>NW_024581076.1:3659210-3799792 GCF_017639235.1 Corvus kubaryi
CATTTCTTGAGGCCGGTGTCGTCCGCCGCTGCCGCCCCCGAGGACTTCCTCTTCTTCTTCACCGGCATCGTCCTGCCTCGGGGCGGGGCCGCCCCGATGTCGGGGCCCGCAGCCGAGGCCCCCCCGGGCTGGCTTCCCCTGGCCGCCGCCGCCTCCCGAGACCGGCGTTGAGGAGACGAGAGGAGACGAGAGGAGACCCCGTTCCGCCCTGCTCCTGCTGCTCCTCCCCAGCCCCACCGGGCGCTGCCGCCCCCCGCTCGCCGCGGGCAGACGCCGCCGCCGCCGCCACCCCGTTCCCAGAAGCGGGCGTCGCGTCGGGGGCGGGAGCGAGCGCGGGCGGTATCGGCTGCGGAGGGAACGGCGAGAACGACCCGGACACAGACGGAGCCGGGCAGGAAGTGGTAGCGCCGCCGGGGCGGGGCCGCACCGGGCCCGCCCCCGGGAGGGCGGGGCTGCCGCGCGCGTTTCCCGGCCGGAGGGGGAGCCGCGCGGGGCCGCGTGCTCTGGCGGAGGTCGGGGTGCTGGTTAGAGCTCGGCGTTCGCAGCGAAATAAACGGGGAAACGCCAGCCCTTCCAGTCCCTTCGAACCCGCGAGGTCGCAGCCCGCACCGTGGGGGGGGGAGCTGCCGGTCGTCTCCTGTCAGCGCTGGAAGCGGGCGTGGGGCTGGGGCAGCCGCCTGCCGAGAGGCGCGAGCGGTGGCCGAGTTCAGCGGCAACTGCTGGGCGGGACGGGATGCGCTGTGTCCCTTTACAAACGCTCTGGAGAAGCGGCCGGGAGCGCTGAGCGGGGCGCGCATCGCTACGCCCGCACTGGCCCGCGAAACCACGGGCAGCCACGAGCCCGTGCTCCCGGTGGGCGGTCTGAGCACTCGCCCAGCGCTCCCCGGGGCCGGGCCCGCAGTCCTTCTGCGCCTTGCTGTACTGGGCACCACGGCCTCCTTAGCAGAAACGATCCCTAGCGGGGCAGGGGTAAGGGAAACACCCCAAGTAGTGCGGCGGCCGTGACACCGTGACGCAGCTGGTGGCAGGAGAGATGCTTCGGTGAACCCAGGGGAAGCCTGGCAACGGTTCGGACCAGCTAAGCCGCGTGTGACTGCCGGGCGCTGCTGCCGCGCCGGGAAGAGCGCAGCGCCTTCTCCGCGCGGCCCCGCCCATCGGGCCCACCCCGTTCCGCCCCGTCCCGCTGATAGCCTAGCGCGTCAATCGCCGCCTCCTTCCCCGTCTTGCCCGGCGCCGCCCGGACTTAGCCCGCCTGCGCGCCAGGGCCGCCATCTCCGGTCACCATAGTGACGGGTCCCGGCGACGCTGCGACGGCTCCGGGCCTCTCCCCCTGTGCCTCGGAGCAAGCCGCCGTCCTTCCCGCCGTGAGCCCCTTGGGTCTTCTCCTGCCAGCGCCTGCATGTGCTCCCGTGGGGTTCTGGATCCGCCCCCGCCTTGATCCTGCCTGGCGGGGTGCGTGCCGCCACCATGGCCGGGGAGGGAGACAGGAGGAAGCGCTTTATTTCAGCCACGGCTGCCAACTACTTCGGGCTGGACCCGGCGGGCGGTGCCGCTGCCCTGGCCGCGGAGCTGCATTCCCGTCTGGAGCTGAGCCGCTTCCTCGACGACGGCAATGAGTTCCTGCTCGTGGTGCAGCGCTCGGGGGCGCAGCTCAGCGCCTCCAACAAGGTACCGTAGTGTCCGGCGCCTGCGGGTGCCGCGCGTCTGCCGCGTCCCGGCGTGCGAGCGGGGATGCAGAGCCCGGAGTCAGCCCGGGCTTAGTGGTCGTAAAGACTGGTGTCAGATTTGGGAGACATCTCCCTCCTGCGAGTATTTGTGCCGGTCTCTGTGTCTGCTGCAAGGTACTGGCAGCTGCCGTGGTTTAACCCCAACCGGCAGGTAAGTACACTCACCGTCCCCTGCCGTGGGGAGAAGAATTAGAAAGAAAAGAACGCCGCTGGTTGAGATAAGAACAGCTTAATAACTGAAACGAAATAAAATATAATAATAGAAACTATTAATATACTAATAATAGTGTTAATAATTGCAATGAAAAGGGGCGAGAGAGATGAACAAAACCCAGGAGGAGCAAGTGATGCACAATGCAGTTGTTCACCACCCCACTGACTGATGCCCAGCCTGCCCCCAGCAGCGATCGGTGCCTCCCGGCCAACTCCCTCCAGTTTATACACTGAGCATGATGCTCTGTGGTATGGAATATCCCTCTGGCCAGTTCAGGTCAGCTGTCCTGGCCATGCTCCCTCCCAGCTTCTTGTGCCCCTCCTCACTGGCAGATCACGAAGCATGGCAAAGTCCTTGATTTTGGGTAATTACTGCTCAGCGACAACCAACACATCAGTGTGATATTAACATTATTCTCATACTAAACTGCAAATATGGCACTGTACCTGCTATTAAGAAGAAAATTAGCTCTATCCTTGCTGTTACAAGAACACTGTCCCCAGAGTCTGTGAAGGCCTTATCATCAGCTGCTGATACATTTGTTGGTGGATTGTGCCCATGTTGGTGCAGTTTTAGCTGTATATTGTCTCTATGTGAACATAAGGCGGCCTGGGGCATGGAGTTGGATGTATGATTTCTTCCTGGGCATGGCTGCATGCAAGTGATGGGAAGGATTGCATGGGCAATGTCCGTGCAGGGAATGGGACCCAATGTGTGGCACATTGGCTGATATTTGACAAATCCTAGGTGGGCGTTTGTCCAAAGCATGCATTTTCCAAACTGATGTGTCCAGCTGCGAGCAAATCTAAGGATCTTTGTGTGAAATGTCCTGCCTTGAGTCTTGTGTTCAGCAATTGACTCATGGGATTGATACCGTGGGGTGTGAAGTGTCACCATGTAAGGAGGGCATGGTGTGGTGCCAGCCACACAGCCTGTGCAGGCAAAGTGTGGGTCTTAACATGGGACATGTCATTCTGCAGTGAGATCAGGGACATGGTGTCTGTTATGTCAGTGGCTTTGCACACAAAGATGTATCTAAGGAGTCCTCGATGTGAAATTTGGACCAGTAACTTGCATAACTCCTTGGTTAATCTTCTGTGAAGTCTAGCGCATGCTATGTTCAGGCAAGAGTGAACATTTATGTACCAGTTTTTGGGGGTGCTGTTGAGCCACTGTCTAAATTACAAAGCAGCTTTCAGCAGCTGTGGAAGATCAGATGCATATTGGTGCTGTACACTGTACTTGTTGTTTCAGTGAAGCTATGTCTGTAGGTGTTGGGCTACAGAGTTGATAAGAAAGTAGAACTGATACTGTCCAATACAACTGAAAGCTCTTCTTACTACCCTTTGTTTCTTTTAACAGAAAAATAGTACACAGATGTTTACAATTGCACAGAATCTGGGATTTCACTTAGCATTATCTTTTTGCTATTAATTTATCAAATGTTTAATATATTTTCCTGTTCTGTGAATTCTCCTCAGCCACAAATAGTTTCAGTAATTACTTTATGGCAATTTTTGGAACTTTACCCATAAGTTGGGTTGTGGATGGAACATTAGTCATATTACAATTTATGGTTTTACTGATGAAGGAGCATGCCTTTCTCTGTCCTTGAGAAATTTATGAATAGAGTTATGTATGTAGAAACTCAGGAGAACAATACAGAATACTTAGACTATAGAAAAATTTTCCCAAAGGTATGTAGTATAAAAAGACAAAAAAAATAGGTTTCATGCTTAGTTTTCTCTAGGTACAAGAGAGAGCTTCTGTTTTGTCTAGAGAAAGCGATAAGTAGAGTTTTCAAAATATAGTAAGAAATTAAGGTATTTACAGACATTATATGCTGTAGAAGGCTTTATGTATTTGGTGTTGGAAGTCAGGTTCCTATGGACTCAGAAATGAGTATAATAAAACTTTTAATTTTCTCTGCAAATCAGATACTGCCACAATTTTATCAGAACCCAGAGGGAGTAATATGGTATTTTATATTTTTTTCTTGATGCCAATTGTTTGTGTAAATGGTGTATTTAATTTAGTAAAATATGCAGTCAGTAACAGCTTTCTAAACAAATCCTGTCTTCTTGATTATTACAGATTGAAGCTACCGATTCAAAGAATAACGTGTTGGTGTTCTTTAAGCTGAGACCTGATGTAATTACTGAGGATAATCTTCACAGTAATATTCTTGTGTCATCTATGCTAGATTCACCAATCAACACCCTTTATCAAGCTGTACGACAGGTTTTTGCACCAGTATTACTGAAGGTGAGCAATATGCCAGTTTAAATGTTCTGTAGCTTTATATTGAGACACTGGAATTCAATTGGATGTTACGTAATTCTGAGCTAAATATTTTATGTTATGAAACCAAAGTATTTGGGGAGATTAAACAATGGGTGATAGTTATGATTTCTAAGTTAAAGAAAGTACTTAAGCTCCTATGAGTAAGGATTAGAGGAAGATTCTGGTCATACATATGCCTGACTGTAAATGTGGAATACACTGGCCAGTGATGGTTAATTTGGAAAACAGCTCACACATTTTCAGAGTGCCTTTATAAACCCAACAACTGACTTGTGATTTTGTGATAAAAATGTTTTTTATAGTATTATTTTGAATTGTTAAATGAGAAGGCTCTTCTTTGACTTTATAGACAAAAAATGCTACATTGTCCCACCACGTGGTTTCTACTTAATCTGAATTTTATGTATTTTTTAAGAAAATAATAATTGCTCTGTCATGTGAGTCACAATTTTTGAAATTTTCATTACAGGATGAGAAGTGGAGTAAAGCATTTGATCCCAAACTCCAGAAACTTCTAAGTGAGCTTGAAGCTGGCTTGAGTACTGCTCTCAGAAGACCAGATCCCAGTTACACAGGAGCAAAATTCAATGAAGATGATGTGCGAGGTTTGTTTTGCAGTTATGTCTTTTATAGTTAATTTTGAATTTAGAGTAAATAATTTATTTACAAGTTGAATGTTTAGGCTTCTCAGTGATTGCACAGTGTGAAATATAACTGGTTGTTGTTAGTAGATTGGAAGTACTGACGGTCATGCTGGGAGACCAGAGTTGACTTTTATACTGCATCTAGTCAGGATCAGAAGTTAAAGGATATTTACATAATCATATAGTAAAAATTTGCTTTAGAAAGTATGTTCTGACTGAACATATTTTATAAACATTCATTTATTTTATATATAAATATTTTCTATTTTATTTGCAGCTATACTTACACCAACAGATGAATTTCAGTTCTGGAGAGAATGTTCTCGTCATGGAAGTAAAGGGTGTAGTAAAGAGAGAGCTTCATATTTTAGAGACCTATTTGAGGACATTGCAAAAGTATGTTTTATTTTGTGTGATCAGTGATACATTTCTGGATTTAGTAAAAAACACTCTTCTATGAAATATATGTCAATATGTCAGTATATGTATACTCTTTCCAGATATATGAATATATAAAGATTTAGTTACTTTTTTCTTAGGCAAAATTTTACTTTAAGTTACATTCATGTGATTTGTAGTGACAGTGGTGCATGGGAATGCCGACATTTAATTGGGAGCGGGTTTGGTCATTGAATACTAGGAGCTGCTGTAGAAATGCAACTATATTCTACAGTTTGTGAACTGGAGATTGATTCACGAGATGAAAAGGACACTATTAATGCTCTCATGCAAAATTTTCGGCACCCACAAAGCACTTTCTTGAGTAGTACTTCAGATATCAATGAATACGTCACGTGAATAAACTTACAGAAATGCTTGTTTTTTTGAGAGTATTATGACATATTCTGTTGTGCAGTAAACCTCAGGAAACTATACCACTTGTCAGCTTCAGAAAAGTAAATGTTTCTACAGTACTATCTGCAAAGTAAACGTATTAAGGATTTTTTTTTCTAGGATTATTACAACTTGGATACTCTCTCGTTATTTGAAGCTGTAGATTTGGTGGAGACTACCAAGGATACCGTTGATGGTGTGTGGAGACAAACAGAACATGATCCTTATCCACAGTCTCGCATGCATAATCTCTTGGATGTGATAGGTAAACTGTTATGCAGTCTTTATTAAATGAATATTTGAGAAAAGTAAAATGATTCCTTGAGCAGAGACCTTCTTCCTTGTAAAGGCACCAATAACAGCCCACAGCATGAAGGTGCTTGCTTCTTGTAATTATGATCCATGAATATTATTTGCCTTCCAGTATGCAATAATTCAGCCAGTTCTGGTAGATGCCTTCACACATGATTGGAAAGGTGATAGATAGTTAGAAGATGGAGTTGGATACCTTTCAGCCTGTGGGCTGGATTTGTCATACTTGCTTTGACTCCCTGTCATTCTTTCAGAGGAGAAAATTTATTTGCATGAACCCCTATTAAAGGTCGGTTCAGTCTGTATGGAGGTGAGAGCAGGATGTGCAGAGAGGTTCTTCTCTCATTCTCGACAGCAGCCCCACATTTGGGGACGGGCATAGGACAGTGAGTTTGTGTGCTGCTGCCAGCTGTGTGTATGCATGAGAGGAAGAGTTGTGGGGAGCAGCCAGATACTGCCATTGCTGCTGATAAAGACAGGTGCTTGTGTGTGGAATCCAGAATCCAAATCCATCAGCTTCACATGTTGGACCAACCTCTGTTTACCTTGGAGATATTCAAGAGATTTATTGAATCTGAAACAAAATAATCAGTTACTGCTGCATTTGTGTGGTTTGAAATCAAGACACTACACTGTTTTTTAAAAAAATGTGATTGGAATGTGGTGTAGCCTTTAAAGGAATTACTTTAAACAAACATAACATCTTGGTTTTTTGTCTTCTAGGTGGCTCACTAGGTAGATTTGTTCAGAGAAAATTAGCAGCTTTGAATTTGTGGGAGGATACTTTTCACAGTGTTAAAGAAAATATACAAGCTGGCATCTTGATTTGTGAGCAGTGGGTGTCAGCTTGTGAATACCTAACTGGACAACTGTGGCAACCTTATACTGTACATCCATGGAAAAATGAGAAATATTTCCCTGAATCGATAGCCAAACTTGGCAAACGTCTTGATGAGGTAGAGATTTGAATTATACACGTTAGTTTCATTAGACGCAGAATTAAACAGCATTGCTTTAATTTACAAAAGGGAATTGAAATACTTTCATAGTCTTTTCAGAGTCAGATAGTGTTCCATAATCTGTTTGTCTGAGCCTTTCAAAAGTTTCTTGTAAAAAGGAGAGAGATGGGTACTTGCAAATATAAGTTTTATGTAAAAATGCATTTGATATAGCAAATACTTTTTTCCCTTATAGGTGCTAGCTGTTAGAACACTGCATGAAAAACTTACGTTCTTTTTGCCAGCTGGAGAACAAAATTCTTTACATCTTTCTCATGTGTTTGAACCCTTTGCTGGCCTAAATCCTGTCCACTATAATCCTTACACAGAGGTATAATGCTTATTTTTGATTTATTCACATTCTTTCTGTGTCTTTTTGCAATGTATATAGTCCTAAACTAACATACGAACTCATTATCTCTAGCCATTGTGGAAAGCAGCAGTCTCTCAGTATGAAAGAATTATTGCACCAGCGCAACAAAAAATAGCAAGCAGATTGAAGAAATTTATTTCAGAAATTCAGGACAGTCCACAGCAGGTATGAGTAATTCTGTAGTCTGAAAACTTTCCTGAAGATCAAGTTATTTAATGCCTAAGTAGTCAGTTTAGGGGACAAGAGTAAGTACTTAGGGCCGAAGACAGCACTACTGGGTGGTGTCAGCCTATGTTTAATTTTTTTAATGAGAAAGTGATAACATTTTTAAATCTTAATATTCCAGCTTCTTCAAATATTTCAGAAGCATAAGGAACTGATAAAGCACCCAAATATAAGCAAAGAATTGCTTTTTGAAAGGGAAACATTGCTAGCAGCACTTCAAGATTATGTCAAAGGTATTTAATTGCATTCGTTTTTTGTGAATGCTAGGATCTTTTTTTACTTCTAGAAGTATGTCAGTTTTCCTGGTATATTTTTATAACTACAGTAATGATCTAAGGTTCTATTAAATATCTGGTCTGATGCATCTTTTGCATGTGTTAGACTATGAGTCAGACTTTGAAACTCGATGCCATGGTGTTCCTGGTGATGTTACTGGACCATTGTCAGGCAAGAACCTTTCTGAAGTTGTCAATAATATTGTATGGGTACAGCAGCTGGAACTGAAGGTACGAGATTCTGTTACTGTTTACACACAATTTATCACACAAGAATATAAAACATGGTATTTGACATTTCTGTGGGAGATTCCACACAGAAAAATTGTGGGCTTCCCAGTAGTTATGTAATCAAGGTTCCTTATCAGTGGTGCTGCTTGCTAAGTTTATTATTTTAGCAGACCCAGAATGCAGTCTTTTTGTAGTAAACTGAACTTTTTTCATTAAAAAAAAAAAAAGACCAAAGTTTGGACAGGAGGTGTTTTTGTTAAATTTTGCCCTCCAATTTGCATTTTAAAATTGTATTTAAGATTCACAGACAGCCAGATTCTGAATTCTCACCTGTTATTACTAACCTTTGTAGTGTCCTCTTGTAGTCAAAGAGATTTCTTGGTAGTACACTTCAAGCTTGTGCCTGACACGGAATTTACAGTAGTAAAAGCAAATGTACAACAATTCTGTTTTAATTTATCTTGTTTTTATAAGTTTGTGTTCACACTTTAGTAGGAAAATTTGGACATTTTTTGGAAAACATTGACCAGTGAAAACCGAAATGTTTTTTTGAACATAAGTACCCTCTGCAATAACTATAGATTTGAATGAGAATAGAAGTTACTTATCCCAGAATAATGATTAGCCCTGTTCTGCTGATGGGTGTCAGGTGTATGTCTGCTTTAGGCTGTACTAAATTTTTTAACTGCTCTCAAATCTCCACTGATTGTATTGACTAGGGTTTTAATTTGTCCACATGTAGATGTGAAATTCCATTTCAAATACATTTGAGTGTTGTTATGGACCTTACAGATACAACAGAAGACTCATGGGAGATCTGTACCTTTCCAGAGAGTTAATTAAAGACCAAGTGGGATATCCTGGGGTATATTAGTAGTGGTGGATGCCATTGGTGGACAGCTTATTCAGACACAATTTACTGTACAGAGAATTCAAACGTCTGGGACACAGTTCAGAATTCACTTTTTTTTTTCCTAATCAGCTTTTGAATCCCACTTGGATGTTTTGTAATATTGATCCTTATTGCTGTGATTTTTCTTTTCTGATCGAATACTGAGAAGTTAATCTTCTTTTCTTTGTTATTGTGTTTAAGGTGGATGATTCTATCAAGCTGGCAAAGGCTCTTCTGTCTGACTTACCTGGATTTCAAACTTTTCATCAAAACGCAGATTGTTTCCTGGAACAGTTAAAAGTATATGAGCAAGAACAATTTGATGATTGGTCTAGGAATATCCAGTCAGAATTATCAAATCCCAAGTCAGGACTTTGGTAAATACACTCTTTTTAAAATAATGTTTATTAAATAATGAAATCTGTAGTGGGATGTAATTCATTAAAACTTGACAAAGGAAATAAAAAAAAATTACAGGATTAAGAATGAGTGGAGAGACAAATTAGAACAATTTATTATACTTTCATCATCCTGCCAGTCTTGCTTGGTAAGTTGAAGTATACAGAACTGTATTATTAATAACTAATTAATAGCTAATATTGCAGATTAATAACTAATCTTGCAGTTTCTGTTAGCACCTGGAATGAAGGACGTTTGATTTTCTTGTTGTTTTTACTTGTTACCCATTGTAATCCTTGGAGTGATAATGTATAGAAACCAGATGATATGGGAGTATAGCTGTGATATATAGATGACACATGCAGAGTAAAAAATTGTTATTCACAAGAAATTCTGCAGTCTACATAAGGCAGATGAAAGAAGGGTAAGCATATCAATTTAAATTTTATTAATTTTGTTTCCCAAAATAATAAAATTTCTTTGTGGGATATTAAAATACATTTTAACTATTTTTTGGTTTAGTTGATTGGCTACATAGCTTCTGTCTTCAACTCTGAGTGTTGCAGAATTCCTCTGAAAAGAATTTGTCTGCAGTTACAGAGGCTACAGGAGTTGATACTTAAGTGAAAACCTTTAATGAAAATACTCAAATATATAACAGCCATCTAATTTATTAGCACCATATTGTTATTGTGAGATCTTAAAAGATGTGATGTGGTTAATTAAAAGAACAGAAGTAGCTCCATACAGAGGGGAATGCAATGGATATGGGAAGTAGAAAAGAGATGAGAAAAAAAAAAAGAAAAAAATGAGTAAGGCTGAATTGTTTTTGAAAGGATGGTGGTAGAAGCATTGCTAAAGTAGAAAAAAAAAATTGGAGTAAAGTCTGAAGATAGGCTGATGTTCTTATTAGCATCTGGTTGAATATACCAAAATGCTCCATTGATGCAAGTTCTGGTTCTTAGATTGGTTGCCTCATTATTTTCTTCCCCTTTGCAGCGCTGAAGACTGGGGCTGGGAAAGTGCCTGCTTGAGAGAATATGATGGATACAGTGTAATTTAGAAATACTGTCTAGCTGTGAGTTACATGCTAGCTATTGTCACAAACCAGAAAAAACTTTGTAAGCAAAAATGATAGGCGTTGTTAATTCTGTCTTATCTTCATTGGCTTTGAATAAAAGCAAAGGTTACTAGAATAATTTATGAGTAAATTAAAATGTTAGCAACCATAGAAAAAATAGAATGACATCAAGCTGTTTAGGATAGTTTGTTGTATTATGGTAAAATGCACCTAAGGATAAATATCAAATTATAGTCAGTAATATGATTGATTTTGGTTCAGTATCCAAGCTAATAGCCCTGTGATGGAGTTGGATCCCATTTCTGGAACATTAAGCATACTTTACTCAGATCGTTTGGTGACTCTGCTAAGAGAAGTACGTCAGCTGTCAGCACTTGGGTTTGCTATACCAGCAAAAATACAGCATGTTGCAAACACTGCCCAAAAGTTCTGCAAGCAGGCAGTCATCCTCAAGCAGGTATATGCCATAATAACTTCCTGTTCTGACTTCCCATCTTTAGTTTGTAGAACTTTTCTACAGTGCTGTCTTTTCTGTCTGTGTGGTTAAGCTTTTCACTGTGCTTGTCTGCATGAAAGTGACTTCTTTCTTGAGCAAGTTAGCTAAGTCCATAAAAGAAAAAAAAGTAAAGATATGCTTTATGGTTTCAGAATGTGTCTTCTTTTAAAATACAGTATTAAAGCCACATGAAGTTACTGTAAAAAATAAGTAATTGATCACCAAGTTTTAGTCCCAGTTTTTTATAATTATGACTAAAGGGAGTTGTCATAAAATGGAGCAACTTGTCCTCGCCATTGCTAATTTTCAACTGAAAATATATTAGTAAGAATTTTACTGGGGTTTTTGGGGGTGGGTGGTATATTTTTTTGGTTACACTCAATGCCACTCAATTCAATTTCACATGAGGTGTCAATGATATTTGAGATACCCCTACAGCTAAGGCAAAGATGAAGTAAGACTTTTATTTGTTCTAGTCAATTTAAGCTCTCCTTTTTTACAGGTGGCACACTTCTATAATTCTATTGATCAACAAATGATTGGGAGTCAGAAGCCAATGATGTTACAATCTGCTCTAGCATTTGAACAGATAATTAAGGTGAAGGAATTCCTCTCTCTTTGTCTTTTTAATTTCAGTGGTGTCTGTGCATATTCTGGGTCACTTTTTCTACGTTTATTGCATTGTAATTGAAAAAATTATTTCTTGATAAACAGGTGAAGTTGATTAGCAGTTATTAATGTCACATTTTTGGTGTTGATCTGTGCAGAACAAAGGTGTCCTCTAATCTTCAGATGTCTGCTTGTGTTTGTGGAGCAGAAGTCTCAACATCAGTTGATCTATTTCAAACTCTGTTAGGAGTCTGTCATTATTCCTTCTCCACTGCACTGATGTAGCTATAATGCTATGCCCCTCTATGTCTGTGATTTACCAGATTATTTTGTCTCTAGTGCAGCTAGGGAAAGGGAGGAATAAAACCATCTTTCTCATATTATCACTTCCTCTATGCTAGCTGGTAGACTGTTTTTGTCATTAAATCTTACAAAGTTTGTGTGTTTTTAAAGCATTCAAAATCTGGTCCTGGAGGAAAAGCTCAAATAACATGGGATAATCCCAGAGAACTAGAGGCTTATATCCAAAAACTCCAAGCTGCTGCTGAACGGCTTTCCACTGAAAATAGAAAACTAAGGAAGTGGCACACAAACTTCATTCAAAAGGTATATTTTCCAGATGAAATTGAAATCATGTTTATTATGGCATACCTTAACCTTTTTTTGATTTACATGATAATGAGTATGTTTATTATCCCTTAAAATTCTTTTAACAGGTCATATCGCTTATGAATATTGATCTACTTCGGCAGCAGCAGCGTTGGAAAGAGGGACTTCAGGAGCTCAGAAGTGGTTTTGCCAGCCTTGAGTCACAGGCAGGGTTTGATTTTTGTGCTGCAAACTGTGAACATTTGACTTTTCAACAGTAATCAAGAATTAAGACTCAAACATAGCATGATTTAATTAATTTTGATTAAGGAGTTATTGGCTGTCTTAGGAAAACATCTGTGTCCTAGTTAATGCCAGATGTGAGGTAAAATCTCAGATGAGGAGGATGGAGGTAATTTTTTTGTCATACTAGTAATGGGGGAAGAACTTTTGGTCAATAACAGGTGTTAGATGAGGAAATGGGAAAACCTTGGATGATGTAGATCAGTTGTGTCTGAGCCATTAATGCAAGGTAAAATGAAGAAATTGGTAAAGATAGCGAGTGATCCCCACACAGAATAGAACAAATGTATAAAATTTAGAATTAAAATGCATTTCTGCCTGAAATAATGAGAAAAACATTTTTTTTTTTTGTTCACTTATCAACTGACAACTTTTAGGGTAGAATCATAGAATCATTAAGGTTGGAAAAGACCCTTAATATCATTGAGTAAAATGTCAAAGATTTTGATTAAGAATATCGTATTATCAAAGCGAGCTATTTTGAGTTATCATTCAAGTCAGTGTAATTTTTCCTATCACCTTCAGTAATCAAAGGACTCTATTCTTAGATGGACATGTTGTTCTTATCCTTTGTAATGCAAATGCAGATTACTTCTGTTGGTATTTGCCAGTCAAATAAATACAGTAACTTTACAGTATTTTACTTGTAATTTTGTTTCCAGTCTCTCAAGATAATACGAAAAATAAGTATATTGATTCTGGCTTTTAATTTCTTTTGAAGTTTAATTTGCAGATTTTTATCTTAAAGTCAGTATAGTTTATGAAAATAATCTAAATTTGCTTTAGGATCTGCTTGAAAATTATTTTGGTATTGCACAATATTTTTAGATGGAAAATTACCTGAACTGTATTAAGTCGCTCTTTAAAAATCTTAGAGTAGAAGTGATAAAACAACCAAATGTATATTTTTTTCACATTCCAAAAATTATAAGATGGTGTAGTCTTACTGCTGTCATCATCAAGATTTTATGTATTTCTTTAAAAACTCCATTTATAATTGTCTTAAGGCTTAATTAAGACAATTTCACGTTTTCTTAATCTCTAGAATCTTTCTCTTGGAAGAGCTCCTGTGGGCAGCTTTGAATTGTAGGGCAGACCTTAAGTGTGTAGCTTCCTGCAGCAACCCTGGACTGCCTCCAAAGCCCTGTCTGAAAATCTCCAATTAAACAAGAGAACCTTTTAGGCTGGAAGAAATTTCTGATTTATTTTCTAGCTTCTGTTGTACTTTTGCAAATTTCTGCATGACTTGCAAATGACTGTTTAGCTCAGTTAGAGCATGGTGTAATAATGCCAGGGTAATGGGTTTGATCCCTGTAGGGACAATTCACTTAAGAATTGGACTTGCTGATCTTTGTGAGTCCCTTCCAACCCCAAATCTGTGATTTACAGAACTTGAGTGTATGATAAGGCTTTACGTGTTTTTATAGTGCAGTGTAGCAGATTCCAATGAAAATTGGAATTCATTGAGGTAAAATCTTACGTTAATTTATTAGTTAGCATTTATCTGTGGAAACACACAAGAATTTTTATAAATACTATTTAAAAGGCAGCTTACATATTACAAGAAAATAGAAGGTGTGATACAGGTTTAAATCTCTCATTTGGCCAGCTCTTTATGTTATTTCCAGCAGAGTCCTACTCATTTTAGAGTAACCTTGAAGAACGTTCTGGTAAACCAATGGGTGATGAACCTCAGTGAAGTGCTGATGCTGATCTGCCATAGAGACTGTTTGATTTGGATATTTTTTTTATTCCTATATTAATTTGAAATAAATGCAATAAATCCAATAAATACAATAACTGGTCACATAATCAAAAGCTCATATCTTGTGTTAGAAGGGACCCACAAGCACCATCAAATCCAAGTCACTGCTCATCACAGGACTACCTAAAACTAAACAATGTGACTTAGGTATGTTGTCGAGATGGACCTTAACCTCTGACTGGCTTGGTGCTGTGACAAAGTCTATTCCAGCTTTGTGATCACTGAATTTTACTAAGATCCTGGTCTTCAGATTTTATACCATGTGCAGTTTTGTCTTAAAATTACGGTTTGGGGAATAAAATAAAAGAAAAATAAACATTGTTAAATTTTAGGGTTTCAAATCGAGTGATATGAAAGCTTGGAGACAACACTGGAATCATCAACTTTACAAAGCTCTGGAGCATCAGTATCAAATGGGCTTAGAAGCACTCAATGAGAATTTACCAGAGATAATTATTGATCTAACATTCAAGTAAGATTTTTTTCTTTTTTTTTTTGGCCTTAAAAGAAAATATTCAGGTGCAGATTACATTAAAGTATTAGTTTTTCTGTTATTTGTTTCACTTTTTAGGCAAGGCCGGTTGCAATTCAGGCCTCCTTTTGAAGAAGTACGAGCTAGATATTACAGAGAAATGAAGAGATTCATCTCCATTCCAAATCAGTTTAGGGGAGTAAGTGAAGCAGAAGATGAGTCTATATTCACTGTTATGACCGAAAGAAATGCAAATGGGTTTCTGACTGCTTTCAGTAAAGCAGAGGATTTGTTCAGAAGGCTGACAGATGTTTCTAATCAATTCAAGGTATTTTCAATATTGGACTGACTCATGCCTTTTTTCCCTTAGATTTGTATCATTTTATGCTTTGGACATTCTAGAAGTAGCTGAGCAGTGACATTTGTGTATTGTTGTCTGTTTCTTCAAGGCAGATAAGCAAAAGCTTAGCAAGTCCATCCATGTTAAGCCAACCGCTTAAGCACATGCCTGACTTGAACTATCTATAGTTCCTTTTGAAAGCTCTGTATAATAGCTGACTTTTCAGTCTTCATGTTTTGATTCTCCTTAAATGTGTGAATCTGTCAAACCATTTTTACCTCCTGATTTTTCCACTAAGAAAATCTACAGATAATTGAAGGAGAACAAAGGTTAAAGAGAATGTAACTTGAAAATATTATGAAAATATTTTAATGTTATTGTGAAACGGTTTTTTAATCTGGAAACTATTTCTTTCCCATGAAATAAAAAATAATGTTGGAAAGGAATGGATCGTAATTGGCCAAGTAGATATGGAACCTTTGGTGAAGACACATCTTTCTAGCAAACAGGATTGGGAAAGAAACTTCAAGGCATTAAAAGTGAGAGGGAAAGAAGCAGAACGTCTTCCAAGGTATAGTGTAATTCTGTTCTCTTGTTTGAATAATCTATTCTATCAGGTATTTTAAAGGTAATAGTAAAATAGAGATTTTCTTTTTATATGAAGATATAGATGGAATTTCAAGTGTTTTTAAAATGTTGACTTACTTCTTAAATGTTTAGATATTAATTTTTCATTTTTATTTTTAGATACTTGCTCTCTTTTATCTGTGCCACCTTCTCTGAAAACTTTTAATTACTTCCTGTGATCTAATGGGAAACTTCTTCAAAATTCAGGGCTGATTTTGAAATACTACAAAACATAATATTTTAACAAATCTTTTAGCTAAGTCCTGTACATGTGAAATATATATGGCAGTTAAGAACAGACATTGTAAATATTTGTCATGAAATAATTCCTGTATTGAAACATTTGATTACCTCTTATAGTTTAAAATATGCTAATGTAGGCTTTTATTCTTACATATATTCACATGAATTTATTGTACTATATGGTTAGAGCTCTCAAGTAAAACTGGTAGGAATCACGTTCAGAACAAGGAAAAAGACGTGGGATTTCATGCTGGAGAATGGACTGGTAGAACTTGCCGGCTAGTGATACTCTGAGTAGTAAAGATTTCCATGAGTTCATGGACAGACTGAAATGAATAGAAGAGAAACTGGCTGATGTGCCTTACAGCCAGAAACAACATGTTGCTAAAAAATCCATGAGTTGAAAATATTGGTGTTGAGGGAGAATACTCAGGAAGATCTCAAATAAGGTAGACCGTTTTCTTAGTGTTCTTTAGGCAACTACTTATGGTCACTGATATGTTACGTATGGGGCCTTGAAATGACTCTCTTTGGCTTTTCTTCTGTTCTTATTACTATTGAAGGTTCAGTTAGTAAACTCCTATGGAAATTAGAGAATTAAAGGCATGAGTATACAAACAATGAAAGTATTTTTCTTTTGAGTATGGTAATAGCCTTTCAGAATTTTATGGCACTGGTTATATAAAATCTAGCCATTTTCCACCTATTTGGAGAAGCAGAGCATTGGACCTCAGTCCTCATAAAACTGAAAGTATATATGCATAATTGTTATAAATATTTCAATACTATGCGTAGTTTTCCCAGTAAGCTATGACTTTTATTTGTAGAATTATAAAGGAAATTTTTCATTAAGCTACAAAGGGTAAACTACAGATGTTCATAGATCTCAGAGATACTGACATAAAAGTATGCTACTGAATGACTGAATGTTTGCTGTCTTTTAATCTCTTTTTTTGAAGCACGATCAGAATAGATTGTTTAACTGTTAATTGCAACCCTGTGAAAACTGTAATTGATGATTTCATCCAGAAGTTGTACGACATTCTGGTTGTTTCTTTGAGAAAATCTATTCAAGGTAAATAACTTCAATGAATAGTATTTTGTTTGTTTCTGTTGTACTTGGGCACATTTGTGTTAATGTAAATACTCTTTTAAAGAAACATTGTGCTTTCGGGCACAGTGAACTGCAGAAATCACAATGCAGAGAAAGTAATCTGTTACAGCTGTGTATTCCACAATATTACTTTTTCACTACAGATGTAACCTAGGACCCTTTGATGTCCATTGTGTATCTTTCCTGTTCTCTTGTTTTTGCCACTTCTGTTCCAGGTGTAAAAGAATACACATGAACATTATTTTGCATGTTTCCTTTATCTGGAAGAAAATTCTGTTGCTTCCAGGAGGAAAATTTATTTGATGTTTGAGGGAGGAAAACTTCCTAGGTGTTTGAGAAGGCATCATAAAATGTTGTAATAAAAAATTCTATTAGATTTTCCTTTTACAAATTGAAATACTTCATGCAGAGTCTAAAATAATCTAGACTTACTCCATAGAATTGCTTGTCGCTTAGATTGTCAAAACTGTTAAAACTGTGTTGAAGAATGCAAAACATTTCATTATTTTGGGTGGTCGATCTATATCTGGAACAGTAGGACAAAGCGGAATAAAGTGTACATGATGAGAAATAACCGTGCTTTGTGCTTTAAATCTAATGATTTAGAAACAGGAGACATAGAACAGGGATTGTGCAGAAAGTGAATTATTTCCATAGCCTGAAAGGTGAATCTTTCCTGGAAGATTTCCTGGAGCTATACAGCTCCTTTCCCGGTGTCAGAAAAGATTTACCTTGGTAGGTAAAAACAACATTATAGCTTATTCAGGCATTTGTTTGTGAGACTTTTCAATATGTAAAGCAAGGTGGCTTTAGTTGTTAGCTTCTTTAAAAGAGCCAAACCAAAACAAACAGAAAAAAACCCCAAAGAACCCAAAACCTATTTTAACATCTGTTTTTCTGTTTACCTAAAAAAAAAGAACTATATAGCTTTTGAAAGTATATAAATAAACACCTATATGTATATAATACATAAATAAATGTATTTATGTTTAATGTTCAGAAGGGTCTCTGATACTTATGGTTTAAATCATACACTGAATGCAGTGGATCACATTTGAAAAGCTGTGTGTAAACACAAATCTGCAATTTTTGTTCAGGTAGTAGACAAGATTGGCGTCTGCAATTTGTTAAGCAAGTACTTTGCATACTTATGAATAATGTTGTATCATTGTGCATTTGTCTGATTTGGATGTTTAAAACTACAAATATTTTCTCCATGGTGACTTTGTTTTCCATCTTTATGTAGCTCATCTGTGTGATGTTTCTACATTTCTCACCGATGCCATGGAAACACTAGTGATTAGGCCCCAGACTGTAGAGGAAATGGCAGAAGACAATTTAAAATATTTAAGCCTAAATGAACGAAAAGAAGGGGTAAGATACTATTTTATTCTGTCCAGAAAAACAGCTATAAAACTAATTACTTTCTAGTATGGAAACTTACATTTAATAATAACTAATAAAGATCATCCGGAGGTCATATAGGGTCAGGGCAGTAGTCCATGTAGCACAGTAACTTGTGTCCAGCAGTGGAGTGATTTACCTAGGTGAAAATATAAAATCAGGGTGCCATATTTGATACTTTTTACTTCTAATCTTCAACCAGAACCTTGTTGAGTTTTATGTGGTTCTTGAGCATATAGTAACACTTCGTGGATTTCTTTTCCACAGCCTTCCCTCGTCTTCTCTTGAGAGCAAATACATGTTTGATATCCAAAATACACTCTAGTAAAGTGTAGATCAATTAACCATTACATGAAGGACCCCTCTTTCCATTTTTTTTCCAACTGCCTCCTGTTACCATTTATGTCTTAGACTGGGAGAGATATGGACCAAACAGTTCCTGTTCTCCTTTTCATGGCACATGACTGTAGTCTTCTTTGTTGTGTCTAGTATCAGCCATCTCTGTTCTAGACTGAAGAGTGTTAGTTAATATAATCTTTTCTGATGCATAAACTCACTCAACTTTGATCATCCTTGTTGCCTTTTGATAAGTCTTTTCTTTCTATTTCATTTTTCTGTGTGACCAACAGATTTTTCTCAATTTTTAAGATCTGAATAAACCATGGATTTACATGATGGAATAGTAATATTACTTCTTATTATCTTTTTGGTCTCTGTGACTCAGAACATTTGATTTGCTTCCTGCTTCTTAGATTAAGCTCACATTTTGGTAAAATTAGCTGTCATAAGCCCAAGATACCAAGTCTGAGGTGCAGTTTTTATCTTAGGACTCAGCTTGTACATGAGAAATTTATTTTTTCACATTTTTGTCACTTCATGGTTATCTACTTGAATTTTACTTGTCACCAGTATCATTAGTCATTATTTCTTCTGCATCCATTCTGTAGTTTTTTACAGGTGAAGTGTTTTAATGCCTGAAATAACATAGTATCATCAGTAAACTTTATCATCTCACAGGCTGGTCTCCTTTTCCAATTCTTTTATAAGCACTTTGAGCAGTCCAGGACAGATATCTACAGAACTCCATGAGTGATATTTTTTGATTGCAGGAACTAGCCATTTCCTCCTAATACTGTTTCCTGTCTTTTACCCAATTAATTATCTGTGCAAAGACCTTTGTTCTTATGTCAAGGTTACCAGTTTTCCTTAAATGCCTTGGATGAGAGTTTGTGTTAAAAGCCTTTTGGAAACTCAACTGGAATATATGGTTTAACTTTCCTTCATCTGTACCCGTACCAATGCCTTTAAAGAGCTCTGGTTCTACAAGATTGTGGAGTTCTACAAACCCCATATTAGCTCTTCCCCACTGGACAAGATTTATCCTTTGAAGGATTCAGTTCTAAATGAGTGCATCTGAGTTTAGGTGTTTATGTGCAGGTGTCTGCAGTGCATGTGCTGTTAATAGACTCGGCAGAAGTCTGGTCCAGTTGCCCGAAAGTGCAGTTCTAGAGTTAATCGAGATGCATTTCCAACGTCCTCACAAGGCTGGCAGATGTAACAGATAAGTTCTGGAGGCCTTTACCTTCCTGTAGTTGCAGCTGCAGGGCATGCAAGTGCCACAGGACATCTCGGATGGCCCGATACATGTATTTGGGAGGAACTGAATCAAGTCCCAGTGGTATAATCAGCTGCAGCCTGGAGCAGTCCTTGTTACCCTGGTGTAGGCACCTTGTGGCTCATCCTCCTGAGTTGATTTCTTAGCTCCACTGAGAGCTCAGTGCAGTTATTGATGCATAGGTGTTTACTGTTTGAGGGATGTCCTGCCTATCAGAGAGCTCCATACAAGGCTCAAGGTAGGTAAGACACAGGATGTATAGGAAGCCCCATAACTTTCGGGGCTGTGGATGTAAGGCAGATGGGATAGAGTAGAGGATCTCAAGTAGTGCTGGAAACCTCTGTGATTAAATAATTGAGACCTTGGTTTCAGTGGAGTTTTAGATGTCTGCTTAACAAGCCCACATACAGACAGCTAATTTTAGCTTTGTCTTGCATACAGGTTATCTGCTTGGCCCTTTACTCAGTACATTTTGTAGGAACTCTGGGAGAATTATTGGATATTGAAGAGAATTACTTTGTAGTACTGTTGCCTGTTATCTCTTTTTAATTTTTAAAGGAAAGCACACATAACAGGAAATTTTGGTAAATGTATAGAACTGTATGTGTTTATCTCAGATGATTCTTCTGACTTACATAGTTGTTGTTTTGGTTTTTCTTTTGAATTCTGTTGTCTCTTAGTATGTGGGAAAAAAAGATGGGTTTTTTTGCCCTGCATAAACAGGTGACAAAAACTGGTGCTCGTTCAGATAATTTCTAATTATTTGGGTTGTCTCTGTTCCTTCTTTTTTTTTTAATATACCATATTTTTTGTGGATTACCCTGATATGCAGCTAAGCACTACACACCTGCTGGGTCACTTTCTCATTCACACAGAGCCTCCCCCACCCCTAATGAGACAGGAGAAAAGGAAAGGAAGAGTAGAAATGAGACACCTCATGGATAGAAATCAAAATAGTTCAACAAATGAAGAAAGAGAGAAAGAAGTAAAAGAAAGACATAAATAAGGCAAGGCAAGGAACGGAAAGGAAATGAACAGAAAGGAGGCAGTATTACATGGCATGGAATATCTCTGCCTGGCTGTATCTCATGGGTTGAGATAAAGACAGTTTAAGAAGTAAAGCAAAAGCCGCACAAAATCAAAGCAAACAAGGAATTATTTCACTGCTTGCCATGGGCAGGCAGGTGTTCAGCCATTCATCTCCAGGAGAGCAGGGCTCCATCATGCATAACGGTGACCTGGGGAGACAAACATCACTCTGAACGCTCCCTTCCTCCTTCTTCCCCCGCTTTCTCTGTTGAGCATGATGCCATATGGTGTGAAATGTCCCTGTGATCAGCGGGGGTCAGCTGTCCTGGCTGTGTCCCCTCCCAACCCCTTGTGCATCCTCAGTCTCCTCATTGGTGGGGTGGGGTATGGAGCAGCAAAGGCCTTAGCTCTGTGTAAGCTCTGCTCAGCAGTGACTAAAACATCCCTGTGCTATCTATGTCATTTTCATGACAAGTCCAAAGCACAACCCCGTACCAGCTACTAAGAAAAAAATTAACTGCATCCCAGTCAAAGCCAGGAAACATACACACAGATTTATTGAGTTGTGTTGCTCTGCTGCTGTTCTCCAATTTGATTGAGTTGATCTCGGCAATATGTAAGGTGTCACTTACCTCTTTCATAGTTAACATTCACTTCTGTATATCTTATGTTAGGATCAAGATATAGAATTTCTCTAAATACCTCAGATACTATTTTTTCAAAAGTTTAGATGTTATTCTATAAGCAGTATTAAAAAAGCAGCTGTATATCAGCTTATTATCGGTGCATACACAATTGGTGATTCATATGTATTTGCTTTAGATAAACATGATTTAGTGAGTTTTTGCATGCACACTTACTTTTGATCTTTCTGATTTTAGATGTTTCTCCTGTTTCAAGAAGCTGAAGATAAAAACAAACTTCTGCGAACTGTGGCTGGTGCAGGTTTGGACAGTATCGGTAACCTAAGAGCTACGTGGGATAAATTTGAATTAATGATGGAAAGCCACCAGCTTATGATTGCTGAACAGGTAGCGATGAAAGCTTAAAATTTTGCCTGAGAATGTTGAAATTATTTTGAATATGTCTGGAACAATACTTTTTTCTTAGATTACATCTATAAATGTTGTCAGTTCAGTGTTAACACAGGCATTATTGAGTTGAGGACGAGCCATCTGAGGAAAAATACTTAGACTCTTAAGCAGTAACTGTTAACTCTGAAGCAGTAACTAGGGGAAACTTTGTTGAACTGATGCTGAAATGAATGTTGTATTGTTGTACTTCTGTCTCAAAACAACTTTCTGATGACAAATGGCTTAATAAATGGTTAACAGAGGAAAAGAGGATAACAGTTCAAAGACTGCATTTTTATTACTTTATCATGTTTTTAGTATTGAAGCTTTTTATTTTCTTTTCACTTAGCTTTGCTAACCTATGCACAGTCCTGTAATTCCAGTCCATAGGCAAATTACTGAACTTGTTTGACGTTCTACTGAAGATAGCAGTTTGTCATACAAATTCAGCAATCTTTCTATGTGCTATAAGAGGCAATCTAAGTAGGTAGCATAGGCTGAATAAATAGGTCTCAAGTACTACTCAAGTGCTAGCATAATAAAAAAAAAGTAGTGCCCCCTTTAAAAGAAAAACAAAACAAGGAGAATAAAGTTGAACTATTTTGAACTATTTCTTTGGGCGTTACGCAAGAAGTTTTTTGAGTTTGATTTTTGATCAAATTGTAGTAATCAAGTTTTGAAGATGATGTTTTGATTTTGATCACAGTTGTAGGTACAAACCATTGAAAGAATGTAATTTTGCCTATTGCTTTGCAGATGGAAATGATGAGAGGAAATGTGCTTTCACGTATCAACATATATCTTCAAGACCTGGAAAAATTTAAAGCTCGCTGGGATCAGCTAAAGCCAAGTGATGATGTCATTGAAACAGGTGATCAGGATGTACTCGAGAAAAGTGCTCAGATGATAAAGGAAAAAAAAAAAGAATTCGATGAACTTAAAACAGTGAAAGAAAAACTCATGTATGTATGTTTATTTCCCTGTATATCTTATTCATTAATATATTGATCTTTTGTAGCAATAGTATCTCAGAAAATGTTCACCAATTTTTATCACAACAGATAATATAAGTAATATAATTTGTGTTACATGTTTTTCATTAGCTTTTCTGGGTCCTTTTTGTTGATTTTTACCTAACATGAATTTCTTAAGCTAAGGTTTTCTAGATGTTTTTTTGGATAAATAATTTGAGAAGTCTCTTAAGGTCTTGCAAAAGGAAGTTTGTACACTAAAGGCTTGATTCTGACTTTTGAAATTCTCACTAAGAGGAGGTTTGGGATATTGGTCCAAAAAGAACCTCAATCCTCTTGTAACTTAAGCGGGCAGGAGCTCACCTTTCCCACCAGTAAGTGTCCTTGCTCATTATTGCAGATTTCGAGAGGATGAAGTTTTCTATTTAACTTCTTACCTTGGCATGTAAATGATGGTAAATAAAATCAGCATATTCTTTTAACCTAGCAGGAAGAAACAATCAATTCAAAATTATTCTCTTTTCGGTTTTGATTTTGAGGGTGCCAATTAATTCACTTTTCTCATAAATAGGAAATAAATGAAAGTTTATGGGAAATAAATGTGAATGTGGGAGAAGATTCTTGTGTAGAAGAGTTATGTCTCATATTTCTTTATTATTTCTATTCAAAAAGGAGATTATAAGGAAATTGCAGTTGGCAGCAATATTCTTTAATAAAGACAATGACTTTTTTTAAAAAAATATGATGATTTCTTTATGGTACCATTTCTTAAACTGTAAAAATACAGTGGAATAATGTAATGCATAATGCAGTGATCTTTTTATGCAGTGAAGAATGCCATCATTTTAAATTGGAAGAGCCTGACTTATCACTGTCAGAAGCTGTAAGCCAAGATATTCAGAGTTGTGCAGAAGTATGGGCATTGTATGAAGAGTTTTATCAAGGTGTTCAGGAAAAAGCCAAGGAAGACTGGATTACTTTTAGGTAACATTTTGTTACTTTATTTTTAGTGGACATACAGTTGTGGTAGTAGTACTGTGTTGTTATGACCTTCTCGTTTGATTTTCATGCAGAAGTAAAATATACCTATTTGAAGAATTTTTGTTTAACTGGCATGACAAACTGAGGAAGATGGAAGAACATACTGTAATGACAGTAAAGCTGCAAAAAGAAGTGGACAAATACAAAGTAAGATGCCAATTACCATAGAAGTGTTCAAGGCCAGGTTGGGTGGGGTTTTGTGCAACCTGGTCTAGGGGAAGGTGTCCCTGCCCACAGCAGGGAGATTAGAACCAGGTGATCTTTAAGGTCATTTTCTACCCAAAGAACTGTGATTCTATGAATTTCAGCAAGGCCTGTGAAACAAAAAATGTTCTATACCTCATTGTTCATTTCTTACAATAAAATCAATTAAAATTCAACAAAACGTTTTCTGGTACTGTTTTGAACATTTCACTTACTTTTGAGAACTTTTAGTTCTCTACAGTAAACAGAATGGTCATTACAGCTTACATAGACACAGATTTATAAATGAGTTGTCTTCAGAATCCTACTCCTAAACTTTAAATTCAGGAACTGGAAAAACTGTATCTCAGTTTAAGAACTTAAATTTTATTTTTGTTTGAGTAGCATGTCACTCCAAAATCAAAGAGATGCAATTTTCATAATGACTAGATGGATTTATATGTGCCTTTTTTCTGCAGATGATAATTCCACTCCTAAAATACGTAAGAGGAGAACAGCTTTCTCCAGATCATTGGTTGGATCTCTTCCGTCTTCTGGGTCTTCCCCGAGGCACTACTCTTGAGGGTTTGCTATTTGGAGATCTATTGAAAGTGACAGATGCCATTATAGAAAAAGCAGTGGAACTTAAGGTATGAATAATTTTAAACACAGGATCTATAGTTTTTTTTATGGTTTATTTTATGTGGTATATGTAGTTCCATATGCATATTTTTTTAATACTATAGAAGTAGAATTTGCATTATATTTTTGAATGGAGAGTTTATTGCAAGCTCTGTAGTTTCATATGAGATCTATTCTTGCCTTTAAATAGGATTTGAATTGTCGAGCTCAAGGTGAAATCACAATCAGAGAAGCATTGCGTGAGCTTGAACTCTGGGGAGTTGGAGCTGTCTTTGTGTTAACAGATTATGAAGACAGCCAAGGCAAGACTCTCAGGCTTATTAAAGACTGGAAGGACACAGTCAACCAAGTTGGAGATCATCGCTGTCTTCTACAGTCTCTTAAGGACTCTCCATATTACAAAGGTTTTGAAGATAAAGTGTCCGTCTGGGAAAAAAAGCTAGCTAACTTGGATGAATACCTGCAGAATTTAAACCAAATTCAAAGGAAATGGGTCTATTTGGAACCAATATTTGGTCGTGGAGCTCTACCCAAAGAACAAGCTCGTTTTAACAGAGTTGATGAAAACTTCAGGTTAGTGTTATGGAATGCTACTTAGCTTTTGTAGTGTCTTTGGCATGTAGTCTAGAACATTCTTCGTGGTGAAAATATATGGAACAATTGGAATATGTATGGAGAAGAAGGTCAGCGACAGGAATTCAGAAGATACACATGTATGATGGTGACATGTATCTGAATAAAGGTGGTAGCGTTTTCATTTAATGGGGTACATGTGAAGAAGGGAATCATGTGAAACATCAAAGATTGTGAGCAAGGCAGGCAAACACAAGGTTAGTCTTAGCAGAAGTAGAGGTGATGTAATTATTTTTTCAAGAATCATGCTGGAGACCATCAGAAAGTACACACAGACTTTTGGGAGAAACAGATGGTTTATTTTTTCCAAACAAGTCATAAGATAAAAAGGGAGTAGGTTTTAGAAATATGGAAAGATACGTACCATTATCTGTCTTGGCATGAGTTGAAATGACTTAAAAGGAAATAGAAGTCAAGAACTGAATTTTCTTGGTTCTGGGTAGAGAAATTTTAGCAAGAAACCATTGCTCTTAAATTATATTGGAGAGACATTGAGGTAAATTCTGAAATGTTTCATCATTAGTACTGAAACCTGAAAGTAATATATCAGCTGTTTATATTACTTGCCTGTGTGTTAATTTCTATTTACTTAATTTTATAGATACTATATTTAAATTAAAATTATAATGGATTTATGAATTCTTTTATTTTCTGTCAAGATCCATTATGTCAGATATTAAGAGTGACAATAGGATAACATCACTGAATGCCCGGGCCGGAATAAAAAATACCTTAACTACCATACTTGACCAGCTTCAGAGATGTCAGAAATCTTTGAATGAGTTTTTGGAGGTACAGTAAACATCAATACAATTTTTTATAAAGAAAGTCAGTAAGCTTGAGTTTAAATCAACAAAATTGATTTATTCTGTTTTTATATAGGAAAAACGCTCAGCATTTCCACGATTCTATTTTATTGGAGATGATGACTTATTAGAGATTTTAGGACAGTCCATGAATCCTCTGGTTATCCAGTCTCATCTTAAGAAACTTTTTGCTGGTAATGCATTAATCTTTATTTGTGAAATATACTTATTTAGAAATAAGCTTCTTCAAAGCTAAATAATATGTTTCAGTTCCTCTCTTTCCATGAATAGAAACTTAATAATTAATGTTTAACTTTGAGAATATATAGCTTTATCTATGTTTTCTGATTAATAGGCATTAATAGTGTGAGCTTTGATGAAGAATTTAAGTACATAGTTGCCATGAAGTCTGTAGAAGGAGAAACCGTGCCACTTAGAAATAAAGTTCTTCTGTCAAATGATGTGGAGGTAAGAAAATCACATCCTAGTCTAGATCAAACATCTTAGAGAAGTTAATTTGTAATGTAATTTTTGAGTTTTTTCAACTCTTTGTCAGGTGTGGCTAAACAGTTTGGCTTCAGAGATGAAGGAAACCCTGAAAAAAATGTTAATTGATTATGTTGATGCTGGAAAAAAATCACAAGGTTCAATTGATCCATCGCTCTTTCCTTCCCAGGTAGTAGTTGATCCAGTAATGCCTCTGTGTAGTCTTAGAATTACCGAATGAGTTATTTTTTTTTAGTTCTGTAAAGAACTATACATTTAGATTATGAAGAAAATAGGCCCAGTCAAATCCATTTTACTCATTTATCATGTAGAGAAATTCTTAGAAATATGTGCTATTATAAATTTCTTTGTAAACATTTGAAATATTCAAGTCTTTTACATGGCAATCTGACATATCATTTAATGAAAAAGACTTGCTGTATTAGATTACATTACAAGTTTTGGCAAAATTTTGTCAGATTTTAAGATGGCTTTATTTGTTATTTATTTTTTAAGAGCATAGCAAATATTTTTTGTTTAAAAATTTTACAATAAATAAAAATATACAAATTATAGAAATTATAATTATAGAATGCAGAGATTATACAAATAATAAAAATGATACAATAAAATTATACAATAAAATACTTAAACTATCAGACATAATAAGCAATTGCAAATTAATTGGTAAACTGCTTAGTTTTTATATGTGTTCTGTATTTATGAAGTATAATTTGAACTTTCTCTTCCAAAGATCCTTTCCTTGGCAGAACAAATTCTGTTCACTGAAGATGTTGAAAGTGCTATCAAAAACCATAATCTGCAACAATTAGAATTAGAACTCATGGCTAAACTGGACCATTATACTAACATTGGTAGTGGCATAGAAGATACTGGGAGTACAGGTATAAAAATTACAATTAATATACAATTCTTTATTATGACTGCAGTTATGTAGTATTTTACATTGTTTATTTAAACAGGAAATTATATAAATCTGTCTCAATTTGATTTCATAAAGCTGAGTTACATAAAAACACTCACCTACTACAGCCAAGATTAAAATCTTTAATATTTCAGAGTAAGCAAAAGGATTTTTATTTAGATTAGAAATTATCTTGGAGAATTTACGTATTTGGAGGCCTCTCTTCTTAATTTTCTCATAAGTTTCCATCTTTTAGCTTATGTATCTGCTGTTTCACAGGAAGTGGCCAAACAGCAGTTGAGGTACATTATGTCAAGCCAGTATATTCCATACAATTGTGCAGGTGATTCTCTTTTTCTGTGTTCGAGGTTCACATCTGCCTTTGAACTAATAATTCCTGAGTACCTTTGAGGCAAAATAAGCTTGTTATTCTCAAGGCATGATTGTTCTGAATCTTACATAGTCCGAATGGGTTAGCATAATTATGCCTCTGAGTGCTTTTTCCTCTCTTTTGACCAGAGGCTTTGAGTGACTACTTCAGATGTAAAATTCTACACTGTAGGTTAGGTGAGATGGCTTTTACCTTAGGTGTAAAAAGACTCAATTTGACATATGGTTTATAGTCTTCCACCACATTTGTATAGCTGCTTACTACATTAGATTCTAGTTTACAATTTGTGAACTGTAAACATCTGATATGTTAATTAGAAATAGCATTCATGTCACCTACCTCAAGAAGTCTGTAAGTGTGGTTCTTTATCTGAGCTCCCTTTCTGTGCTCTTTCTATAGCTGTTTGAAAAATTTCATCAGTTACAGAGGAGTCTTCCTTTCATCTATTGTATAATACATTTTGTTAACTTTTTAGTTTGGATAGTAAGTGTGATTTTGAAGTGAGTTGCCTGATTATTCCCACTTACTGTGCTTTAATTACCATCATGGAATGGCATAGAAGCACACAAACTGGATTTCTTTCAAATGAAACTAAATTAAACAATATGCTCTAAGAGTACACTTAAAGCACCCAATCTGTTAATGAGCATTCATTCCACATCAACATAATTATTCTGAGTAAAATCTCCAGAGTGCATGTAGTGTGGTTTTCAGATGCTCAACAGATCCCTCAGAAGGTTGGGCCACACTGATTGCTGAAGTGGCCATGGCTTTTAACACTCTCAGCGTAAATTGCTTTGCAGAAAAGCCTCTCCCTCTCCTTTTTCCTCTCCCTCTCTCGCCCCCTCCCCCCCCCCCCACCCAATGTAGAGGCAGACAAAATCACTTCAAAATGACTGAAGTTACATGATTTACACTGTCTGTCAGGATCTTATTTTATGCTGCTTGCTTTAGAAAATAAGAGTCTTCATATAATTCAAACAAGGTCTAAATAATAGAAAGCAGCACAATGAACTTGTGAATGGGTAATGTGTGTCTTCCTTACTACACTGGTGTGATTTTTTTCTTTTGGTGTGATTTTTTGCAGAATCTGGAATCCTCGAGCTCAAGCTTAAAGCTCTGATTCTTGATATCATTCATAACATTGATGTGGTGAAGCAGCTGAATCAAGCTGAGGTTCACAGTGTTGAAGACTGGGCTTGGAAGAAGCAGCTGAGATTTTATATGAACAACCAAAAATGTTATGTTCAGATGGTAGATGCTGAACTCCAATATACTTACGAATATCAGGTGTGGTATTTTTACCTAGTGGCTTTTATATATGAGTCAAACACTTTCTCATTTCATACATGCTGCTGATTGTCTCCCAACTGTTGCCATTATTCTAAACTTTGCTATGTCCTTAACATGCTATTTCATAGATAATATTAAAAGATAGGGTAATAGTTTTCATTCCTGATGCTGATGGGGTAAATGTAAGTTGTATCAAAGTAGCTGTATTATCATATAGCTATTTTCTAATATGCGTGCTTTTATATATCCAAGTGCAGTTTCATCTGTAGTTGTGAAAAAATTTGAACAATACATTGGCATTTGATATAAAACAAGGAAAGCTTTGTAAACAAATTCATATACTTAATGAGACAGAAATTTTGGCTGTTGCTTTATATTGTTAAATTAATTACTTACGAATAAAATCAATGAAATTACATTGCCAGTATTTTCTGTCTACCGATCAATATAATTTGTTTTGTTTCTGCAGGGGATTTCCCCAAAACTTGTTTATACACCTTTGACAGATAAGTGTTACCTAACTCTTACTCAGGCCATGAAGATGGGCCTTGGAGGAAATCCCTATGGTCCAGCTGGAACTGGGAAGACAGAATCAGTAAAGGCCTTGGGTGGACTTCTTGGAAGACAAGTATTAGTCTTTAATTGTGATGAGGTGAATATGGTTTTGTTTAATTTAGGAAATGGTTATCTATGCCCATACTTCATAAAGCAGTATTATATTCCAGAAGTAATATTAAAATTATAATATTAACTATTATTATATTATATAAATTGTTATTATGAGTAGTATTAGTATTATTAATATTATTTAAATTATTATGGAAATTATTCTGATAATTTGTCAGTTGCCATTTGAAATTTGTGGATATTTCCAAGGACCTGTTTTTTAGTGGATGGAAAGACATTCTTTTGTATTTTCTTGTTACTTGAATTTTGACAACATTCTTTTTAATTTCAAGGGTATTGATGTGAAGTCAATGGGACGCATATTTGTGGGCTTAGTGAAGTGTGGTGCCTGGGGCTGTTTTGATGAATTCAATAGACTTGAGGAAGCTGTATTGTCTGCAGTATCCATGCAGGTTCAGACAATTCAACATGCACTGAAGAAACACAGTCCTGTGTGTGAGATGCTTGGCAAAAAGGTACAGCAAAACTTAATTATTCTGTTCACATAGGCCGAACTTAAAAAACTGTCTACTGTAACTAAACATAATCCACCCATCATTTCTCAATACTGTTTCATCTGACAATATGTCCTTACAATGCACTTCTAATGCTAGGTTGAAATGGATCCTAATTCTGGAATTTTTATCACTCTGAATCCTGCCGGAAAAGGTTATGGAGGAAGACAGAAACTGCCTGATAATCTCAAACAACTTTTCAGACCAGTTGCTATGACTCATCCAGACAATGAACTCATTGCAGAAGTTATTTTGTATTCAGAAGGCTTTAAGGATGCTAAAATACTGGGTAGAAAATTAGTGGCTATTTTTAATCTAGCAAGGTAAGCTTTCCCCACCCCACCTCCCTGCTCCTTAGTAAACTTCCCTTTCTAATTCTCTTCCCTTGTAGCTCTTAAATCTAAATGGTATACCATACAAATCTCTGTACAGATACCTTTAACTTTAAAAAATACCGCAATGTGTTGGGAGGTTGAGGTATGAAAACATCTTGAATTCAGTTATAATGTCAAGGGATCAAGGTGCTGCTCCCCTAGTGTCTCACTAAATATAAATATGAGCATATGAATGTTTGCAAGCATTGTGTTGTATCTAGACTCTTGAAATTGTTGGAATCCAAGTGACTGTTTGGTTAAAAGTATGTGCACTAGAGAGTACAAAGATCAGAGGTTATAGTGAATGCTGTCAGTCAGTAATAAATACATGTTGAATATAACCCCTCTGAAAATTCCAGAGCGTCATTGCTGTATTTCTGAGATGCATTTCAGATGACACTACAAATATGTGCCAGTTTCTCTTTTGACCAAACCTGTATTACAAGAGCGTTCATTCACCAACCCAAAATTTCAGATGCTGTCACCTAGAGCTTATTACCATGTTGTTGTTTATAAATTCAGGGAGCTTCTGACACCACAGCAGCACTATGACTGGGGTTTACGAGCACTGAAGACTGTTTTGAGAGGCTGTGGCAGTCTTCTTCATCAGCTGAAGAAAAGCGATGCAAAGCAAGAAGGTAAGATTGACCACACCAAACTTTGGATTCTTTAAGATCGTGTACAAATATAATTCACTCCAGCTTTCTTGTTCACTGGAGTTTTAAAAAGCCACGGCTTGTATCTGTAGGCAATTTAGAAAAGAGGAAAATATCCATGAGCGCACCTTTACTAGGAGACTACAAAAGATTCTTCGTATTCTAGATTTAGCTTTTATATGATGATAACACACGGATTACAGAACTTCATTTGGGAATCATTTAAAATGTTTCTCAAAGACTTGTTTTCACTTGGCTTAGGACAGGAAAGTTGATCCTCTGATGCTGTCATTCATTAAGTTATCAGACCATTTTGATTTTGTCTGAGTTTTGCAAAAATTGTCACATGGTACTAGATTCAGATTGGTAGACAAATATAAGGATAGGTAGGAAGGATAGAAAAGTATTGGACTAGACTGAGTCAATGTATTTTTTAAAGATTTTTTTAATTATTGTTGTTTAGGTGTTTAATGAGAGGGAATTAAAGAGTGTGGAATGGATGAGCATTTCACATCTTTAGGAGACAACTACTGCTTCCTGTTTGCTTAAACAGCATATATCTGAAAGTTTACAAATTTTGACATAATAAATGGTTTGCATCTGACCAGCACCATAACCACCTCATATCTGTGTAGAGTGCATTTGTGGGCATATATCATACTTACAGTAAGTATGCCTAACTGTGCCTAGCTTCCAAGTAGAATTCTTGAACTGGAATTCTGGAATCTATGCTCTGATTCTACTTTCAACATCTAAGCAGTGTTGGCTCAGGTTCTGATCTATTCAAAGGAAAAAAACCCCAACAAACAGCTTAAACTGATCTGTTTTCTTTGTTTTTCTTTCCAGTTAATGAAAGTCACATAGTGGTTCAAGCTTTGCAGCTGAACACCACATCAAAGCTCACATTTGCAGACTGCACACGTTTTGATGAGCTGGTTAAAGATGTATTTCCTGGCACTGATTCTAAAGATGTGGAATATGCTGAGTTAACTGCAGCTTTACAACAAGTCTTTGAAGAAGCAAACTTGGAAGTTATAAGCACACAGGTAAACATTAACTACAGCAACAAAACAGTATTATTCTGAATTAGAACTGATTAATATTACATTCATTTGACTCATTTCTGTTTTCTTTTGAAAAATCTTTTATAAAAAAGTGAGAATAACTGGTAGTGAGATTCTAATTACATATATACAAGAAATTAGATGTGTGTTCAAAGCATGGTAGATCAGTTATGTAATTGAAAGAAAAATAGTGCAAGGAAAATTATGATGTGAACATGACACACAGTTTCATTCAAGCCAGGTAGAAATGCCAGTGAATATTTTGGACAGTGAAAGAATTAAATAAGTGAATATTTGGTTTTCGCAAGCAGTTCTCTGTCTTGTTTTTATTTATTTATTGTAGAACTGGACAAAGTTTTGTGACTGAAGATTTGTTAAATTCTCATTAAAAATATGCCCAAAGATGGCTGTTATTTTTGTATTAGTAATTTAGTGAAATGCTTCCAACATGTAAAATAAATTTCTTCATAAATTTTAGTGTCATAATTTTAATTATTCCTGCAAATATCCATTGTTTAAAAAATCAAAATTATAGAAAGTGTCTGCATGCAAAGTAAATTGCAGAAATACTATAAAAGAACATGTTTGATTTAGCTTTACAATTGCACATAGCCATTATCCCTTTCATTGTCTAGATCAAGAAGGCTTTGGAGTTGTATGAACAACTGCGTCAAAGAATGGGTGTGGTTATCGTAGGTCCAAGTGGTGGAGGTAAATCCACGCTCTGGCGGATGTTAAAGACAGCCCTTGGTAAAACTGGCCAAGTAGTGAAGCAGTACACAATGAATCCCAAAGCCATGCCCCGGCATCAGCTGCTGGGCCGCATTGACATGGATACCAGGGAATGGTCTGATGGAGTGCTTACCAACAGCGCTCGGCACGTGGTGCGAGAGCCCCGAGGTACGTCTGAGAGGGACTCGCAGATTGTTACACTGAAATTACTGAAATGGTTCGTTTTCGGGTACATCTTTATGTTGTGTTGCTATTTGTGGATAGCATAAGGCAAGAAAAACTGGTAACAATTGTAGCCAAAAGCCTCAGTACGTTCTTTACAAATTTTGTGATCAGAAAGCAAAAATAGGCAGCAGAAGATAAAGCATATGAGGAGTGCCTTCATAAAACTTGAAGTCGTAATGAAGAAAGGATAATAAATAGTGTTAAGATAGCAAGATGCGATATTTTTAAACTGTTTTTCTTGGGTTTGATATTTTATTTTTGTGTCTGGAAATAGATATTACTTCATGGATAATTTGTGATGGTGATATTGATCCTGAATGGATTGAATCTTTGAATTCTGTTTTGGATGACAACAAATTGTTAACTATGCCCAGTGGAGAAAGAATTCAGTTTGGTTCAAATGTCAACTTTATATTTGAAACTCATGACCTTAGCTGTGCTTCTCCTGCTACAATATCTCGAATGGGAATGATCTTTCTGAGGTAAGTCACGGGAGTATTACATACTTTTAAAGTAAGCAAATATATACTTACTTTTCTTGAAAGGTATTCTCAGGTGAAGGGAGCAGTTGGTTAGTTGCTTACACTTAGGAAGCCAATCACTGGGAAAGTTTCTTTAGGTTGCATATCCCTTCTGTGCTGTTTATTATAATCTTTTTACTTAAATACCTCAGATTTTTTCCAAAAGACATGGTGAATTCTTTATTGGAGAGCCCAAATACTGGTTAGAAATTGTTAAAGTATTTTACCAGACTTTTTCTGGAATTTTGTTGGTTTTTTAAAGCAGTCTATTTAAAGATATGGGTGCCTTATATTTATCTGAATCTTGTTTTGTTTTGACTTAGTGATGAAGATACAGATCTTAATGCTCTAATAAAGTCTTGGTTAAGAAGTCAGCCTGAAGAATCCAGATACAACCTTGAAAACTGGATTGGGGACTATTTTGAAAAGGCTTTAAACTGGGTTGTAAAGAAGGTTAGTAAATGAATACTTAATCAAATTTCAGCTGCTGTTAAGTGTGATCCATTTTTCTAGTTTAGCACTGAATAGATCATTCAGATTAATGTTTGAATTGTAAGTAAAAAACCCAACTCAGTGCTTTTTTGATAGAATTATAGAATTGTAAAATATCCTGAGTTGAAAGGGACCCACAGGGATCATTGAAGTCCAGTTCCTGCTCCTGCACAGGACCACCCCAAGAATCAGACCATGCAGCTGAGAGAGTTGTCCAAACTTCTTGTACTCTGGCACGCTTGGTGCTGTGACCACATTAATGATGCTGTTTCCTTAGTATAATTAATTCTGGAGCTATTATAATAAGGTCCCAACAACTGATCACTGTGCTTAAAAGTTTTGGAACATTTAATACCATTTTAACTAGTAAAGACAGATACTAAGTTTCACAGATTTAACATGCATTTCATTGTTCCATACCAGACATTTTTCTTTATGTTTTCAGAGATCTGAAGGACTTGAATATGTAAAAGAAAAGAAAAAGTGAAGAAATTATTTTCTAGATTGATGTTATTGTCTATCACAAAAAAAGATGGCTAAAATTTGTCAAGTTGCACAGTGTACACTGAAGATTGTAATAGGTTGAGGAAAAATGTAATGTCATATCTGGGGAAATATTTTGACTGTTCAGAATGTTAAATTCAAACAGCTTTCACTAATCTGTCCTGAATTTAAGTATGTAACTTTAGCTCTCTAGGATTCTACTCAAAACCTTGACTGAAAAATGTTTTAATAGGTGAAAAGTGGTACGTAATTACAATATTTAATAAAAGGTTAGTCCAAAACTTTGTGAATTATCTGGATTCTGGGACTCTGGGATGTACATCATAGTAATTGTTCTGCATATGCTAGATTTGCTGAGGGATTCTAGATGCTTCCCAGACTCGCCTTCTGGAGGAGTTGGATTCACCTTGATCTCAAGTAGCTTATGTGCACAAAACATTTTTTAGGAGACTTCCCCACTGCTGTGGCCAGTGTGCTACTGTTTGAGACCTGCACTGTCTCCTCCTGGGGTACATATATGGTCCTGTTGTGTTGTTCTAATTATTTTTCCTCCTAGTTCTTTCATTCATGGCATTGTTCCTGAGGCTGCAAATTCTCTTTGGTGCTAAAAAGCAGAATCTCTAAAGAGTCTGTTCAAAAGAAAGGTTTCCAGTATACAGTTAAGTTTATTCCTTATAGATTCTCAAGATCTGTGAGGAAAGTTTTGATTGCTTATCCTAAATTACATGAACTCAGAGTCTGGAGTTAAAACCTCCAAATCAATGCTTAGACATAATTTAATGCCAAGTGAATTTTCTAGAACAATAGCAATGTTGAGATCTTCCATCATTTGTGAAAATGTCAAGAAGAAATGAGTAATAATTGCGTACTAGCAACACATCACATTTATATTGAGGAATATATTTAAATCTACTACAACTTTCAATTTACAGAATGACTTTGTGTTAGAAACAAGTTTAGTTGGAACTGTGATGAATGGACTGTCTCATCTTCATGGGAGTACTGATCGTGGACAGTTTATTATTAACTTGTTACGTGGTCTTGGTGGCAATCTCAACATGAAGTCACGACATGAATTTGCAAAAGAGGTAATCTCTGTGCTCTAATTTGATTTTAATTTGTGTTATCTGTAGAGAAGTTGCTGAGAAGTAAAGGAATGTTTTATGTGTCACTGATGCATTGCATCTGTCCCAGATAGCAATCCTTTGGTTCTGCACCAAGAGATTGTGAAATACCTTTGTCCATGCTGCTTAGTGCAAGGACTCACTGTAGCAGGCTGTGTTTGTATATATGCATTGTATATGTAATTCAGATTTATTTTTGTGGGTTTTTTTTCTGTTCAGAATACTTGAAATAATAATAGGACTTTGCACCTCATTAGGAAGGTATTGTTAGGGCATTACACTGAGGTTATATATTGTATGCACTGGGGTGAGGTTCTGTCTCTGTGAAGATATTTGAGAGTACAAGGGCCAGGCTAAAGTTTTGGAAAACTGTGTGGGTGTACTGGTTCATAGTGGCTTGAGAATGTTGACCTTGGAGATAGTTATTTCCACAATCACACTTGGGTTTTGTGTTGGAGAGAGGGAAGTAGTTCCTTCCAAAAGACAGCGATGAGCTATAATATATATACTGGGCAATTGGTAAAGGTTTAGACTCAGCTCTAGGAATTAGTTATTCATGCATGTGAATGAGTTATATCATGATTCTTCTTATTAGGTTGCCTAATAAAAAAAATGTAAAGCTTTCCTAAATACAATTTAATTTAATTTCTTTATATTATGAAAACTGGAAGAGTAATATACTATTTAGTTAAGGACTTGATCATAAAGCATATGCATGATATGATTGAATTTTCAAAGGCAGCCTCAAACTATCAAGTCGAAGGATTATATGTTCGATTTTACATAAGTATTCTTTAAACTTTCTTTAGACTAGCTTGAAATGGTAGATCTTGTTGTTAGGAGTATGGATTTAACTGAAGTTTTATTTTTATTTTCTTTAAAGGTCTTCAGTTGGGCACAAGAGTCTCCTCCTGATCCGAGGAAGCCCCTGGACACGTACTATGACACTGACACTGGAGAGCTAATGCTGTATCAGCTGAAAAAACCTGAAAATCTGACAGCTGATGACTTCAATAATCTCCAAACACTTCCTGTCATCCAAACCCCTGACATGCAGAGAGGTTTAGATTACTTTAGACCATGGCTAGATATTAATAATAAGCAGCCATTTCTTCTTGTGGGTCCTGAAGGATGCGGAAAGGGGTAAAAAATAGTTCCTATTTTAAGTAAAATATACTTCTAGTTGTTTGACAGAATTTTTAATATTTTTTTATAATGCTTTTAAGATATGAATTTCTGATAGAATATGACTGGTTTAGGTCATTAATTAAACAAACCTTTTGTAGTGGCAAATAAGTAAATTTTTATGAAGTTGTACAGGGACAGTTCAGACTGTCATTATGCATCTAAGACATCTAAATGTGGCTTTTAGATATGAAACAAGATTTTTGGAAAACCAACTGTCATGGAGCAACAGCTTAGAGGCACGTGAGATCCAGTCTCATTTCAAGAGGCTCTAGATGCCTTGTGTGGGCAACTGAATTTAGCACATTCTGTTGCCTTTATTAGATTCCTTATTTAGATGGCTTGGGTCACTACAATCAAGGTATTAAATTAACTGTTTTGTGCAGCTGTATACACTACATTTTCATTGAATTTTGTGAATGGAAAATGTTACAGTTTTAAAGGCAAGGATGTTGAATTCAGCAAACCTCAGCTCCACCTATTCCATTAATACAGGATGTAGTATGTGCATTTTAATTCAAAATCTATAAAATATCTTTGGATACACAGCATTTTAATTTGTTTATGCCTATATGTATGTACTGTTTGCTTTTCTAGGATGCTGCTTCACTATGCATTTTCTCAGCTCCGTTCCACTCAGATTGCTACCATTCACTGCAGTGCGCAGACTACTTCTCAACATCTTCTGCAAAAATTAAGTCAAACTTGCATTGTAATCAGTACAAACACTGGGCGAGTGTACAGACCAAAGGACTGTGAAAGGCTTGTTTTATACTTAAAGGACATCAATCTACCCAAACCTGATAAATGGGGAACAAGCACTCTTGTGGCTTTTCTGCAGCAGGTGAACACTTACATCTATTATTTATCAAGGGACTCAAGTATACTGAATATAATTTAGTGTATGTAGTAAGTACTTACGTCAAATAATTTCAGAGTTAAAATCCTGCATCTGAGTTTTGTTTGTGCTTTACTAGACTATGTAGGTGTCAGCCAGAAATAAGATACCACTTTCATTTGGCTTATATTTATAAATAAATAAAGACAATGATCATCTTAATGAGTTACAATGCAGTAGACATATGAATGACAAGAAAATTGCCAGGAGTAGTCAGCATGGATTCACCAGGGGCAAGTCATGCTTGATGAGGGGAGGAGAGTGAATATAGTCTACCTGGGCTTCACTAAGACCACTGATGCTGTCTCCCAAAAGATCCTCACAAGAAAAGCTGTTGATCCAAGCTGTGTAAGCAGATAGTGAGGTGGGTTGAAAGCTGTCTGAAGAGCCAGGCCCAGAGGGTGATCATCAATGGTACAGAGTCTACTTGAGGCCAATATCTGTTTAACATCTTCATTCATGACCTGGACAGTGGAGTCCTGCAGGTCTGCAGCTGACAGAACTGTGAGAAGTAAGACACCTCAGGCAATTAAGAAAGCAGAAATAATGGTATACTTCTCGCTATTTTATTTTATATTGTATGATACTCTGTTGACTTTCTTTTAATGAAGTATTTATTTAATTATTAAAGGTTCTTACATATCAAGGATTTTATGATGAAAATCTGGAGTGGGTTGGTTTAGAAAACATCCAAATTGTGGCTTCCATGTCAGCTGGAGGAACATTAGGAAGACATAAACTTACCTCCAGATTCACTTCTATTGTTCGTCTGTGTGCAATTGAGTAAGTATATGTAAATTAGTCTAACTCTGAGAACTCAAGAGTCAGCCTCTCTTTATAAGGATGTCTTGTCAATTTAGTCTTTATGCAGATGTAGCTGTTCTAGTCTTTCATCTTTTCTCACAGTTTGTGATTGTCAGATTTGGTGCTATTTGGTGCCTCTTGGCACCAGAGTCCAGCTAAGAGGAATCTACAGCTGCCTGTTGATAATGAAGTGTTTGAAATGTTTCCTGTTGGATAATTTTGTTTCCAGTGAACTGCTTTCTGCAGCTTTATGTTAAGGTGCTGTTTGTTTAAAAAGTTAGAGAAATTGAAGTTTATTTGTTTGTTTTTAAGTTTGACCATATCAACATATGTATTTAGAAAATTTCTGAGAGGCCTATTGCAATAAAATGGTAATTTTACTTAGCTTCTGGATGGAAATGCTAGTCAATGAAATTTCTCAGTAATTGTGTATATAAGTTTAACTCAGTTTTAATTAAATAGAAAAAGTCCATAATAATTAATTTTCTTCCCTTTTTTAGCTATCCAGAAAGAGAACAACTGCAAACTATTTATAGTGCCTACCTGGAACCCGTACTGCAGAAAAACCTGAAGAATCACCCTGTTTGGGGTTCTTTACCAAAAATACATCAACTAGCAGGATCTATGGTTCAAATCTATGAACAGGTATGGAAACTGTTTTTATTTCTTCAAGGAGATGGAGAATTCAGATATTTTATTACAAATAATTAGCTTTTGATATTAACAAGCAAGTAAAAAGGTTTATCAGTATTAAAATCTAAGTTTATATATTTTTAATAAAGTTGATACCAATTTTGGAGCTTCTTACTTTCAGAGAATCCTAGATGTTAGAAGCAAGCCAAGTAAGAGTGAGTGCTCCGGCTTTCCCACAGATTTATTTTAGGATTTTGCACGCATCTTAACACTTCTATACTTTCAGTTCCTGATTTACAAAATGTGGACAGTAGTGTTTTCCTACTTAATGGATGAGGAAACAGTGCAACAGATTGTTGTGTGCCCAGTTGTTTATGGATGATGTTATGAACAGAGAAGGAGATATGAGAGTGGAGTCCTTTACAAACATCAAGGACTACCTACTAAAATTGTATACTGTTAAAAGCGGGTGTTTAGAACTGGACACAAGTTCATTTTAGCCTCCCACTTGGAATTTTATGGACTTCTATCTAGCAAAACGCTTAACTCCTTGCTTTTCTTAATGAGTACATAGCCTTACTGGGGAAGGTACTGTGTGATGCTTGCTGTAGAATATATGTAGGAGCTTGCTGTAGAATGTGTGAATATCCCCATCCAGGCAGAAGCATGATACAAACCCGATCTTTATGACTGGAATGTGAGTTTAGTTGCTGGCCAGCATGCACCTGTTAGCAGGAGTTTCATATGGCATTATCCATGTATTCTGAGAAATATGAGTTTAAATCTCATTACACTGCAATCAAATAACTGATGAAAGCAGCTATTCTTTAAATTAAAGATGTAGTTGTAAATTCAAATATCCACTCTGGGAGAAGAGTAAGTATGAAGTATTTTGTTGTGAGAAAGCGTTACTAATTTAGGTAGGTTTTAGTGAGAAAATGTTAATAATTTAGGTAGGTTTTTATTCAATTTCAGTATTGCCTTTGCGTATCATATTTGGTATTGTTTTAAAAAGCTATGTATTTTGTCTAATAATACTGCACTAAAAGTCCTAGGTGAGATGTGCAGTAGTTTCCATCAAAGATGAAAACAGAAAGAACCAGAAAAAATGTTCTGAGGAAATCTTTTGTGGTCAGAATACAAGACTTAAACAAGGAGTGCATTCATAAAATATCTAAATATACACCAACTAGAAAACTAATTTATCTGGTACCTTAGAAAAAGTGCTTTACATTTTACAATATCACTTTTTTTCCTTCCCTTAACTCCCGTTTTTAGGTACGAGCAAAATTCACAGTGGATGATCACAGTCATTACCTTTTTACACCATGTATTCTTACTCAGTGGGTTCTTGGTTTATTCAGATACGATTTAGAAGGTGGTAAGTCACTTGCTTGGCTTTCATTAATAAAGCAGTTCTAAAATGGCCTAGATTATTACTGATGTCATTCTTACTGTTGGCTCCACATGTAACTCATTGATCTTTTTAAACTGTGGACTGTCCGTAACTCAGTAGAGGGAATAAATGCGTGACAGTTCATTCCATAACATAAAAGTAAACAAGTTTTAAAAAATCTAATGATGTTTTAAAATATGTGTGGGAGCTGCTACTTACGGTTTTAAGGGAAGTTAGTAGGTTGGGACTGCATTCTTACTATGGGAACTTGAACTATGCCCCCTACTCCCCACTGTTTTGTTCTGTGTTTTTTTGATTTGTGTTGGGGTTTTCTTGAGCATATATGTTGTTTTCTGGATTCCCAGAGCCTTGCCCCTCATGCTTGTCCTGCTATACTTGGTTGTATAAACCTGGTTTATACACATCATTCATAGGCTGCTTTCTAATCTTTTCTTTTTTTTTTTTTTCTAATCTTTTTGTCTCTGAAATTGGTATTATTACTAGATCACGAGCAATACTCGTATTTTAGCTCTTACATTGATTAAAAGGCTGCATAGAGGGTTGCTTAAAGAGGATAAAAGTCATAAGAATGTTGTACTTAATTTCCACTTACTTTCTGGGACTGACAATCAGTGAATGGGTGATCTCAGCCCATTTAAGGACTTCTTAGTTGTATCTAGTGTTGTCATATGCATGTGTGTAGGAACCCAGAGTGCCGAGAATATTTCTCTTCCTGTTTTTAAGGGTTCTTACCCCCTGAACAACACTGTTTTAACCTCCAACCTTGGAAAAAATTACCAACGATCAGACAAGAACTAGAAAATACAGTGGTGTGAATTAGGTGATAGACTACTCTGTAAGATTGTCACAGGGTGAAAAATATAGAGGTTTTGGGCTTCTCTTTGTAGTAAATAGATAAGAGTAAAAAATATCAAAATGGAGGATTGTTGTTGTTCACTAAACCTTCTTCTCCTTCTTCTACTACTCCATATTCTGCAGTAAAAGTAGTTTGGAATGATTGGATAGAGAATTCTGCAGGTCCTGCCCGTGTTACTGAATAATTGGTAGGAAAGTGAAAATAATACATGTTTTTAGTAACTATTGGTTAAATTATCTTTAAAAGGCCGTGTAAATCTTGATAATTAGATTTAACTCCTGCTTTCTGTGCTCTGTGCTGTACCTGGGTCACGCTAGTGGCTCTGTTCCTCTGATTAGACTTAATAAACAACTATCCGGCAGCATTGAAACTCCAGGAAAAGTCTCGGTTTATCTTTGAAACTCCTTGCAAGGACTTTTAGAAAATTCTTTCCCATCAGGAGGGATTTGATTTATGGCACGGTTCAGTGTCACATGTGCTTTTCCAGTGATGAACAACGCAGCTTGTTAGTTACTTACCTTCCTTTTTACTTTTGTGAGGAATATTTAAGATTTGGAGTCTCTAGTGGCATTTTCTATACATACTTTGCTATGCATGTTTTGGGTATCTATTCTTATTTTAGTATTTGTTATCAGTCTTTCTCTTTCCATTTAAAAATGTCTTCTGGATTTTCTTGGTTTTATTGCCTGGAAAATTGACTTTTAATTTTAACTTTGTGTGCAGCACCTTGTTCAATTTTGTTAGAAGCTGACACTTGTAATAGAGAGAACTTGTTTTAATAGAATATATTTCATTTCATCTTGTCATGATCCATAAAGATATTATTAAAAAGCACTTCATAATGTTTGCTTTTTCTCTTATTTCTTCCTTGCCGATGCTCTCCTGCTGGTATGTAATTTCTCTTGCTCATTTTCAATTTCGTATTTTGAAATAGAAATTTGAAAATTTATTATAAATATATAAAATTAATTCTCTCCTTAAATTTTGTAGGTTCATCGATACAAACTGCAGACTTTGTATTGGAAGTTCTTGCTTATGAAGCACGTCGCTTGTTCCGTGACAGAATTGTTGGCATGAAAGAACTTCATGTATTTGATAACATTTTGATCAAAGTGTTTCAAGGTGATTGGGGCTCAGATGTTCTGGACAATATGGCAGGTGAGCCCTTTGAAGCGTACCGCACAAACTTGAAATAATTGTTTAGGAACTATGTAATCAAGCAAGATAGCATATGAGTTGAACATAGAAAGTTTTGAATGTTTCCTTTTATTTTCACAGATACCTTTTATGTAACTTGGGGAGCTTGTCGAGAGGCATACATCACACCAGGACAGGCACTGCCACCACATGGGAGGCCACTTGGCAGACTAAACTCAACAGACCTGAAGGATATTATTCAAAAAGTGAGACATGATTAAAGAATATACACTGCAGGGGTTCACAGCAATGATTCTAGACAGTTTTGGTGAAGAGTAGTAACATGCGAGCAGCAGGTTTACGGTGGGGGCTGCTTCTTGTTCAAAGAATCATCATTTGCATTCGGTGAAGCGAGGGAAGACTTGTGCAGGCAGTAGGAAGTATCATGTAGCAAGGTTGTTTTAATGAAAGGGCATCAGTTGCATTTGCTGCTGATTTTCAACAGTTTGTTGAACCAACATTTTGACAAACATTTATGTCCATATATATTTGTATATTGTTTGAGTATCTAAGTGTTTTATTAAATGATTACTTTTCAAATTTGTAATTTGGTAACATAGTTTTTATTTCAAGAGATGCAAATGGACTTTTTGGAGATGTGGCTCGCTTTTAAGCAGTAAAGTACAAAAAATGAGCTTGATGAGGAAACGCAAACATTTTAACTCTTCTAGGCTATGTGATTTTTAGGATGAGAGCTTTGAGATCATCACCCTTGGTCATAGTGTTTGATGGACTGCTCTTGCAGATGGGACTCTACTCCCTCTACCTAAGTGCCAACTTGTTACCAATAGACTGTATGGGAAATGGTGAAATTCAATAGTCCCAGTAAGCGGGGAGTTTGTTGGTTTTGGTTTTTTTTTGACTACACAGTTATGTTAGGCTTCAAAGATGAGGTTTTAATAAGTATAACAAGGTCAGAATTTAATTGTAGGATCTGTTATTGTGTGTTTCACTAGGAACTTCCATAATCTGCAATTGTGCAGCAATTAGGTACCTAAAACACTCTCCTGAGTTATTAATGAATTAATCTGTAGTCAGAGACACAGTTCAGACTTTGTTCTGGTCCATTATTCAATTTTAATTAGTTCAGTGGTAGATTCCTATTTCAATATATCAAAGACTTTCAGGGTGTTATGGTGCTGGGTGTAGAATATGTTCATTACTGATACATTCATTACTCAAAAAGGGTATGTGAGGTGTATCTAAATTCGGTCACAAAAATAATTTGTTTGGAATGAAGACCAATGTGGTCTCTAAAGCTTTTAAGCCCTTCTTTTCTAAATGTTTAAATGTTGGATGTTTTCATATCTCACTGCTTTTATTTATTACTAGTGATCCGATTTTTTTTTTCTCTTTTTTTAAAATAGGGCATCATTCATTATGGACGGGACAAAAAAGAGATGGATATTTTACTGTTCCACGAAGTCCTCAGTTATATGTCCAAAGTGGACAGAGTGCTAAGTTTCCCTGGAGGTTCACTCCTTTTGGCAGGACGGAGTGGTGTAGGTCGTCGGACAGTTACCTCTTTAGTTAGTCATATGCATGGAGCTGTGCTGATTACTCCCAAAATTTCCAGAGGTTATGAGCTGAAGCACTTCAAAAGTGATCTTAAATACGTAAGTCACTCAGTTTCTTCTATTTTGTAATGCTGTAGGTGTATGTTAAAGAAAAGAAATTTTGAATGACGCAAAGGGTTGTGTGAAGAGAGATTTTAAGAGAAGAAAAATGACAGTCTAAATGAAAGAAGTAAGTTTTTAGAAGTTCTCACTCCAGATGTGTATACTGTTCTTTATAGTAACGAACTGAAACTGCACTTTTTGGAACATCTTGAGCTCTTTTTGAGTGTTATAGAACTTAAGAGGTTTATGTGAATATTGGAAAGTCTTTTTCATGTATATATTTCCATATTGATATATACCTTTATTTTCTGTCTCTACTATGATCCACCAGTTAATAGTAGTTGAATCAAATAAAATCTTAGTGATTGATGAAAGTGTACATATTATTTAAAACCAGATGCAAACCTTGAATCAAGTGTTTCTCATTGCCTTCAGCAATGCTAAAGAGTATTCTAGATCTATGACTACACAAAAGAGTGATACCATTGAGTCATATACATAAATATACTCTATGAAAGAGTCTGTTTTAATTATTTTTTCATTACTAAGATGCGTATCTAGGCAAAGTGTTCTTTGTAATTGATACATAACTGCATCACCTAGAAATCTTTTGTAAATATATAATAGTGTAGATGCTGTGGAGAAAATATGTATGTAATACGTAGTCAGAGAAAGGTTATGATCCTTGTCAGTCCCTTCCAACTCAGGATATTGTATGATTATCATTCTCTTATGATCAATACATATATTCTATACACTGAGATTTAAATGTCCTCCCTGCTTCTAGGTGATGGAGCTTGCAGGCATTGAAGCACAGCAGGTGGTATTGCTGCTCGAAGACTATCAGTTCGTTCATTCCACATTCCTGGAGATGGTCAACAGTTTACTGTCCTCAGGTGAGTCAAGTCCAAAGAGATTATGGTACTACTTATACCACACAGAATTAGCTCAATGAGGCAGAATTAGATGATGTTTTCTAACTTTATGTCTCTATCAGAAGGTTTAGGTAGCTTTCTATGCTGTTTTAGCTAGAGTCCTTCCACATGAGAACCTGACTCAAAGTTCACTTAGCTGTCTTTTAACCTACCCTATAGTACAGGTGCTTTCAGTTCCTCTAATGTGTTTCAAAGGACTTCTTTATAACAGGGTAACCACAAAATGACGATGCATTCTACTCTACAGCTTCCCTTCTATAATAAAATTAAAAATTGAGAGGTTTCCAATGCTTTACTAGGTTGTATAGACTGAGGCCTTTACTTAAATGAACACCAGCAGAGCTCACTTTCCTGAAAGCAGTGAGATGATAAATAACAATAACAAAAGTGACTTTATTTTACTGTCCAGTTCTGTTCCTGAATCAGAGAGAGGATCACTGAAGGACTGAGTCTAACTTACTACATGTTTTTTTTGGAACTGCAGTAGTTTAAGAGCTGATTGATAAGAGCCCCAGATTTTCCTGTCTCTCAGGTGCAACCTCAAATCTACTTAGAGTATCAGATTTCCATTATCCAGTATCAAATCTTTGTCTGAGGATCTAGGTGACTACTCATTTTCATGTTCCTGTGTCCTGGTGTATTCACAGTTTGGTTTGATTTGTTTTGTATACAGTATTGGGTCACTGCCTTTGGGTAGATTTGAAAGAGCTTTTTTCAAACACATTTCATCAATATGAACAAAGTAGACTTAAATAGAATCACTGTAATTTGTTTTTTTGTTTTCATGATCTCATGAAAAAAATGATTAAGTACATGGGATAATACTCATGAAAGTATACAGGTGAATACTACCATATTTGAATTCTCTATACAGAGAATTCAAGGGAACCCTTCAGAGGAATTTAAAGAATTATAGTGTATTTTATCTGACTTAAATTCATTCTTGAAATAGGAGAAGTTCCTGGGCTGTATAAAATAGAAGAATTAGAACCATTGCTATCTCCTCTGAAGGATCAAGCTTCGCAAGATGGATTTACAGGACCAATTTTCAACTATTTCACATACCGTATGTCAACAGAGTTATAATTTATAATTTATTATGAAGTTACAAAAGTGGTATAATAATGGACAAATAATTTCTAACATGGTCCTTCTATTGTGTGCAGTTTTTGCTTTTAGTTAGTTATTAAATACCAGGCAGGAATAATGATATCTGTGATATTTGAGGGCATAGAATCTCAAATTAAAATTTATTTTTCTGTCTGAAATTTTGTGTTGATGAATGTTCAACAAATGTTATTAAATCTACTGTTGAAAGTAATTAGAAGGAAGAAAGCTTTTGTTCCCTTTATGTTCTGGTTTGTATAGCTTTTATATCTATCTAGTAACAGAGATTTTTTCTATTTGTCAATTATACCAAGAAATCACTTTGGCTTCTGACTAATCATAAGCAAGTTTACAGATAGGTTTCTTAATTATTTGTGTTTCTTCCTTGGCTCAACAAGAAGATTAAATAGTTTACAAATAAATCAAGGAATATGGCTGAAAGAATACAGTCTTAGTAGCAGGCCATGGAACTACTTCTAATTGGTTTTATTGTTCTACCTCAATTGGAATGAAAATTAGTGGTACCTATTTAAATACTGTCAGCTCTCCAGAATTAAAAAATACACTGTAGTATATGTAACGAGAATTCATGATACTAAATAAGGTTCTACTTATAAACATTCCTGTCCTACTGTGATTTGATGTTTTAGGCTCTTTTTTTTTCTGAAATCACCTTGTGATAAGTATTTGAAAGAAAGTAAATTATGTTGTATTTGTTATAAATCTACCATCATGTAGTCAGATTGTTATGTACTAAAAATTTAAAATGTTACATTTTCTTAGGGATCCAACAAAATCTGCATGTTGTCTTGATCATGGATTCTACCAATTTAAATTTCACATTAAACTGCGAAAGTAATCCAGCACTATATAAGAAATGTCAGGTTTTGTGGATGGAAGCCTGGTCAGATGACAGTATGAAAAAGGTAAATTTTATTAATTGTGACTTATTTAAATTAGTATCTCTAAATATAACTGAGCTCTGGTGAGTAAGGTCAAGATATTTAAAGTTGTGAAGGAATAATTATCACTGTACTTAGTTAATCTATTTTTACGCTCTTACAAAGACAGAAGATTCCGCAGAACAGTTGAGTATTATTAGCATTGTTATTTTAGCAGTAACATTATGTTTTGTTCTCTCTGTGGGCTGACCTGAACAACATGCTGACTGCTATGACTCTGATCAAACACAGCATTTAACAACAAAATACAGACTACAAGCAAAATGTTAAAGGCAATTGTATTGGGTTTGTGCAGCGAGGTTTTGGTGTGGGGGTTGGCCTTCAGGGGTGACTTCTGTGAGAGGCTACCAGAAGCTTCCCCCATGTCAGCTGGCTCCAGGAAGATGTGCTGCCAGCCAAGACTAAGCCCAGTGCTGGCAGTGCCTCTAGGATAACATTTAACAAGTGGAAAGAATTTACTGTACAGGGGCAAATGCAGCTAGAGAAAGGAGTGAGAAAACATGAGAGAAACAGCCCTGCAGACCCCAGGGTCAGTGCAGAAGGAGGGGCAGGAGGTGCTTCAGGTACTGGAGCTGAGATTCTCCTGCAGCTCGTGGTGTAGACCATGGAAGGTCTGCCCCTGCAGCCCATGGAAGTCCACAGTGGAGCACAGATTCACCTGCAGCCCATGGAGAGCCCCGTGCTGAGGCAGGTAGAAGCACCTGAAGGAATCTATGACCGCGTGGGAAGCCCGTGCACATATATGCATGTGCTTGTCACACAGAGCTTGTTGCACAGAACAACCTAAACAGAACCCCTAAGCACTAACATAAACAGTACCAATGCAGCATTGCCATCATCCTGTTCCTCCTTCTGAGTGATCTCAGTGAAGGCCAATTAGTGGGTAATATGTACATGGGCAGGATGTGGATTAAGACTGTCTTATTTCCTCTGTAATTGTATATACTTTTAAAACTTCCAACATTTGTGCTGTTGTTGGAATCTTCTGAGAATTAGTTGCTCCTCCTTACAGCCAGGAAAATCTCTTCTACTTGAGAGAATAGGAAGTTATCAGTGACATGGAAGGGCAGAATTTATCTTTCTAATGCTAAAAATATTCATAGATTCCTTTTTCTGACTAAATGCATCATTTTCAGTCTTTTCAAAACAGAAGGTAGATTGAAAGTTCGTGGGTTTTTAAAAAATTGTAACTCGAATTGTAGTTGTTCGTAATTTTCATGCAAAAAATCATGTGTTTTTTTTAGATACCTGAAATGCTTCTGTGTGATTCAGATGAACAAGAAAAGACTGGAAAAACACATAAAGAAGTTAAGAAGAAACATTCAGGTAATATTTAAGTAGACCTACTAGTTATTATTCTTGTTATTAAACACTTGATCCCGTGTTGGGCATAGATAATAACATAGATACTTTGAATATGTCTTTAGTAGCATTTTCATAGACTTTGGTGTCGTTTCCACGGCAGGCATTTTGCACAAGGAAGTATTAGTCTGGAACATACATCCTGGCTGATCAAATGTGGTCTCTTCTGTCACATGCAGTCACTGTGTCTATTCAATTTTATAAACTGATTTAGCTGTATCTTGTTTTGGTCTGTGTGTTCCTTCAATGTGGATGTTATTTTGCAACCCGAAAATTTGATGTTTTGGGATTTTTTTGGTTTATATATTTCATTATTCTTTTTGTAGATTTGCTGGGTTTATTTTAATAATTTCAAAAACTAGTTTCCTGTAAGTAATGCCCCTTTTTCAGAATAATTTGTTTTTATAATAAGACTCCAAGTTTGATCATGTTAAAAATAGGGTCTCGAACATAATCTAAGAGACCAGTGCCAGCACTCACTTGCAGAATACTACTTTTAGCCACTTTCTATAAAAGTAGCACTTAGAGGCCATGGAACCAACAGAATACAAGATGGTAAGTGGTTCAGTTGGAGTTTCTTGTTTTATATTGCTTTTTAATAGGCATTCCTGCCAATCAGAATAATGGCCAAAAATAATATTTAGTGTTCACATGATCATCCCTCTTTATCCTAGATCATCGTACTTAATGCAGGCCGCAGTACTTATTAGAGGCATTCATTTATATGTAGATATGCTTTAGCAATTATTTTCTTTTGTAGGGTAGTGCAGTTTATTTTACAGTATCTTTAGGCTTCTTTTGAGAAACTGTTCAACAAACTGAATGGCAGGAAAACTTTTTAGTTTGCCTGTCATCAGAGATAAGGGAGAAGACAAAAACACATGGGCTTTATTTCTAAAGAAGGCCAAGTATTTTAAAATTCAATTTTTGTGGAAGTAGTTTCTTGTATGATTAGCCCTCAGTAATCTGCAGTTAATTTTCCTGGCTTTTCCAAACATCAAACAATTTCAGTATCCTTCTTTCTGAGAAATAGGCATTTCAAATGTACTTACATGTTTCCCTGATAGTACTTTAAAAAAACATAGTCTTTGTGCTTTTTGAATACCCTTAATTCATATCTCAAAGAGCAAGCATATTCTGTTGCTATTTCTTAGTTATTTTAATGTGAGATGAAATTCAGTATAATTTTATCTGTGTAACAAATGATGTTGTACAGGTGATTCTGATTTTCTGAAGTCGTTTTTGGCAATCCATGAATCATGTAAAATATACGGAGCAACACCTAGCAGGTATATGACATTCCTTCATGTATACAGTACCATCAATAACAGTAAAAGAAGAGAGCTAATAAAAAGGCAGAACCACTTGCAGGTATGTGTTTAAAACACTTAAAATACTGCTTTTCAAAATATTCTTGCATTAGGAGATGTCTTGTGTATAAATGGGCTGTAGCTGCTAACATTGTTATGTGATGTGTCCTCTATTGGCATATGCTCATGCTGTGGTTTCAGGAGACAAATAGTATCAATCTTAATGCCCTTCTCTGTTGAAGTGCCTGAAAGAGTGAAAAGTGGTTTTCTTGTTTTCATTAATATTTTTTGTCAAGAATGTATCAGACTGGGCATGTTTTCTTGGAAGAGTAAAACATACTTGAAAGCAATTTACATTTTTTCACCCATGTGTATTGGAATTGTGTTGCTAAAAACCCATCATCTTTCCATCAATATAAGTCCTGCCTGTGCTTTTATAAATCTTCCTTTTGTAGCTCCATACTCCATCCCTTTATATCTTGACAGCAACTTCCTGCTTCGTGTGATTTTCATGTCCTTCTAGTTCAACAAACTGTTACATTCAGTGTTAACCTCATGGTGCTCTTATGTAGCTTTGACCAAGGTTCCCTGTGTTGTGATTTTCTTTTCTTTCTGTTTTGGAATTGATTTTGAATTCCTTTGGCACACATCAGTCCTTTGGACAGTTGTAGCCCAAATGCAGTTCTTCTTGCAGATGTTATTTTACTCCTGTGCTGTACGTATAACATCCTTTTTTTTGAAACCCATTCGGTATCTTTCCAGTCACACCTACTTCCCTCCCACCAGTATATTTTGGAAAGATCTGTATGGTCCTTTAGGGCAACTTTTATCTTTACCTTTCTCCCACCCCTTTCAGCTCCTCTTCTCAGTGACCCTTGCTGCTATTCAGAACCACACTGGCAGTCTGTATTTTTTTCTTAAAACGCTTGTCCAAACAAAATTACTTCCTTGCCTTGTATTCTGCCTGCCAATATTTTTCCATCACTGTAGTACGCAGTTTAACAAGATTTCAATTTGTAATAATAGAAATTGGATTTTCAGTTTATTTAGAAAATAACTGGGGTTTGTTTGTGGCAAACGCTCATTTGCTTGTTAAATGCTCTGGTTAAATAAAGGTAATAACTTACATGAAAATTAGAAATGTGTATCCTAAATCAAAACATCTTCCACGTAATTTTTTTTCAAATGTATCTTGAAATATTGGTAATATATAATTAGCATAAAGTAAACAATGTGGAAAGTGTGGGTAAAGAAAATGTTAATATTAAGCTTTATTTTATACGTATCTATGATTTTTAGAGAGTGTACAAATATGTAGAAATCAGATAATCTATTTTGTTTAATTCTGTTTAATTTTTATAGATTTGCTTTTATGGGAGATATTGTTACGTTGAGTTAATATCAATTAAGTGAAATGCTATTGAATTACTGGCAAAATTGTTGTGTGCTAGTTGTTGTTTCATTAAAAGTTTATTATTTTGAGTTTTTTTTTTTTTAATCTTTTTGATGTAGTAATAGATTTTAGAACGACACATCTAGAATTGCCAGATCTCATTTTTAGGTTAAATAATATCAAGAAAATGTGGAAAAAATTAATAATAATAAAAAAAATAAAATTAGTCTACATTATTCTTAGTTTGTCCATACTATTTGTAGCAAACTTTCATTTAAATTCACTTAAAATTTGTTGCTAAATAGCTGCTTCCTGTAAACTTTTATAGGCAGGTGTTTCAAAGCTGAATGAAGCTAAAGCCCTTGTAGATGAACTGAACAGGAAAGCTGGAGAACAAAGCATTTTACTCAAAACAAAGCAGGATGAAGCTGATGCTGCTCTTCAAGAAATTACAGTGTCTATGCAGGTGCTGTATACAATCACATCAAAAGTGGGGGGAAAAAGAGAAAAAAAGCTGGTTTTCTATCTTTTGTCTCTGTAACTGCCTATGTTTTGTATTCTTTTCAACTGTTACAAAATCTGATGCATTTACAAGAATTTGCCTAAAGGAAGGCATGAGCCCACAGGCTTGAATAAAGTTGCAACAGGACAGAGCATTATGTAATTTAAATCAGGTTAGAACTGGTTGAGTAGGAAGAGATCTGTGCAACTTTTGTACCTGAGTAGTGTTCACTGTTGTAGTTTAGTCTGTCTGAAAGTTTTCCTAGAACTTTGTAAATCCAAACTGATCGATTTTATGTTTATCCCAGATAGGAACTTTCAGCCAAATACTTCCAAGTAGCACTATTTTAAGTAACAAATACCAGGAATTAAATCTGTGGACTGTTAAAAAGTGTGTATTTCATGAGGTCTGATTCTCAGAAGTCAACCTCAGAGAAGGTTAGATAATACCTCTATATTCATCACTCTTTGAATCTTTATTCTTCAGCTCAGAAGTACACTTTTTTTTTCAAAATTCTATAATTTTCTTTAGGAGTGTTTTCTCTGTCAAATAAAATAATTGTGTAGAAAATAGGTCTCTACATTGATGCTTCCTGGAATTATAAATGTAGGATAAGCTGTAATGAGTCTGCTGTGACTGCACTGGGGTTTTTTTTGTTACTGGTTTAATCTGGTCAGTCTGAAGCCCGATGTCGAAGACATTCTGTGTGTGCAGTAAAGTAAATGCCTGATCTTCCACAGCATATTTTTCACAGGCTGTAAAAGTGCATTACTTCCCATCTTTGTAAGTCTCTTCCTGTTGGCAGTTTTTAGTACTTTTGGGCTCTATCTGCCTGCTGTACACTGAATTTGAATAATGGTGATTGGCTTGGTGTATAAATCTGTGTCTGCTTTTGTCCAGTAGAGTTACAGGTATGTGGGTAGCACATACTACACTGTAGGACAAAATAGGCCAAAAGCAATAAAACATGATGGCCCCACTGACATCAGAAAAATTTCAGTGGAAGGCTGATTATTTAGATTAGCATAAAGTATAGGTGCCCTCTAACATTTTAATGTCACTTCAAATGATCTAGGTTACATAACAGAGAGAGCTCTAATACAGACAGACTCTTTTAATCTCCTTTCAGAGAAAGACTTTTGACCTACAACTAAATTTTAAGGTTTTCTTATTCAGAGTGATCATTCAGTACAGGTTCATTTGCATGATGTCTAATCTATTTTTATGTAGCTAATGTTTTATGGATTTGAATGTAATCTTCAGTAACATGCTGCTCTGAAGCTTGGGTTAAGTGCTCAGAGGATTATTATTATTTTAAGATTTTCTCTGCTTTTATGCATCTGTTACCTTCTGTTACATCTTCACTCAGCCTGGCAGTTGCTGGTGATGATAATGTGTTATATACTGGAAAAACCTACACAATGAGCTTCATTGTCTTGTGTCTTCTAGGTGAACTGAGCCTAGAATATTAGTATTTTATTTTGTGTGTTTTATACATTTGTCCTCAATGGATAAAACACATGTAAGGTCCTTTCTATTGTAGTTTTATAGACTAAGTATTAATTGTTGTACTGAAGTGTTTAGCATTCCTGAAGATGGCTAATAGCTACTCTCTGCTGGTAGACACAGGTATGCACAATACAAATCCAGAAACAAAAACCCAAAAACCCCAACAACTTATAGTCTAAAGGTAGGACATAAGACAAGTATCTGTATGGACAGATTGGTACAAAATTACAAGTAAAGAAACCATTCCACGATTAGTAATTCTGGGCTAATAAGCTGTAGTTCCAATACAACTGCTGCTTTTATGAACATGATAGAAAAAGAGTGTTTTAGTGATGTTCTGAAAGAAATTGAAATAGAAAAGGGAGCAGGACAAGGCCAATGACAGGAAAATAGTACTTTCAAATGTAGTGAGAATGTTACAGAGGCTGTCACTCCTATGCTTTTAAAGGAAGGCTGACATCTTGATAAAGAAAGGAAAGTCAGAAGCAAAGGAAAAACAGTCATAATGAGCCTCAAAGATACACGTACAGATTTGTCTGTGGTAAAGAAAGGGAAGGAAAAAGAGTAAAAGCAAATTATGCTTATTCCATATACTTTATTTACCTAGGCAACCTGCCTAATATCAAATAGACTCAGATATTTTATTGTAATTGGTGTTGTGCAAAATATTATAATGAAGACTAAAAGAAATAAGAGACCTAAAGGAATAAAATCTGTGTAAATTTGCAAACTAAAGGTATTCTTTTTTTTTTTTTTACAGAGTGCTAGTGAGCAAAAAGCAGAAATGGAAAAAATAAAACACCGAATAGCAGAAGAGGCTGCAGAAATAGAACAGAGAAAAAGAAAAATTGAAGATGAACTGAAAGAGGTTCAGGTAAGAGCTGATAAGGAAAAGTAATATTTTGCAGTCTGATTTTATCTGACTTATGTCCTGCTGTGCAAAATAGTTTTGCAGAATTTATCCCTGCAATTCTTAAATTTTACTCCAAATTATTTTGATATTAAAACTTCTATGCATTAGAAAACAGTATTCCGTTTGCCAGATAGAGATTGTCATTTTGGCATTTGTGTTCTATTAGATAGTAGTTACAGAAAGAGTTTTCAAGCCAAATATTGCTTCCATCTGCAGTTTCTATGCTGCCATGCTCTACAGCTGAGTTCTGATTTTATGGAATATTTTTCAATTACTGATATCTTATATAGACCAACTACATTACGTTGCCTTGATCAAGCTGGTAATACAGGACTTGGTACTCTCAGCTGAATGGAAATAGTTTAGTGAGAGATAATTTACAGTTATTACTAAATCCTGAAAAGTACATATCCTAATGACACTATAGCAAACTGCTTGTTCAAGAGATTTTACAGCTGTTAAGCATCAGGGTTTTTGGGAGGTATGTGTGTTCAGTCATTGCTTTTAGTCTGTATTTTTCATCCTATCCATTTAAAATCTATATTAAAGAATAAGGGAACAGTACAACAACTTAATTTTTTTCCTTTTAAATATCATAGGTATCAAGGAATTATATCCTTGTATTGAAAGTGACATGGAACTACAGGATTAGACCCATTCTGTGGTCTTTGATAAATATGAAGGATGTGCAAGGTGTGCACAGTCTTTAATGATAATCTATAACTTTTGTTTCCTGACCATTTTGTTGCTTTGTTGATAGGGGTGAAGGATTTGTTTAGCTACTGGAAATGAAAAGCTTTTGTGGGCTGTATTTCTGTGGATGTTTACAAAAAGATCCTCAGTCATGCCTATAAATAGTAATTAGCATCATTATTAAAAGATACCTATATCACAATGTTAGATTATATGACGCTGTTTTATATGGAAGTATACTTGTTATCACTTATTGAATACGTGGCAATTTTTTACTAACTTGTAAACATGAATCTGTATCTATAGTAGTTTCTTAGGTAATAAAATATTTAAAAAGAACAAGAAATTGTATGAAAACTGGAATGGGAAATGTTCACTTTCTCATATCCTCATCTCTCTTTTTAATGTGTCTTCATGTTTTAAGCCACTGGTTAGTGAAGCTAAATTAGCTGTTGGAAATATAAAGCCAGAGGCTTTGTTAGAAATCCGATCACTGCGGATGCCCCCTGACATAATCAGAGACATTCTAGAGGGAGTTCTGCGGCTGATGGGGATTTTTGATACATCATGGGTGAGCATGAAGAGGTGAGAATTTTACTTAACCTTTAAAATTAAACACTAATTTACAATATGAACTACTTCCTATTGTATTCTGGAATATGGTCAGAATCCTTGGTTTCATATGGAAATAACCTTTTTAACATTTGTTTCTTCTTTACTTTGTTATTTAATTATTTTTACAGTTTCTTGGCCAAAAGAAGTGTAAGGGAGGACATAGGATCATTTGATGCCCGTAATATTCCAAAAGAAATACGAGAGAGTGTTGAAGAACTTCTTTATAAAAACAGAGCATCTTTTGATCCAAAGGTAATTCCCGATGGCATTATGTAAAATGAAAACAAGCCCAAAAAAAGACCAAAAGAAAGGACATAATTGCCTGGTTTGCCAATATAATTTTTAGGATGAACTTAAGAGAAAAAGCTTAAGAATTTTGCTTACAGAATTTTTCAGTATAAAGAGATAAAGGTGTATCCAACAGTGAGAATGTGGTTGGTGGGTGAGAAGGGGTGGGGTGAGAAGTCATTATGGAGTCAAGTACTCAAAGATTTTTCTACTGCTGTAAATTAGAACTCAGACCAAGGAATTGTAACTGGCTCCTCTGGCCTCCTTGTAACAGTAAGACTCTAATAAATCATTCATTAATTTAAAACTTGTTAATTTCAGTATAGCTTCATAGTTATAAAGATACCCATTGTGGTTTTTTACATGGATTGATGGCCTGCAATATATTAGTAACAATTTAAAAGGTTAGTTCAGTAGAAGAGTTGGCTTATTAACATTTTAAGTTGGTAACTAGAAAATCTGTTGCATACATAAATACTTATCCTGTATTTATCTCTTCTACATTGTACTTCAAGGACTTTCTTGTAACAACTTTTCTTCTACTGAATTTTTTAGAATGCTAAACGAGCTAGTACTGCAGCTGCTCCATTAGCAGCTTGGGTGAATGCCAACATCCAGTATTCCCATGTCTTAGAACGAATTCAGCCTTTGGAAAAAGAAAAGGCTAGCTTGGAAGCGTAAGTTAAACTCTATTACAAAATAAGTGTTTTTCATTCCAATGGTGGTGGGTGGAACTAAAGCTGCCAAGGAGGAGTCTGAGTATGAGGAAAGGCTTCTTTAGTTGAGGGTGACAGAGCGCTGGAACAAGCTGCCAGAGAGGTTGTAGAGTCTCCTCCTCTGATGATACTAAAATCGTGCCTGGACTCAATCCTGCTTTAGCAGGGGGGTTGGGCTAGATGATCTCCAGAGGCACTTTCCAGCCCCGACCATTCTGTGATCCTGTGTGAATTGAAGTTTATTAAAAACAAAAGAAAAAAGATAACCTCATCCAGAGGTAATAAAAGGTACATACTGACGCAGAAAAAGTAAGTTTGCAATAGTTTCTTTTTCCTGGAAGCTACGCCTTGGATGTCTTTTGTACAATCATGAGTTAGTTACCTGTCTCAGCTGAATACTGTCAGGGAGAAATGAGCATCACAGATATGCTTAAAATGTATTCTCTCAGTGAAACCCATGCTATTTATGAGATATATAGTTCCTCTTTTTTCAGCAATGTACCAAGCATTACCAGTTTGCCCTTAGGATCAGAAAGATAAGGCATTGTCTTATGACCATCCATAACCTGAGGAATCTGTACTGATTGTTTTTCCAGGTATTAAAATTCTGTATTGGAAGAATTTGTTCTGATCTTTAAGGATGGGGTGTTTGGTTTCCATTTTTAAAACTATGTGATGAGAAGTACTCAAAGCTTTGACATGTGAAAACATGTATTTTAATATAAAACACAAGGAAGAACTATTTCCGAGCTATCTCTATGTAAATTACTTTCCTGTTATATTTGCTCTTTTTTTTTCCCTTTGGGTCCATAGTCTTAAAATAAATATTACATTTTTGTAGTAATCTCAAGAAAACTGAAGACAGAAAACAGAAGTTAGAGGATCTTCTGAACTCTGTTGGTCAGAAAGTATTGGAACTGAAAGACAAGTAAGTTGGGTTCATTTATTTCAAGGTATAAATAAAAGCATTGATGATTTTACAGTATGAATAATGAATTTAAGGAAATGTAAATTCCTGTACTGCAAGGTATTTACATCAGAATTAGTGATGCTTAGGCTATCTATACTCTCAGTGGAGATAAATGCTATTAGAATACAGTTCTTGTCTTTGATCAGATGAAATAAATGCTCCTTAAAAGTACCTCCTTCTCACTACTGACTGTGTTGGTAGCCTTCGTTGTAGTCATTGTAGATGTCAAAGGTAGACAGTATGTTTCTCACCTTCTGAATCACAGAGGACTTCAGTGACTCCTTAGGACTTTGGAAACATTCCTACACGAAACTTCTACTGATCACAGCTTGAAGAGAGGCAGTTCTGCTTCTTTTAGGGTGGCCAGTTTGGTGACAGTTACTTAGATAGCTATCTCCTCTTTCCTTAGCCTCTCATCAAATCCATGACTCACAGTGGCATGAAAATAGACCTGGTAAACGATTATACTTTCTCCAAATTCTGTTTAATTCAAGTTTTTTAGTTTGATGTTTTTATTAATGTACTTAGTATAGGAGATACTTTACAACCTGACATATGTTGTACATATTACTGAAAGTCATGTTTTGTAGTCTGCAGAAACAAAAAAAGGATAATTCTTGTAATTCAGCTATAATTCATTATATACTATATATTAGAGTTAAATATCTTACTTTACGTACTATATATCATATATTTATAAAGTAATATATAAATATATTACTTTAAAGAGATGGATTAAATGTATTAAGTATTTTAAATATGAATCAAAATAATTAGATAGTGAACATTACAAAATAATACCTAAACCATGCCTGGTTTTTAGGGCATGTTCTTACTTCATATTAGTTTACAAAATAGATTACTGTGCATTGAACTGGAGTCATCCATGTGAATTAGTAATATTCTTTTTTAAACATTTAATAGATTAAATTGACCAAATGGTTACAAAGGTATGGTATGGTATTGAGCATGCTGTTGTCCTCACTAGGTGCAGATCAGAACTTTATACGATCACTAAAATTGTCAGGCTGTTTAAATAGAAGAAGGAATGATTTTCAGACATTATAGTCTGTATTTCAAATTTATTTTTAAATGTCACCTATGCATCTATCTAAATTTTGTTGGCTAGAAGTCAACAAGCCCATCTGCCAGTTACAAGCAGAAGGTACAAAAAAAAGAACTGCTGCAGTTGTGTTCTTCATTAACAATAAGCGAGGCATTCATTACAAATTCAGTCAATTAAACTGCCTTGAAAATAACTGTCCATAAGTTTAGTAGTTCATGGTAGCAATTACAAAGGGTATTTGTTTTACAGGTTCCAGAATAGAACAACAGAAGCAGCAAAACTTGAAGCAGAACTAAGTAAAGCTCAGAAAACATTGAAAGCTGCAGAGGTACTGATAAGTCAACTCGATAGGGAGCATAAAAGATGGAGCACTCAGGTTAGTGAAAATTTTCATAAGTACATCTTACAGCTGATAATTTGAGAATACAATTTTTGCACTGTTTGGAGAATGTGAATTACTGCCATTCTGCATTTTTTGATTTTTCATTAGAAAATAAAGCTTTCCTTCTTTCTGAAACTTCTTTTTACTTCACCATACTTGCCACCTCTCTACCAGAAGTGTAAAAATCCCCAGTATTTAATACAAAACATATACAAAATTCTGTGCTGGTTTTCAGTCACAAGAATGTAATTATTATGATGGCTGAATGTGTCAGCAGTTGGACTCTCCAACCTGAGATAAAGCCAAAAGGGACAGATTTTAAATGATCACAGTCTTAAAATGTATCTCCTTTATGCCATCAGTGTTGGAAATGCAGATGTAGGTCTATCCAAAATGATGGGTTGCTTTTGAAGTCTTCACTTAGATGCTTGGAACTTTTCTGCTGTTAAAGTAGGGAAGGTAAGCATACATTGTTTGCTCAAGTGATGTATTTGAGAGAAGCTGTCAAGTCTTTGGAGACACAGGCTCTTTTACAGCCTGAAACAAAAAGGAAAATCTGAAGATATATATGAGGTGAAAATTGCTGTCACCTCCAGAGAACCCTAAGTAACTTTCATGGGTATCTTAAAGCAGAAGAAATCTTCATGCAGAGATACATGGTCCTGTCTCTCCAATGATACAGGAAAAAGCCTAAACAATTGACTAAATGCCTGCATTTTGAAGAACCAAAGTTAAGGTTAGATGAATCCTTCTTGTAGGTTGACCACCATACTGGAAAAAAATGGAAGATTATCCTCTGAAAGTCACTTTACAGCTTTTCCATCTGCTATAGTAAGGATTGGATATATTTGAACCCCAGAGTTTAAATGCTTCTAAAAGTGATTCCTCACAGTTTATCACCCTGGTACATTAAAGAATTCAGACTATCTATTAATGGTATTCTGTAGACTAAACTGACAGCCAAATTAATCAGAAACTCATCCCATAATGAAGACAGTAAAAAGGCAGTATTTTTCTCCCTTTAGGGTAAGGAAGAAACAGTAAAAATTTGCCTTTAATTTGTGTATCAGTCAGTATTTGTTTTTAATGTCAGTTTGGTTAAAGTAAAAAAAAATGTCAGTAATTTGAAACCAATTATGGCAGTCACATATGCTGTTGGTACACTGTATTTTTCTCCAAAACACTGGAACATTTCAAAACTGAGTTGATTCAGTGCAGATAAATTATTTGACGATATATGATGAATATATTTTATCATGTAAGTGTGCAGTGAATAACAGTAAGTATAATAGTTGTATGTAGTTGTCTGTATACGTATTGTAAGTTATACTTACAGCCTGACTGTGACTAGGATCACAGATTTCTTATTTTTCTTACTATAATACTATTTATCCATTTGCTTATAAATTGAACTGTTCATCAAATTAATGGATTTTTAGCAGTTACATTCTCAGAAATATCTGTCCATGCCCTAGCCCAGAGCTAAAAGGAATTTTCCCCATATCTCCATGTGTGTCTTAGCTAGGTAGAGATAGCTGAAATGCAAGAAGAGAAACTGTCTCATCTGTATTACCAATGGCAGGCAAACTTAATTCTGACATTTTAGTAACTGATGAGATGTATTAATGCAGTTTTTGTTTGCAAAACACCTATACATTCTGTACATTCTGTACTTTTTTTTTTTTTTGAAGGTGTCAGAGATAACAGATGACCTGGCTACATTGCCTAAAAGAGCTCAGTTAGCAGCTGCATTTATTACATATCTTTCTGCTGCTCCCGAGGATCAGAGGAAAAACAGCTTGGATGAATGGACCAAATCAGCAGGCCTTGAAAGTAATTTCGTGTGTGTGTTTGTCAGTGTCTGCATGCAAGTAATTAAGCTTGATTGAGGAAGTGAGAAATGCCAGTGAGTTCTTATGAACAGTCTCAGTTGTCTTTGTGATCCCAAATGAGAAGAGACATTTTCTTAATAAATATTTCTACATGCTGACAGATTATTTCTTAGAATCATTCAATGAAATTATTAGGCTTATAAATATTTATAAATAATTGTATCCTTATAGTCCTTGCTTAAAAAGAAAAGTTTACGAAAATGAACGTGTTCACATTAACGGTTGTAAATTTGCCAGTGTATTCTGAATGTTGCTGCTTTTTCAGCAATCATTTTGATCTGTGTGTTAGCAAAGCTATTTAATATTTCTATGACATCAGCTACTTATTAATAATAAGTTCAATAAAAGCAATAAAATAATAGATTAAAGGGAAATCTACAGACCTGCACTCTGTTAGACAAAGTCTCTGTTCTGTATAGACTGGTAAATGCTTTAAAATTATGCAGACTGTAAATGCTGACAGAAACTTACACTTTCATTTGTCAGAGTTCGATTTACGGCGGTTCCTGTGTACAGAAAGTGAGGAGTTAGTCTGGAAAAGTGAAGGTTTGCCTTCGGATGACCTTTCAATAGAAAATGCTCTTGTCATCTTGCAGGTAAATTTGCTTTTTTGGGATTTAGGTATTTACAAATTTCAGTAACATGGCTACTTGAACTATTTCATTTGTGTTACTTATTGGCATCACAGAGCACACACACACATAGAAATAAATACTTATGTAGCAATGGATATTTTGTAGCAAAAGGAAAAAAACCTGTTAAAGGAAATACATGTTTTAATTTTTGCTTTTACTGTTTTATTCCATATCAGTCTGTTCAGGCTTAAAGTGTAAATAGTCATTAACACCAGTACAATCAGTGGAGGATTATGTCCTGTATATGCTCACTTTGACATATAATTTCTATTTCTTTTTTTCCTCAGAAAAAGGAAAAGGATATATGCAGATACCATTCAAGATCTATATATATATACAGCTAATAATACTTGAGAATGGGAAAAGATTCCGTTTTATTATATACATATATATATATAAAATACATAATATACAATTATGTATGTAATATTCTAATAATTTATTAGATCTGCTAACAAGTAAATATTTGATGGCTTGAGGGGAAACTACATTTACCACAGGTGATTTGCTTGGATAATTTATGATTCAAATCAGTTACTGATTTTTCTCCAATTTGAATTTATCTTGCTTTATCATCCTCTTTTAGTAGATCTGTATATTCTTTTCTCAGTTTGATTAAAAAGCTTTTCAATAAATACTGTCTTGTACCATTAAAGCTACTTACATGGTGTAATAAAATCTTATTTTCATTTTTTTCATTAGTTGAGTAGATTGAGCTCTTAAAAATTTCACAGTGTAAAAAGAGCTTTTTGAAGCACTCCCTCAGCTCAAATAATTTTCTTTGTGTACAGTTTTTTTCAGCATCCTTATAAAGCTGAAAATGGTATTTTATCAATGTGATCTACAGTAGAGTTCTCAGCCTCTTGTGTTCATCATGTTTTGGTGTTTGAATACTGGTTATGTTCCCCTGTCTTTCAATTTGAGATCTCTGTAGTTACTCAGTTTGGAATACTGGAACTCAATCTAAAAAAAAGCCCCAAACTTGGAAATGCTTTTCTCTCAGACTGAACCAGAGAATTGTTGAAAATACATGCTTAAACCTTCAGCAAGTTTGCTGACACAAAACTGGGAGACATGGCTGATACACCAAGATGATCCGAGGGCTGGAGCACATCTGCTCTGAGGATAGGCTGAGAGAGCTGGGGTTGTGCAGCCTGGAGAAGAGAAGGCTGCAGGGACACCTCACTGCGGCCTTTCAGTACTTAAAGAGGACTTACAAAAAAGAGGAAGAACAAGTCTTTACATGGGTAGATAATAAGAGGACAAGGGAGAATGGTTATAAACTAAACAAGGAGAGATTTAGATAAGATGTTAAGTAAAAATTCTTTACTTAGAGTGTACTGAGGCACTGGCACAGGTTGCCCAGAGAAGCTGTGGATGCCCCTTCCCTGGAAGTGCTCAAGATCAGGTTGGATGGGACCATGGGCAACCTGATCTAGTGAGTAGCATCTCTGCCCATGGCAGGGGGGTTGGAACTTCATCATGTTTAAGGGACTTTCCAATCCAAGCCATTCTATGACTGAGTCTCTGATACACAAGAGTTTAAAGTTGAAACTCAGAGAGTCCTTGACAGACTGGAGAAATGGGCTGACAGGAACCTCCTGAAGTTCAGGAAGAGGAATTACACAGTCCTGCACCTGGGTAGTAACAACCCCATGTACCAACATGTGCTGAGGACCAACCAGTTGCAAAGCAGATTTGCAGAAAAGGACCTGGTGGTCCTGGTGGACACCAGGTTGTTCATGAGCCAGTAATGGGCCCTTGACTTCTCCTTGGTGTCCTGGTGGTATCCTGGACAGCTTTAGGCAAAGTATTGGCAGCAGGTCAAGGGAGGTGATCCCTCGCCTTCACTCGGCGCTGATGAGGCTGCACCTGGACTCCTGGGTCCAATAGTGTGATCCTCAGCACAAGAGAGACATGGATGTACTGGACAGAGTTGAGTGTAGCTTTGTGCCTGCAAAATACTTGTATTCATGATTGTTTCTAAAATGCATTGAGGTCCAAACCCAGAAGTGGCGTAACTTTGCCCACCAGAGGAAGAAAACGGAAAACTAACAATTCTAAGTTTAAAAGCAGCTGTGAATAACAGGAGCTGTAGATTATACTCGTTGAATAGACTCCTGTTTTTAAAAGAAGGTGAAGAATTGCCTAACTTCAGCAGGACAAACATCTAAGTTTGGATTTGGGTGCTCTCCTCTTTTTTTAATGGAGAGATAAAATGAAAGACATAAGTTTCCTCGTCTGTTATTGTTTCTCTAAACAGTGTGTTAATTTAAAAAGTTTTTAAAATATATATTCCATTAGTTTGGGGAAATAAAAAAAAAGGATTTCAATTTTATTCCTAAAATAGATTTTAGTAAATATACTTGTATTTCTTTTTCCCTAGAGTAAAGTTTGCCCATTTTTGATAGACCCTTCTTTCCGGGCTACTGAATGGTTGAAGACACATTTGAAGGAATCACGTTTGGAAGTTATTAACCAACAGGTGCAGTATTTACTCTAGGTCTTTTTTGTTTGAGCTTTCTCTATTCCAAATTTTACAGAGTAGTTTAAAAGGTGTGTGATAGCAATCACCAAAAATGAGTTTATATTCTATGAAGCATATAATTTCTCAAAGAGTTCGAGGTTATTTAAAATTGGAAGGTCAACATCTGGTATTCCTTCTACATGTTTGCTTCTTTGTGCTGCTGTCTCCAAGAACGTCATATTCCCTGCTGAGAGGAAGATAGTAAAAGATTGTCAAATAGAGAAGTCTTTTGTATACGTGGTTGCAATTCACTGGATTTCAGGAGTATATATACACTTAATTCCCTATGATTGTTGTGTTGTATTATCTACATTGGAAAGAGTAAATTTGATTTCAGTTTGAGATTAAGGTACCTGAAATTCATTGTGTGCCTGGAACTGTTTACCTGAGTAGTGAGGCACAGCTCAGTTGTGCACACGTAGGCAGGCATCTGGTGCTATTAAGAAGTTCCTTACTGAACCCCACCTGGCCTCCAAATATTGCTTCAACAGCTCTGTGTAACCCTTGTAGATGCTCTCTGATGGTAGTAGATAATATATCTTTGGGTAATTGATTGTTTCTCCTGCTAGCTGGTTTGCCTGATTACCTTTTAGCCTCTGTTGTCTATATTGTCCAGGATCTGTATTGACTAATGAGATCTTAAGCACCACATGCATGTTTAAACACCTGTTTGCAACAAAAGACTGCATGTAGACCTCTTAATAATGTGAATCCTGTGCATGGTTCAGTTTTGAGACATAGCTACATATTAAAATTTGAGATATGACCAGGACTTCCAGGTGCACCTGGCAGACATGATGGTGAACCTGCTCTCTTCTGATGGGGCACTTGAAGATCTAGGCATGTTAGATAGGTTTTCTGCATGTCAGTAGCTGAGTAAATCAAATTTATTTCAACTAAACATTTATGGCTGAACCCTGAAGTTTCATATGCCTCTAGTAGGATTTTTCATCTGTACTACTGATTTTTAGATTTGGACTATATGGTGTAGTGCCTTCCTACTCATTCTGAAGTGTTCACGTTTTTCAAAGAAGCATGAATCAAAGGAATATATTTTTATTTACCTAGGACACCAACTTCCTAACTGCTCTTGAGCTGGCAGTGAGATTTGGGAAAACGCTTATTATACAGGAAATGGATGGAGTGGAGCCTGTACTTTACCCATTGCTAAGAAAAGATCTTGTTGCTCAAGGTAAATCACCAAGATCTTCGCAAATGCTTGTTCAAAACTTCTGTAGTTTAGATCTATTTATATAAAACTTGATTTTTCTGAAAACATGAATATTGTGTAGTTGTTTTCCTCTGTAGTATTAACCTGCTGCTAATGCTTCAGTGCATGAAATATGTTGGAGATACGTTCTTATTTAGTAAGTGGAAAAATATTGAAAAGTATTTAAAACTTTTTTGTAATTGAAATTAAAATAATGTGTTTTTATCGACTCTTAAAATTTAAATTTTAAGTTAATTTCTAGTGATGATTTCAGACACATAGTTTTAATTGGAAACTTGGGCCTTAAATAAACCAGAAATTACACAGCTGTTTGTGCAATTAGAAATCAAAGGTTTAGGATGTTGGTGTTCCTGCTTCTCTTGCATTTCTCTGAAACTAAAGAAGACGCGCAAATCTGTTCCTGATGTGCCCTTGGAATGGGGAGGGTCATAGAGATCAGCAAAATGGTGGAATTTGGTGAAAGGAGTCCCTTAACCAATGCAAGAAAAAGGAAAAACCACAACATTTAAGTTTTGCAATATAATATCTCTGGTTTGGACAGATAATGTGTTCTATCTAACTGTCTATAGAACTGCTTTGGACTCAGTTGCTTTAAAAATTTTTTTTTAGTATGAAAAATTGTGATGAAAGTTTCGCAAAAATAAATAGTAATTATGCAAGTATCTCAGCATGAATTTTGTTGTATTATGTTACATATTTTGAAATTATATCACGAGAACTGGATGAATTAAAAAATACAGCAATGTGTGTTTTAAATACTTTCCAAATTACAGTAATTAAAATAGATTTGTATTACCCTTTGTAATCATATTTCTGCCTCAAGTGATAATTTCTCAGCATATACCACAGCATATGCATGTAATTTACTGTATGAACTTTGGGTACTGAAAATAACTCAAGACTTTTTTTGCTGTCATTTCATCTACTATTGAGATCTAATGATGTGTGAGGTAGCAGTAATTTTTTAAATGTAGGTACATACTAAAAATAAATGCAAAAACCATAGGATTCTTACTTACATTTATCTCCAATATCAGAAAGATCTGTTTAGGAGAAGAAAGTCAGCCTAGATCAGCCTGCCATTACAGATGTGCTTGCTTGTTTATTCTCATTGAAAGAACACCACCAGAGCAGTGATTTCAGGGGTCTGTGGGGGGTTGGGTAGAGCACTGTAACAATTTTTTTTTTGTCCCTCTAGCTTCTGCTGAATTTTGGAAAGCTGATGAGATACAGTATGAGAGATGACTATGTCTGCAGAACTGTGGAGAAAGCAGATTAAATTCAAATATACCAGTTTGTTCAGGAAAATTGCTCATAACACTCAGACATCCTCTTTTGCTTGTTAATGAGCTATGTTAATTCCAGGTCTGTGCAGGTCCAAACTAGAGAGCTGCTATTGGAAAAGGAAGAATGGGTCACTATTTGAACCTTTTCCATCACTTTACAAGCAAGCATGCACTTCTTCTTTTTGTCAAAATGTGGCTGTGGGGGCCTGTCTGCATTATTTGGCTTGTGATGACTGTACATCTCTTCATTACTTGGAATGACATGTTAAGAAAAATGTGAATGTATATACTGCAGTAAATTCGTCTTTGTACAGCTTCCATTTTCTGTTTAACATTTTTACAGCATAGTCCTAAAATTTATACTGATCTTTGGCATAGAGGCAAAATTGGTATGTGATTTTCATCTCTACCAGTGTTTTAGCCAGAGATTTATATTTGTGATCTGCACTCAGTGCTAAAAGTAGAGAAGCACCTAAGTATGCCATCTTGGAAAGTTTTCTGCAATGGAAATTTTCACTTTTCATCTTATAATTCTGTTCTTATTTCTTTTTCAGTATCAGGAGGCAAAATCTCACTCTAATCATGGGATTGTCTGAGTCTATTATTTTCTAACCCTGATAGAATGGAAACCTGTTATGGAAAGGGGGGGGGAGCATACATGTAGTTTTATTCTGTAACAGGCATGTTGAGAAAGATCAGGAGTATAAACAGACTGAAACCATGACATTAGTTATTTAATAAATCACTTGTTTCTTTAGTAATATGATTAAATTAAATGTATTTATAGTAATACAAATTTATGGGATATTTCTTGATGGGGTATTTTTCTTTCATTCTACTGTCTAGATATTCCATCATTTTTAGTTTCATAGATTTGCGTTATAACAGTTATCATAGAAAATAGTATCTTAATAGAATTATGTTTGTACAACAACATCAACCTTCTACAAATAAATATAACAGATACAGAGATGAAATCTCATGGGTTTGGATGACATTTCAGGAAATATTGAACCATCTTAATTAGCCATTGTATAATAATGGCTAGTATAGAGTGGTAGACCAATGTTTAAAGGTAAAGGAATGTGTTTAAATTATGACAAGACTCATACATAAGGGGGATTCTCGAGGTCATCTTCTGTGGTGTTTTGTCTCCTATTCATGGTCTGAAGATTTCAAGAAGTCATTAGTATTACTTTTATGTCAAGTGCATTTTTTGTCTTTTATGCTTTGTGTTCTGGGTAAGAAAAATTAAATTACTCAGGTGTATTAAATATTCTTACTATGTAATTTCATGTAGTAGTGTTACGTTATTACTTTTCTATCTGTAAAAATCAGGTTAGGATGTGTTCTTTAAATTTTTTGAATTTGTATTTTTTTCCAATCAATTTATAAAAACATACTGTAAAATATATTTAGATCCATTGGTCATAAAGTATTACACAAATGCCATTGTTTTCAGATAATTTTAGAATGTTCCAATCAGAGTGAGTATAGCATCTATTTATTATTTACAGGACCCCGTTATGCTGTACAAATAGGTGAAAAAATGATTGATTATAATGAAGAGTTCCGTCTTTTTCTATCTACAAGGAACCCAAATCCCTTCATTCCACCTGATGCTTCTTCAATTGTTACAGAAGTAAACTTTACCACAACAGCAAGTGGCTTAAGAGGACAGGTGGGCATTTAGAATAAAACCAGTGTATGTATAGTAGTGAACATGCATAGCTGCATCCAGCATCTGGAATAAACCAGTGCAGTTTGTGTTAATGGTTATGGAGGTACTTTCTAGCTCACAAATATAAATAGTAAAATTTTTATGTACTTTGGAACCAAGGAGTGAGTCCAGTAGAGAAAATGAAAATGTTCTCATTGACTTCAGCTGCAACAGATTAATTGCTAAGCCTTTGCTTTCTGTTCAAGATGCATTTATGGTACCATGGAAACATTTCTGTTATAGCTCTCCAGTGTCCTACTTAGAGAGTAATGCTGGTACCATCAAGACACTTTGTGTACAGAAAAAATGTAGTGAAACCAAAATACTGTGTATTCTATTTCCTTTAAAATGCTAGTAGGTTTTGGGGTTTTCTCTATAAAGTCTAGAAATCAAAATGTAACATACAAATGGAAGAAAAAGGAGATAAATTAAGGGAAGAAAATCCCCTCTTTATTTGGTAGGAAACAAGCTTTCTATACTAACAAGATGCTTAGAATGGGGTAGATAGGATGTTCATAAGTAAGATATAATTGAAAATGTGAAGCATAGATAACCACATGGATTTGCTCCTTCCTCTGGCGATAGAGAATTGGCATCATACAATGTATCCATGACAACTGACCCCTCTTTACGTGGAAATGCAGAAAAACCCCCAACTTTGTTTTTGTTTTCTTTGTTTTTAGCTTTTGGCTTTAACGATTCAGCATGAAAAGCCTGATTTGGAAGAGCAGAAGACAAAACTGTTACAACAGGAAGAAGATAAGAAGATACAGTTAGCTAAGCTTGAGGATTCTCTTTTGGAGGTAAAACAAATTTACCTCTTGCATATCTGTTAGACCAGTAAGATAATGATCACATTGGCATGTGTTTGAATGAAGATGCTGGGAGTGTTGGAATAATGAGCCCTCAGGATTTTTGATTACAGAAAATAAAGGCATTATTTGCCTGCACCTGTTGGAAGCGTAGAGTAGATAAAAATGTACATCTGTTATGAAACCGTAGTATTTCAATACATCAAGCATTTTCATAGTTAAATTTATGAATTTGTTGAACTAGATTTAGGCTGATTTAGATTGATTAGAAATTTAATTAATTTTAACACACCAAGAAGAGAAACTTTATTAAAAATGATACTATTTCATTCTGAAATTGAGTTGAAAAAAATACCAGATTTTTAAACTTGTAAATCATGTCAAAGGATTCTTTCTCAACTTGAGAAATGATCCTGTGTTGTGAAAACAATAAAAAATTCCCACTACAAAATTGAAAGATTGCTGAGAGAGACATCTAAAATTTTAAACCTCCACAATTGTTTCTTATTAGCAATGAGCTGTAATATTCTTTCCAGTTAAACATTCCCTGTCTTGCATTTAAAATTAATATTCTCAATTTTCAGTTCATCTTTTTATTTTATTGAAAGTATTTATACTCAGAAACAGCTGTTCACCTTATAAGGAAGGATTGTTTTATTTTTTGCCTGTGTCTTGTCATGGATTTCACATAAATCGTACTTCATGCTTGTAGGAATGGATCCTCAAATCCTCTGTCTTTCTAAAAGGTCAGAGATGCAGGGAGATTGACCTGGTGCCTTAAAACCCTCAGTCTGAAGCTAAGTCACAGAACTTTGCAGTATTGAGTGCAGTGGATTAACATAAGATAACAGTTTTTACAGATTAGCCTGGCCATTCATTACACTGGCCCACAAGAGAGCTGGAGAGGGACTTATTACTAGGACATGCAGTGACAAGACAAGGGAATGGCTTTTAGCCTGCAAGAGGATAGGTTTAGATTAGACACTATGAAGAAATTCTCTGCTGTGAGGGTGGTAAGGCACCAGCTCCTCTGGGAACCTCTGGGAACAGGTTCCCCAGAGAACTTGTGGATGCCTCGTCCCTGGAAGTGTTCAAGGCCAGTTTGGATGGAGCTTTGAGAAACCTGATGTAGTGAGTGGCATCCCTACCCATGGCAGGGGAGTTGGCACTAGATGGTCTCTTCCAACCCAAACCATTTTATGATTCTATGATTAGTAGCTCAGTTTTAGAATTCTGCATATAATTATCTGATGTGATTTGAATTTCCACATTTACGGTCCCTATTGAACTCCCTATTAATTCTCAAATACTAAGCTCAGCCCTTTTTTAAAACTCTGGTGGGGCAGATTTCTCTTACAGGAAGAGGGAAACTTGCTCTCCAATAAAATTCCGTATCCAGATTTGACCATTTTAACATCTTATTGTCTACCAGAAGCTGAGGGTTCAGAGATGCAACGAAACCAATTTCACTTTTTAGGACACACTTTTTCTGCGATCCTGGAACTCAGAAATCTTTTTCATTTGTCCGATCTGAATTATCAGGTACAAACCTGAAGTAGTTGATGCCGCAGCTGTCTGCAACAAAAAGCATCCAAGTACTAACAGCAAGGTTGTTCTTCTTAGCGCTGCAATCAGGATGCTCTTTGACCCTGAAGAAAGAAACCTAAAGCTCAGTGAAAAGTGGCAGGTGCTACATGGACTCTGTCAACAAAGAAGTCAATGTTGGATGAGGTCTAGCTAAATTTAAGTTAGTCTTAAAGCAACGTTGCCGTTCTGTCTGAAGTACTGTACTGGTTTTTTACTGGTGCTCTTGCTGTCTCATAGCTCACAGTATGATTCCTCATAGATTAATTGGACTCTTCGAAAAAGTAGGTTATCTTGTCCTAAACTTGTTTCAGGTAGAGAAGTAAGTGCATTCTACTACTCTAACTGGTGAATCTCTGCCTCCAGATATGCTAAAATGCTGTCCTACAGGTGGTTGCTCAGAACTGGTTTGACTGACAGGCAGCCAATTTTCTGTCTGACTAAAATAAATGTATTGATGCGTATTTACTGAAGGTTAGTAAAAAACCTTTAAATATAAGTGAACTATTCAAGCTTTTCCTACTAATTAGAAGTGAAATTAATCGCTTAATTGCTTAATTTAATGAGGAGAACTCAGGAAAACTGTGGGGTAATCTCAAGGATTTTGAAGTGATCTCTGATTATGAAATTTAAGTTGTTGTAATGTGAATATTCACTGTTGGAAATGAGAACTAGATTGTATAGGAGATACTGGAATGCTTTTGAAGGAAAACGAATTTATGAATGACTGTGTACAGGAAGTTGTTACAAGTAGCCAACTTCAGGATAAATGGGAAGTTAAACACAAGAAAAAAATACCCTAATGTGTATTTACCATGGGGATTTTAGTGCCTAAGACTGTGATCATAGAAATCATTCTCAAAAGCCTGCTGATGACCTATGTTTCAGAATCTGGATTTTTGGAGTATGTTCTTGAGCTTTATTTTCCATACTTCTTTAAAAAACATCTCAGTTTTTGGTGTAACCACCTGTTTTCTAGTACTGTTGAGATGCATTCAGTGATTCAGACATATGTACAGGTCAGAAAGATGGACAGCTTCCAAAATGGTTACTTTACAGGATTTTTTATTTTTAATGTAGCATAGATTACTTTCTTTTTTCCAGACACTTGCCACATCACAAGGCAATATACTAGAAAATAAGGATCTGATTGAATCTTTGAATCAAACTAAAGCAAGCAGTGCGCTCATCCAAGAATCACTGGCTGAATCTTCCAGACTTCAGAGTTTCCTTGATAAGGTAGGAGAATATTTTAATCTTTAAGTGCTGTTTTTCTCCTGCTAAAAATAGTCATCTTTTATCTAGAGAAGATACATATATCCACAGGGCTATAAGATGAGTAACATATTAAATTAGGTTTTTTTTGAGTAAATGATATTTGGTATATGCAAATACATGCAGTATTTTCAGTAATTAAAATGCTTTGTTTTGTATATGCTGAATAGTTACACAATTTAAAGTCTGCCAGTTTGAATTAAAGGAATTTTGGCAAATCCTGGGTTTTGACTTTATTTTTGCCATCCACTATTGCAAACATTATAGTTCATAAGGATGTTTTTGCTTAGTATGCCCCTTGCTATTGGAACAGTTTAGATCATGGGTGATGTTATTCATCTGACATCCTCCTCTTTTTGTGACAGATTTCAGAGTTTTCTTCTGTGTTCTATTTGTTTACCTTAAAATTTCCCATTGAATTTTGGGATGTGTTCTGTGATGGGAGAAGACCTTAGTGCCCTAGGGATTAATTTCCAACATGTTCTTCGTTATTTAAAGAATTTTTTGCTAAAAATGTTTACTTCCAACTTTGAAATCTAAGGACAGTGTTGAAGTCTGGAGTGCTGGTCCCTCGATGTGAAGGCTTGGAAAGGATTCCGTTTTCTAAAGCACTGGGAGTCATACGAATTGTTTTCTCAGCAGGAGGAGTAAATGTTTATGCAAAAATCAGTAGGTGGCAGTAATGCACCTCCTTTTTTCATATGTGTGTTGTTTTTCTCCACAGGAGAGGGACGCCTATCTCCCTTTGGCTGAGAGTGCCAGCAAAATGTATTTCATTATCTCTGACTTGTCCAAAATTAATAATATGTACCGCTTTAGTTTGGCGGCGTTCCTGCGGCTTTTCCAAAGAGCTCTGCGAAGCGAGCAGGTATTTTCTCTTCTCCTGAAGCTGCTAATGCTGCAGAAGAATCCATCTGCTTTGATCCTTAGAATTTATTAGTTACTCTGGACATTTTTTTAAAAAAACTTAGAATAACTGATGATTAAGTGTATAATAAGTAGTGATGTTGACCTGTGGTGCTTAGATGTTCAGAATACAGGCACATGGACTTTTAAATTATCTTATGTTGTATATAAATCAGAATTTCTGTATCATCTGAAAGCAAAGCAACTCTTTGTGATTGCAGGCTTGCTCTTTGTCTATGGTGAATTAGGAAAACAAAGGCTGATGATAACTTTACTGAAGGCTTTATTTAAATAAATTCATGATCTAAAATACTAATAAAGGTAGCTTTATCAACAAGGGGTAGAATAAGAAAAGACCTATTTTTCTACATGGTTCATTTACCCAGAGGAAGGTTAAAACTTTATCTACTTTTATACCGTTTGTAAGCATGTCTGTAGCCTCTCCTGTTTAAAATGTAATTTTTATTCTTCTATATTCTTAGGCCAGTATATTCTTATTGAAGCAAAGAATGGTTTTATCCCTTGTCACCTCACTCTTTAGATCTAAATACTCACACTGAGTAATAATGCATTTTCTTTTTATTCAGCATCTCCAAAATCCTTTGTATTTTTCTTTGTTTCTACTTAGAAAGTCATTCACCAACCTTTCATCATGTTTCCTTTGGATTTACCTTTAGTCTGGCATCTGTGATTACAATTCTCCTTCAGCTCCAGTCATTACTAGGAAACACAGTTCTGACTATGTGAACTTGCCCTCTTTGAAGCTCCTATTACTTCTTTTCGACAACATGAGGTTTTAACTTCTTGTTCTTACTCTCACACTCCTTCATAATTTTTCTTCTTCCTGCCTATAATCTTAACAAGCTCAACTTCTGGTTTTGCCTTCATTGCTTGCTTTCTTTTTTTCCTTGTCCTCTATCCAATTCTTCATTTTTGCCAAGTGATTTATTAGACATGGGAAAGGTATTAGGCAAATCAGTTGCCCAAGTGCCTGCCTTAAACTCATCATTCAAATTCCAGTATGGTAGAAAGGAACTCATACTACCTGTAACACACCCAGTCCCTTTCTTCTTTTGTCCTATCTTTTAAATTTTTTCCTGTTAGAATTAGTCTTTCAGTCTATGATCTTTGAGGGACAGTGTACACTTAATATTTTTTACAATGTTCATTTCAGTTGGGCCAAATTTGACCAGAAGTTTCATAGCTATGCTTAAGATCAACATACTTGTTTAGTAGTATCAAGTGTAGTAAATAAATGCATAAGCAATTTTTTATCACATGAAAATGATGAGATTTCAGTGGTATTGATGTTAGGAGAAGAAAATGTTTTCTCATTCCCGATGTATTTCATCTTATACACAAAGTTGTATCATGTTCATAGTCAAAATATTCAGTGCCAAAATATTTATTTCTTAATACTTCAGCATGAACTTCGCATTTAATCACCTGTGCATTAATAGCTGCAGATGAATTTATTAGTATGTTTTTAGAACTAGTGTCGCGTAGAGTCCAGATTATTTGTGTCATTTTGCTGAAATTAACAAAGCACATGAAAAGATTTTTACTTCCACATGAATTTTTGAAATCTGAAATTTCTTTTTTAGGATTCAAGTAGTACTGAGGAAAGAATCAAGTTGCTTATTGGCTCACTGAAGCATACAGTGTATGAATATGTTTGTCATTGTTTGTTTAAGGTAAGATTGTGTTTTTTCTGGCTTTTATACAGTGCACTGGGTTTGGAAGTATTCTTTCAGCAGTCAACACTTGATCTACTTTAAATAAGCAGTATTGTGTAATAGATACAAAAAATTACACTATCAATATTTAACATTCTAAATGAGGAGGACTAAAAATCGGGATATGACCAAATTAATATTGCTGATGCTCATTTCTCCGCAGAGCTCTACCTCTCTGCCTCATTCTGGCTTCAGAGTCAGTCCTGGGCTTCTCAGTCTTCTGAGCACTCTTTTTGCATTTGTTCTTATCTCTTGCACTCCTGAATATAGGATTTGGTGTGATTATTTAGGGTTTTTTTTGTATTTTGGTTTGGGTTTTTTTTAAAGGAAACAAAAGTGGATTTGTTAGGTTGATGGGTGGACTTGATTATCTTAAAGATCTCTTCCAACCTAGATGATTCTATGTTTCTAAAAGTCCTCCACTGTGATATTCTCCTTTTTCTTTTCACAGCCTGTCCCAAGTATCTACCTGCTATCTTGTTTGTTTCTATCTATTCCTTGTTCTTCCTCCATATAATGTTCTTAGTGTATTTCTTCTTTATTTCAATCTGGTGTCTTTTCACTTCTTGCTTTCTTACTGAAGACCTAGGGAATATATGCCTTTTATTTTCAGTTCTAATTTTTACTTTCACATGGAACTGTCATAACGAGAGGTGTTTGTCTCATAGTACCAGGCTGAAGAATGCACAGTAGATCTGCATATATGATTTGAGCAGTACAAATCATGCAAGTCTGTAGCTTGATCTGTGAGAACAGAGAGATCTTGAAAATTTCACACCACCTCCTCCCCCCGTCCCCCAATCTAGCAGTGCTATATTGTGGATATAGGGGTAGCAGTTATTTCTAAGTGGTTTTGTTTATCAAAGTCCACGTGGATTCTCATGAAATAGTCTCGTAATACTTGATGTCTGTCTTGGAAGTCATGAGTATGTGAAGCCTTCCACTAAGTCATTATATCTTGTGAATATGGAAGGCAGCTATTTTTATATGTGAGAAAAGAGTAGAGAGTTCAAATGCAAGGCAGAGAAGAGAGTTCTAGTAGGAAAGATTTTAACTGTGATCAGATTGGAGTTTAGAAAATACTGAAAGTGTGTTGCTGTACTGCTTCAAACTAATGGTCCATGCAGCTTACTCTTGTGTTCAGTAATGGAGGGAACAAATAAACTCTTCACACCATCAACAATTCACTGCTAATTCTTCCTTTTATCCGTGAAATTTTTTAAAGACTTCTGTGACACTGAGGCTTTACTAGTGTCTTCATAAAAGGTATAGCTGATATGAGTTTATACCTTTTGAAGCATGTTAGAATTGGGAAGAATGATTTTGTCTGTCTGTGGTTATTATTTATGTGTACATAGGCTTCACGTATACTACTAAATGAAGTGGTGCCAAGAAATTTACCTGAGCATTGGAATTGGCCCACCTTTCCTGTTAATTTGTCAAAACAGGCTTAGTCTGGGCCAGTTAGCGTTCTTCCAAACAATTCTTGTTCAAATTTTAGATACTAGATCATCCAGGGAGCATCCTAATACACAGTTTTGTTACGGATTTGCTGACAGACCTTGTCTGAGAAGATGAAAGAGTTAAATGGTATGGTTTGTTCTCAGTGCCGTATGATGTTCATGTTTATCAATAGAATGAGAACTTCAGTGCCTTGCACAGATTGATGCTAATTCCTCTTTGCCCTCCACTCCACGGCCCACTTTGACTTAGTTTTTGTCTCTAAGTTGCAAAGGTAGGTAGCAATTTTACATTAGGATATGTCATTAAGTCATTACTATGGAATTAGAGGTGGTTTTTTAACAAAATGTTACTTATAAAAAAGAACCAGAAATGTGACTTTTGCTGAGTATATAGATACATTTTTACTGCTTTTATTTCAGGCTGATCAGCTAATGTTTGCTCTACATTTTGTACGAGGAATGCACCCTGAACTTTTTCAAGAGAATGTAAGTGCTAGAGAAGAAAATGGCCAAGTATTTTACTCAAACTTAATATGAAAAGTAAAGTAGATATAAAGTTTTTGTCAATAAATGTAGGACTTAGTTGTAGTTATCTGTAGTGTAGTCTGATTAGTGCTATAAAGTCTGCCTGCAGTGAAAGAGTATGCATAATTGACTTCATACAACTGCTTAAACGTGGCTGATTATCCTGAGTCAAGACACAGTTAATTATCTAAAGTACCTACATGGAACGGAGAGACAAAACTATGGCTTTCTGTACTAGAAGCTGGAGACCAGAAGGGACATCAAATGATAGTAGATGTCAGTTTGATAGAGGAGAGTCCATTATGGAGGTAAAGGTAAAAAGCAGATTATACATTTGAAGGAAGTAATGGAGCTTGATTATATGAAAGATGTGAGCTTAAGGTACAAAGTTAAAGAAAAAGTTGGTTGGAGCCTTCTGATGTTATGAATGCAGAGTAGTTTCATTGTAGACATATAGATTGACATAGATTGACAAAGTGACATCCCAGTCTTCCAGCAATGATGTGGCCTCATAAAAATAACTCATCTTTATAGTAGGAGTATATCCTGGCTGCTCTTCCTTATCCAAAGTTCCCTATATCATATTTATTATTTTGTTTGCGCTTCTGAAAATACCTTGCTTTATTTTTCTTGAGTTTCTAAAGTCATGAAGGCAGCAACCTGCAAACAGTTTTCTGACTAAATTAAATTCTGGCTTCTTAAGTGTTTGTAAGTACAACCCTATGTACGCTGGTTTCCATTGTTTAGCATTCATTTCCATCAGCTATCAGAGCTCTTAGCTTAATCTAGGTTATATATAATGCATATTTCTGCTGTATCTGAATACTCAAGAGAGAAAACAGGCAAATAACATCAATATTTTTTTTACTTCTCTGAAAGGTAGAAGTTATTTTAATTAAATTGTTAAGAGAAGAGTGCTTGTGCAAAATAGTGAGGAAAATGAAGCTGAAGTGGTTATTCTTTTAAAATTATTTCTTTTAAAGCTTTTAATGTGATGAGACTAGGAGTTGCTTAATCTGCTGCTAGAGAATTTATTATTCTAAGTCCCTGTCTCAAAAGAATTCAACCTTCTGCACTTACGCATAGCAATATGAAATTTATAGTACAACTTTAGCAATATACTACAGAATGCCTTGGTTCTTAGTAGGGACATTCTCTTTCTGAATCAATATGTATAGATTTTTCTGAGGTAGTTTTATATGTCTCCATATATTATACTTCTGCTTTTCTTCATAACAATATTGCACAAACAAAAAAATATTCCACACATTTTTGTGTGCACAAGCATTTTCTTTGTAATTGGGAGACGAGCATCAGTTTGTAACTGAAAGAGGGGGTTGTTTCGAGACTCAGTGAGACTGATGGGTGCAAAAAACTGTGCTGGGGTTTGTATCAGCAGTACTACTCTTAGTCAATTGCTTTTAAATTTCTAATGTTACTGTTGTCTTTAATATAAAATCTTTATCATGGAATATAGATATTAATTATGCAAATTTCCAGTACTTATGAGAATTTTTAGTCTGTTTCTTGTCACCTCCAAATACAGGATTCTGTAATTTCTAATGGTTTGAAGTACTTGTCTGATCTGATGTAAAACAATTAAAAACTGTCTTCTTGGATACATATACCAAGTCTAAAAGCTTTAATCATACATAAATTCAGTCATGCTTTTAGTTACCTGTTCTATGTGGGCTGCTGATGCCCCACCAGGCAGGATGTGTGTCCTTGCCAGCCACATTTGTTGCTTCCTGATAGTCTATAGATGGGCAGTCTGGGTCGGAGCTGTGAGTGCTGAGGAATTATAGAACTTCCCCTTTGCTTATTTTTCTTATAAAGCACTCCAGTCACTTAGCTTGGATTCTGCAAAAGAAATTACATTCTGGCAGCATCACCTACCATTTAAAAATTGTCTTGGAACTCTTTCAGAATCTGGGATTTAATTTGTTTATTTTCCTGCTCTGCCTACATGCTACTACATATTAATCTTCATTCTTAAAGATGTCTTGGGACTTATATGAGTTGTTCACTTATTCCCCCCAGGAATGGGAGACTTTTACAGGTGTGATCATTGGAGACACCATCAGAAAATCAGTAAGCTACATTTATTTTCATATTTTGAAATAAGGAACATTTACTTTTATCCTGAAAACTTAAAATATTCTTACTTTGTTGTTTAATTAGTTGTATTCATACATTAAAGAAATGAGTAACTTTTCACATAGTAATACAAAAATACAAATTTATATAAAACTTTCTGAACATGGCAACTAATTTTCTAATTTGAATAACTTTTTGCCTTTCTTGCATATTTTCTTGTATTTTTCTTTTACCAGGATGACAATTTGTAATGCTTGCATGTTTGAGAAGGTTTTCAGCCCTCTGCTGTAACTAAAATCAGTGTTTCTGAATTCCCCTTTCACCCAGAGTTGTGTCTGAGCTGTACTTCTTGTATGAATTAATGAAATTGTACACACACTTTGCTAGCTTTGACTTCCTTTTTTTCTCAGTGTCAAGGGTTCTACATCTGGAGATGGATTTATATGTTTTCTTGAGTAACTGAGCAAGCTTGTGAAGCTTTCTTTGCATGTCTGATGAAGCATGCTGTAGTTTACTAAGTGTCTTTCAGTTCTATTGAATCTGTATACTATTAACATAAAATTCCATTAGGAAAGGGTAGAGAAAAATGCTAAGCTTTCCATATCTTGCCCATTATAGCCCTTCTTTGAGCCTAATATTTTGGCAAAGGTTTCGAAAGGTTTTTTTAGGAAGCATGAGCACAATCAGGAATTATGAGCTCAGTCTTTGCCTCCTGTTTTGCTTTTCTGCTCTTTTCCTCTTTCAGGCTCAGCTGCATTTTTCATCATTCATGACTACTTTTAACCTACAGCCTTGTTTAAATATCTGTCAGGGTATCTTGTACATTGAGTGGTACAAAATGATGACCAGTGCAAGTACCTTGATTTTAGAATATTCATGAGAGCAACTGTGTTCCCATGCATGCTGGTAGAAGTGGCAAGTCGTTTAAAATATAATGTTTTACTCAGGTTTTCTCAGGCAGCTGGTTGCTAAAATGATCCTTAAAATCCAGTTTCTCTAGCTGTTAGATGGCTCTACTACAGGCTTTGCATTTCAGTGTGACTGCAGAAGTCCCCCTTCATCTCTCTGGAGTCGTTGTAATTCAATTAAATGTCTGTGAACTGAGTGATTGTCAAGTATGTTCTTGCTGTAGGCCATTTTCAAGGAATGTGAGATCTGATTGTATAATGAAATTTAATACCAGTCTTACTTCCACCTGCCTAATACACAACCTATAGATTTTGGAAAGATTGTGCATTTGTGTCCTTCAGCCCAGTTCTAAATGGAATGTATATTGCAGACCCATGTCAAATTTATTCCTACAATTGCTTCCAAGTTTCCTAGTTTTGTTCTTTCTCAGACTTTGTAGCTTATGGCTGAGATACCCTTTCACAAGAAAGTTTCTGCTTTTTTCTGCTGAGCATTTAAGATTACTCTTGAAGTTGCTCACTGGTTGAAAGATCCAAATACATTTCCATGCAGCTACTCGTCAGACTGGTTAATGTGTACTGTAATACCTTTTAATAACAAATGATGTAGGGAATACAGAAATTCCACTGGAGCTTAAGCAGTGTTGTTCATCCTTATAATACCCTCCATGCCAAACATCTAAAGAGCAGAAAAATAGAGCTGTGGCCAGATTTTACCAGCGCAGAGATGTTCAGAGGTGGTGTTTTGCCCGTTGTGTGAGGGACCATCTTCTTCATGATTTCAAATATGTGCAATGGAGTTGTTTTTTGAAGTCAGTTACTCAGAGTGCATATGCAGATAGCCAATCATTTGTGTCACTTGTTTTTAATGAAAAACTACTTAGAATTGAGTGTGTCATAAGGATACTCTAAATGGTTAAGTATTACCATGCTCGAGTAGCTAAGCAAATGTTAATGTGAACAGTATATCTCATATTTAAATCTTTTTGTAGCTTTTTTGTTATGCCATTTATGTACTTAGCCAGAGACCATAGAAAGATTGCTGTTATGAATGCTATTTTTAGTAAAACATGGGTTTCAAAATCTTACTACTCCATATAGTTTTTCACAAAAATTTGTGTAACCTCCATGTGTAATGTAACTTGCTTCCATAAGGATTCACAAAGAAGCGCTCGTGACCAGATTCCCTCTTGGATAGAACAGGACCGAGTCTGGGCAGTAGCATCTTTAAAGGTATACATCATGTGGTCTGTTGAATTTAAATTTAAAGAACTTTGTTTTTGGCAGATACCAATTTGGACTTGAATACTCAGATATGTATTTTTCAGATCAAAAGATTTTTTTACTTTAAGGTGTTTATTCCATCTTCCAGAAACCATAGCTTAATATACGCAGGTTTTAATATACAAAGGTTTTTTGGTTTTTTTTTTAATTTTAATATCACTTTTTGGAGCCTTTTTCATGTACATTTCTACCCCATCTAACAATGCATTTCAATGCATGTGAATGAACCTGTCATCTCACTGAGATTAGAAAATACTTTAAGTCTACCCAAGGTACTACAATTTTTATAGATAGGAAGATAGAGGGAAAATTGCAATAATATTTAGTTATAGATTTCACTTATGTAATGACTTTCACAAATCACTTCATATTGTATTAAAAGCCATAAACTGTTAATTTAGAAATTAGTATTCTCCTAATCAGATTTCTCTGTACATTTTATAGGTGTTTCAGACTTTGTGATTACTCAGATTGAGCTAAAACAAAAACACTTTTTTGCATTGGTTCCTCCTACCACAGTCAGTGTTGAAGTCCTCTGATCCTGAAGGGAACATAAGGAAAATACTAGTTCTGAAATTCTGTCTCAGGCTCTTCTCCTCATGCATGTAGCTCATCAGCAAGAAGAAAAACCTTGACTGGTCTTTGGCAAGGACTTTTTTTGCTAAACCCAGAGTTCACTATTTAATTTCTCTTCAACCAGGAATCAGGAACAATCACAATAAAGGTGTGGCAAGCATAATAGTTAGAGGTTTAAACAAACAGAAATTGAGTAACTGAGTGAATCAGTAGCATGCACTGATAGCAAACCATTACTAATAGCAGATCATCATTAGAGGAAAGGACTTAAAGGTAGAGCCCAAAGTTTAAAATCAAAGAACCTTAAGGTTTAAAACTAAAATTACAGCGCAATATAGATTTAGCCTTTCCAGGGAATAGGTAAACAAGTGATTAATTTTAAAATGTACTCTTTTCTTCTCTAACTCCAAGAATAAAATTGAATTTTGTGATTTGCACAGGTAGTGGTCATAGTGATATTTGGAAATAAATTAAAATATACAATGTCCAAATGTCTGTTCTTCTTTACAGTTAAATCTACACCATTTTTTTTTGTAGATATCTCTCCCAGGTCTCTATCAGACACTTTGCTTTGAAGATGAAAGTCTATGGCGCACTTTTTCTCAGAGCTCTATATGTGAACAAGACTTCCCATCTTCTGTTGTAAAAAGAATTTCCTTGTTTCAGCAGGTAATCTTTTCATTCATAATATTAATTATGAGTTCAGCATTGAAAGTAAATTTTACATCCAGGCCTTGTTGAATTATAATCAGTGACAGTATCTACACTTTCTTACAGTTTAATTATTTTTTTTAGTTTAAGGATTATATATTTTTTTTACTATCGTGTATGACTTCTCTGTTATCTGAGTCTTTTTAGTGTTGGTATATTAGCTGCAACTGGGTATATCCTGTAAGGTAACAAGTTCTTTAGAAATATACACAGAATTAATTTTATGAATAGGTATTAAAATTCTTTCATGGTTGCTTTGTTACTGCTGGATGTGTCAGCTTGTTGAGCATCTTTAATTTACTTCATCACTGAATGTGCAAATTCACACAAAATGCAGTAGAAGCCTCTGCTTTTTTAGAATAGAAGTCATGAAAAATGACTTCTGAAAACCTGGTGATCAAGAACTCATGGAGAATATGGGAAAGGCAAGTTCCTTCCTCAACCTGAGAGTCCTTTTCCACTGGAAAATCACTTTTGTGCTTATGAATGAAAAGATGTTGTTACTTAATTTCAAATGATGCTGTGATTTTTCATTTGAAGTTACTTCACGTAAAAAAATCCAGAAAAAGGATGAGGCATTAGACAATGTAGTTTTGTGTTGATTGGCTCTTAGCAGCTGTCTATTAGAGCTTTTTGTGGAGGAGGAATATTTTTGAAATAGCATGCATGGAATTTAGGAATAAACCATTTTGGAAAGGAATTTGTCTGAGTAATATTTGATTCAATGAAATGCTGAAGAGTACTTCTTATGTGTGCAGTGTGTTGTCAGAAAAGGTCTGCGTTTATAGGAAAGTAAATCTGGAATGATTGGTGTACCTTGTATCTTGTACAGAAAGTATTAAGAATGTTTCTGTTGATGAAGTGTACTGAAACTATGTAGTAAGATTGATGTGCCACCCATGAATTAGTTTGAACTGAAACCAGAAATACTACTATTCCAAGTAGGACATTGCTGCCTATATACGTGCATAGAATTTAGATTACTAGTATAAAGCTAAGTGTGCTTTCTGTCATCCTAGCTACCCACATAGCTACTGTTTTTCTAAAACATTGTAGAAAAGTTTGTATAAATAGGCATTAAGTATAGATCTATTTTCTGATTCTGTTGATAGAACAAGCTACTTACAAAAGAACAATTACAGTAGATTGTCTTGGAAAGGAATGATCAGATAGCTCTATATATTCAGAGATGATAAATTTGTTCTTAAGATAAATTCAAAGAATTCATCCTTCTTAGAAGAGTCTTGCATTTTAAATTGTCATTACACACTTTTATAGACTCATCTCTCCTGAATATATTTTATTGTAAGGTACTTGTGGTCCAGGCTGTCAGACCAGACAGGCTACAGAGTGCCATGGCTCTTTTTGCATGTAAAACCCTAGGTAAGTTAATTTTTCACCAGGGTATTTCTGCACAACAATTAAGTATCTTCTTTGGTCCTATGTTTCTCTTTTATTTTATAGTTCTTATGGAATCCCTAAATTTTAGCATATGAAAATATGCTGTGAAGGTTTGCTGATTTTGTTCTTGTAAAATATTCTTAAAAGTGCTTTTAAAATGGTTTGGTTTATGCTGCACAGGGTTTGAAAATATAATAAAAAAATCTGTCAGATTCTTTTAATTAGTTCTTGACCACTAGATAATTAAGAAAGGAAGATAACGTTTTCTGTAAGTTTTACACTGCAACACTCTCATTAAGACTCAGATTTTACATAAACATTACTTTATTTAATGTCATTTACCATTTAAAGACCATTAGGTTTGAGATTTTGTAAATGGACTCTCAAAAGATTATTTAATTAATATCATTTTTGTCTTAATTCTTGGTCTGTAATACTTTTTACTGTCTTTTTAAAAGTACACATGATTTAGAGTGATTCAGTGCTATGGTTGTCTATTTGTTCTAGTCAGTCAGTTTCCTCTCTCAAGTCTATTATATCCAGAATTTGAAACCTATATGCCAAGTAATCTTAATATTGCAGTACAGCACACAAAAACCTTCCTTGAGTTTTTAGCAGTTACGAGTGTGGACGCTGTAAGTTTTAAAAGTCACTTTATCTTACTCCCTTATGCTGTCTGTGGACATTATTTGTTGCTCAAAATTGCCTCCATATCTGCCACCCAGACTGGGATTTTCAACATTAAGATATAGCTTCTCTGTCAAACATTATTAGTAGGTAGAGAGGGTACTTTGATCATGGTGACATGGCCCATGCTGACAATGTCCCTGCCTGTTGGAATCAATGACAAGAGTGATCTGCAGTGTGTGTGGCTCAAAAACCAGCAGAGACCTGAATGCAGATTAAGTTTATTTGCTTGCTTACCGTCTTCCAAATCTTAAACTATTACATAAATCGCTTGTTCTGGGACCAGTTCCTTGGAGGAGTGCTGCACGAGGGAATAGTTTTGGTGAATGAAGCTGCAGACTCACCAAGGAAGGCAAAATACCATTGACTCCATTTGGATTTTCAAAATGATTGAATCATCCACAAATCATCCATGGATTTTTCATGTATATCAGTGAGATCGGTGTAAAATCATGACTAGCACATGCTAACCAATAAAAGATGTCATGCTTGTATGAATATTTTTTCATATTTTTTTCTACCATGTTTTTTTCAGTGTCCTTGCCCTGAAACAACTTAAAACAAACTGGTTTACATAGTTCTAAAGGGAGCCATTAAGTTTCCAATCTCGTTTGGCTGCTTTTCCTGTGAGAAAAATAAATTCCTAAAGACCTATAATATCCCACAAGAAAGCCTTTCACTTCTGTTTTATCCAGATATTCCTTTTTTTCCTTTTGTCACCTTTTACCTGTATTTTTAAACTTATGGATGAAGAGGGATTAAAATAATTTCTTTTGAAGTTAAGGTTCATAAAAATTTGCTAAGAATGTGTTTTGTAACACGCAAAGCATGCTTATTTCTTTATTTTACATGCTATACAGAAATGCACTATGTTAACAGCCTTTCAGTACCTAAAGGGGCCCACAAGAAAACTGGAGATGGACTTTCTACATGGGCATGTGGTAACAGGCCAAGCGGGAACAACTTCAAACTGAAAGAGAGCAGATTCAAGTTAGGTATTAGGGTGAAATTCTTCCCTGTGAAGGTAGTGAGGCACTGGAACAGATTTCCCAGAGAAATTGTGGATGTCCCATCCCTTAAAGTGTTCAAGGCCAGGCTAGATAGGGCTCTGAGCAACTTGGTCTAGTGGAAAGTGTCCCTGCCCATGACAGGGGGGCTGGAAGGAGATGATCTTTGAGGTCCCAATACAAACCATTCTGTGATTCCATGGTACAAATTATGTAGTACTGTTCTGTGTGGAATGTACAATAGCTCAATTCTGAAAACAGACTGTGCCCTCAAGGAAGTGTGCGTTGCATCTTTTAGTAGTTGTGGCACAGATGTCACAGATTTGGGCTCTTCTGTCTTGCTGCATGTTGTGATTTCCCATTGCACCCAATGCTTCACTAGTTAAGTCCCCGTCTAAAGATGCATGAAAATATGTGGTTAACACTATTTCATTTATGATACATTTACACATGTATCTTTGGGCTCATGATAAATCCCTTGCCTATACTAAGTCAACATTCTAGACATTTAAGGTGTATATTAAAACAAATAATAGACATAAGTTATGGTGGCCAGTGGGCCTGTGATACAAGGGACAAAGAGAGTCCACTGGTGAGATAGTCCCTAGTATCAGAGATCCTCCCCAGGTTAGGGTGAACAGAAGAGGCTTTCCCCAGGATGCTTTGCCCTGCTATGTTAATGTACCCCAGTTCTGCTCTCCTGGTTGGCACATGGCCTCCCTGCTCCTTTGTTACCTTATTTGTCCCATGTCCTAGAAGGTTCTCCACTCCAGGTTCCCCCCTTTGGCCCCTGCCCCATCACCACTCCCTCTGAGTTCTCCATTGGCTCCCATTCCCTACTCCTGCCTGTGTACTGCCCCACTGCCCTCAGATCATTGGTCCCATACTTAAACCTGGACCCTCCATTGTTCCTTGTCTTCATCCCTGGAACCCTTCATGAGCATTGCTGCAATAAACCTCTCCTGTGGAACTCTGTACCTGCCTCTTTTGAACTTTGTACCCTTCCTGCCTCGTTGCCATTGCTGTATTTTCTGGAGCTCTCCGTGTGTGTGTGTGCATGTACGCGTGTGTGTGTGCTGGTCCTGCCAAGCGGCTCCGCTGTGGAGACGCTTTTAGGAAGGTCGCGGCACCTCACTATGCGGCACAGCCAAGCCGCTGGGCTTCGCGACAGTCAGTAATCACAGTACCAAAAACCGTGTGTGTCTAATAATTCAGGCTCCCAGGGCAGTAAGGAGAGAAATTCTGCATGTGGACATATAAACTGCAATTAGTTTCAGCAAATAGCATATTCTCTCTTTGTATGTTTTCCTCAAGGCTTCACTCTAAATAAAGACTGCAGTTTATATTTGTCAAGCTGGAAATCCAGGTACCAAGCTTGTATATTTTTCTTATCAATATAAGGTACCTTATACCTGCATGTTGTAAGGATTTTTTCTTCATTTTAAAGCCCATTTTATGGTGTCTGCTAAACAGAACTCTTGACAGCCAGATGAGCTCTAAAATGGATAGTGAAGTACTCCATCATGTGTGGTCACTTTATTTCCATAATAATTGTAATTCTAATTGTAGGAATAAAAGAATTATCTCCATCTCCTCTGAATATGAAACGTCTGTATAAAGAGACACTGGAAATTGAGCCCATCTTGATAATAATTTCTCCTGGTGCTGACCCTTCTCAAGAGTTGCAGGAACTTGCCGGTGTTGAAAGAAAAACTGAGTGCTACCATCAGGTCAGTCTTATCTAAGTGTAATGATTAAAAACCACAACGTGTAAAATTTTACTGTAGTAATATCTCTTTTACTTTGTTTTTTAAAGAAGTTAGTATGTAAAATCATCATTTGGTGTCGTGTTGTTTTGTTGTTCCCACCTGTCTTGAACTAACTTCTCATTCCATTGGCAAAATGGGCTGGAGAAGAGAGACACAATTAGTCATGCTCACAGAAGCAGTATCCAAACAAGAGACATTCCTCCAGTGTGGAGAAGGAAAAAATGAGAAGATGGATGGAAAGGAACAAAAGAGGCTGAGAATGATACATGCTGCATAATTATCTTTTTTAGTGTGGAGTAATTGAAACAAACAAAACCCACTGAAAACTAGGCTTCATCATTTCCTCTGCTTGTAGGATTTGCACATTTCTTTCTTCAACAGAAAACATAAATCAGGTGCTCAGTGTTTGTGAATATTAGGTATTTTGTGAAATTCTGTAAAATATTTTGAGAAGTTTTGCATCCTTGAAGGTTCCCAAGAATCCACTGGACAAAGCCCTTAGCTCCTGGTCTGATCTTTCATACCTGGCCCTACTGAGAGCAGGAGATTGGACTAGACACCTTCCAGGATTCATTCCAATTCAAATTATTCTATGAATCAAATGGTTTCCTAATATTCCCAATAAACAGTACCAATATGCTTTATAACTTTCTGTAAAATATTATTTCCTTCTGTCATTTGATATATTAAGGGGGGGGAAGTTGTTATCTAGCTGATCACTAGTTAGCATAGAAATGGAAAATGTCAAGTTTAATATTGCTTTTAAATAGTCCTTGAAATTGTTCCTTTCCTGGAATATAAACTGATACAATGTATTTTTCCCATCAAACTGTAAATATTTATATCCTACTGCCATCTTATCTATCTGTGAACATTGCAGAATACCTATTTCTCACTGTGCCACATGGATTTTCATGTTTATCTCTAAATATCCTTTACATGTTGGACTTCCAAAATGTAGCATGGTATGGTATTCAGTCAAGGATCAGGACTCAAAGCTAAATCACCTGAAAGTTGTCTTACTACTGAGAATATTTTGTTACTATGTTTTCCTACACTTTCTCATGTAATTTGAGTTGAACATGTAAGACAGAATTTTGTTCTCTGTTGATTTACTTCTTCTATAGGATAAAGAACAGAGTGCTAAATTTATGCCATCTGTAACCATATTGCTGGATTTCCAGTTGTCTTCTCTTGGCTATTTTCAATTATTTCAAGATATTATGCTCAGTGTTCCTTAGTCAGAGAATCGTAATGCTAAGACAGGATTTTTCAGTTGGCTAAGACCTCGTTATTTTCCATTAGTTTGGTTCAGGGTTTTTTTTTTTATATATAGCTTCCAAATAGATTCTACAGTAGAACTAACATGGTACTATAAAAATGAAGAAAGGAGTATATGTTAAACTATTCATATATCCCAGCTGGAAAGAGAGCAGCCTTAGTTTTTAACTCATCTTAATACAAAATTGAGTATTTCTCTTCAAAGGAAGTATTCCTAACTTCCAGTCAAAAGAAACTTTGTTCTCATTTATCTCTTACTTTTGTGGTTCTGCAGTAATGCAGTTTAGTCATTGATATTTAAATTACTTTTCGACTTCCCAGGGAATACCATCACTGTCACCAAGTGATGTATGGTTTTTTTCCGTTCAAAGACTAGGTAATGTTGTTTGTTCAGAAACTCTGGCTAGATAAGTTGCAAAGAAAAACTTGTTTCTCTTAATCTTTTCTCTACTTTAGTAACCTATCACATAAGAGAAAATTCTGGTTATCTTTAGCACTCTTTTCTTTTTACGTGTTTATCCTAACCTGCAAATGCGATTTTGTATTTAACTATTAAATGAGGTCTGAGAGATTCTTGATACAACTGTGTCTGCCATTTCAGATTGCCATGGGCCAGGGCCAAGCTGACCTGGCTATTCAAACTTTAAGAGAATGTGCACAGAACGGAGAATGGCTGTGTTTGAAGAACCTGCATCTTGTTACATCTTGGCTTCCTGTTTTGGAAAAGGTGAGAGCAAATAGAGAAGAAGATACTGGAAACCAGACAAAATTAGTATGCAACATTTCTGAGGCATTTCAGGCATTTCCACGGTGATCTTTAAAATTGCAGTTTAAAAATATGCTTTCACGGTTTTCTCAGTCATGCATAAGTTAAACTGCTTCAGATCTAAGGAGCTTCTTTCTTTGCATGAATGCTTTAATTTTTATACAAGGTAGAGTATTTCTACCACAATGAGTGGTCAAATGCTCCAATTAGGACTTCTGGTCCATGTTTTTTATGACCTATCAATCTATGTATGCTTGAATTTAATTTTTTTCCTCCTTAGTTCTAGGACTTTCTTTTTAGTAGTTCTTTTTTTTGTGAAGTGCAGCCTGAGTCTGAGTCATTAGGAGGTTTTTGCTAATTTGAAATTAAAATGTCTCGTATTTTATAGAAACACACACTTGCGGCATATGAAATCATTAACTTTCTAACTAAAATTGCATTTATATGATATACTTTTCATGTATATCACTGTGAAATCCTCAGAACAAATTAAGTCAGAAGAAAATCACGGAATTCCTTTAACAGTTACTGCAGTTTTAATTTTCTAGTTTTCAATGATTTTGTAAAACACAGTCCATGGACGTGAGCATGGAGTCTGTCATCTGTCTAGCAGTAACCATGTGGCATGTACCTTTAGCATTCCTATAATCCATTCTGAAAAAATGGAAAGGCAAAGCAAGATAACACTGATGTGTGTCATGTAGTCTGAACAAGACAGTCAGCAGTAAGGAAATGTTTGTAAGCTCCTTACTGAATACAAAATTTCAGATAATGTAAGTATTAAAATATGGGTATGTGTCAGGAGGTTCTTATTCTTTCCACATGAGCATAATACTGAATGCGTTAAACTTCCTGCTGAGGTTAATATAGACTGAGATTTGCTGATGTTTGACTCTGCACATCCCCTTGCCTGTTTTATGTACCATTGGCAAGTGCGAAGCTATGTCATTCTTACGTTCGAACATCGTTTTAAGAGACTGCTGCAGATTTATAATTCCATTCCATCCAGGGGCAGAAATTCAGTTCTCACAGTCTCTGGATATGGACCCGAGTGTACCTTAGTGAGGTAGATTGAAAACTGGCCTAATTGCATTACTCCAAGGGGCACTTTTCAGCATCAAAAAATCCAGTTGGAGGCCAGTCATTAGTGTTGTGCTCTAGGCATTGATACTGTGGCCAACACTGTTTAACATCTTAATTAATGGGACAAAGTGCATCCTCAGCAAGTAGAGATGATAAAAAAATGAGGGAAAAGATTGATGTAATAGATGAGTGTACTTTTGTTCAAAAGGCCCTTGGTAGACAAGAACCTTGTGAAGTTCAGCAAAGGGAAATGGCAAGTGCTTCCCATGAGAAAGAGTAACTCCAACCACCCAGACAGTCTGGGGATGATCTGGCTGAAAAGCAGCTTGGCAGAAAAGACCTGGGAGTCCTGGTGGGTAAGAAGGGGACCATGAGCCAGCAAAGTGACCTTGCAGCAAAGACCACTGGCATCCTGGGTTGTTTTAGGCAGTGTTGCCAGCTGGTGGAGGGAGGTTGTCCTTCCCCTCTGTTCAGCTCTGGTGAGACACACCTGGAGTTCTGAGTCCAGTGCTTGGCTACCCAGGACAAGAGAGACATGGACATACTGAAACCAGTTCAGTGGAGGGCTGCAAAGGTGATGAAGGAACTGGAGCATGTATCGTACAAAGAGAAACTGTGAGAACTGGGACTGCTCAGCCTGGGAAAGAGAAGCCTCAGGGGAATCTTAGTATTTTGTGTATTGGCTGATGGGAATGAGTAAAGAAGACTGAGTCAGACCCTTTTCAGTGGTGTTCCATGACAGGACAAGAGGCCATGTGATGCCTTTTCTTGGTCTTAAAATCAAGAGGCATACACGGTTAGAAGGGGAAAAGGGATTTTACCTTGGTATTTATTTTTAAGGATCCTTAGGTGCACACGTCCAGGTCATATGCATTGAGATGCACCCCGCCGAGTCTTTCCCTGTCTCTGTGTCTCTCCTCCTCCTCCCCCCCCCAGCATTGGGTATAACATTATAGGCTTTACTAATTAGCATATCTATCAAAGATTCCCCAATGAGAGGCTCAAGTGAGCCCCCCCCCCCCTCCCCGAGGAACCTTCCCCTGGATGGTTCTATCTTGGTTTACAGAATGTGTTCTGGAGAGGACCTTGGGGTCTGGGGCACACTAATCCCTAACTACAAAGCTTCTAAAATGTTTAGTCTCTTAGCTTGACAAACAAGTCCAAGAATGTAGGCAAAAAGCACTAGGAATACAGAAGTTGTAAAAGGTATAACAGGGGTATAAAAGAAAAGGCAAAAATCTTCATGGCATCACATGGCCACAATCTAAAATACAGGAAATGCTATTTAAATTTATGATAAGACTTATTTTAATGTGACAGTGGTCAAACACTTGAACAGGTTGCCCAGAGAGCCTGCAGAGTCTCCATCCTTGGAGATACTGGAAACCTGACTGGCTACAGGTCCGGGCAACTTGTATCTGGCTCTGCTTTGAGCACAGAGTTGGACTAGGCAGTCTCTGGTGGTTCCTTCCAAGCTCCACAATTCCGTAATGTTAGAGTTATCATTTTGCTTAAATAGCTGAATGAACTGGTACTGTTTTTTCAGATTTTTTCTTTACTAAAAACACTGAAAACAAAATGATAATTATGCTCTAGAGATGAATGGATTGTGAGAAAATTTTTTAAGAGTTTTTTGAGCTATGTTTCTTCTAACACATACATAAAACTCTTGACATTGTTCTGAAACCACTTGTCAGGCAACTTTGCTGTCTTCAATCGTAGTTGAAGAATATGGGTTTCAGCTGAGCGTAAAGTACCAGCAGTGTGTTTCCGTATATTCAATTAATATATATTTTTGTGAAGCCTTCATGTGTGAAATAACTTTTGGCAGTATTTCTCTTAGAACTCAATTTTCCAATCTTCAATTTTCTGTGAATCATGATATATGAAGGGGCCATACAGCAAACACTTGAAGAAAAAGAAATTAATATAGCTATACTGGTATTGAAAGTCATTGAGATCTGTTGTTGCTATGCAGCCCACATTGCAAGCCTTCATCATTTTTGATGTAGCCTTCTGGTGTTTTTGTACTTAAAAGAAGTAAAGAACTGCTCTATATTTTTATGTCCTGAATTAAGTATCTAAGGGAAAGGGGCAAATACTTTGGCACAGCTAGGATGAATTTCAAATTTGAGCACAGCAATGATACAGAATGTGCAGAGGCAACACATCTTGAACTATAACCTTATGTTTATACACAACTATAGATTTTTTAGATAAACCTTTCTAATAAAAAGTTTTAGATAAAACTTTCAATCCAGGATATAATTTTGTAAATAGTGTTCTATATATAAAAAACTCCAATCACTTCAAAGCCTATTTCAGTATATAACATCTCTTTCATAGGAACTGAATACATTACATCCTCAACCAAACTTCCGCCTTTGGCTTACTACTGAAGTTCATCCAAAATTTACTCCAATTTTGCTTCAATCAAGTCTGAAAATAACCTATGAAGTAAGATCTGTTTGGAAAGCTTTTATTAGGTTCTTACAGTGAATGAACCTTGATGTATAGCAAACTATATGTTTGGATAGAAAAACTGGTTTTATCTTACATTTCAATTACATGTAATACAAAAAATAAAATGAGTTTACCTTGAAAGATGATTTTTTTCCTATATGCTTTTCCCAGTTGAAAGTATGAACTGAAAATAAGTTTACATAGGAGAAATAATTGATCTGTTTTGTGCTCCAAATACTTCTGTGCATTTAATCAGTTTTTCTTAAAACCAGAAATCTACACAGGTGTTGTTACATGGATGCAAAACAAGGAATTTCTCCTTCTTGATGAATATCCTCATCTGAAGATCACGGAATCCCACTTTCTCTTCCTTGTTTTCGTTTTTGGCCATGTAGCTTTATATTCACTGGATCCTTTCAACAAAAATGGCTCTCCTCCTATACATCAGAACATACAGTTAAAAGCCTTTACTCAAATTTGAGAGCTTTGCATTTGAAATGGCGCAGCTTAAGGAATAACTGGGACCATGTTCCTCCAGCTGACTGGAAAGTAGTCTAATCATGAATGCACTTAAGCAGTAATGTCCAGTATGGAAATCATTAACTGGAGTGCTCCTAACTCTTCCATTCATGATGGAGTATGGAGATTTTGCCTGCAGCTAATCCAAGAAACTCTGACCTTTTAGAGTCCAATGTTGCTGACTTTCAAGAAGCCAAAATTGTTATACTTTTATATTGGCTACAGGTATTTTATATTTGAGTACCCTCTTGCTTATATTGAGGTCTTCAATGGTACAGAAACTGCAGGACTGTCTTACTCATCCCACTATTTTTGGAATAATTGGAACTTTGCACAAATGCAATATTCTAAGTAATTCTGTTTCCTTTCCAATTGTAGTAAATATTTTGTTATCATGAAAGAACGATGATAGGCAATGACTTGGAAAATGGTATTTGATTATTATATGGTTATAGTATGTACCAGTGTATGTAGAATGTTACCAATGAAGATACAGACATTATAAAAAAAAAGTGAATTTACTACAGTGTTTTGCAGGTATTTGTCAGAACCAACTATGGTAATCTTATGGAACCACTAACAGCCATTTTTAAAAAGAAAGAACAAAGAACATTCTTAGAAAGACAGAATTGTAATTTAAATATCTTAATATTTATATTTGTCTTCAGACTTGCAAATAATTTGAGAATGGCTGAGTGTCCAGTTGTTTTTACTTTTAAGCACTGTAATTTCAATTACTGTATACACCTTAAATGCAGTTATTTCTAGTGGTTGTGATCATTACCTACCACTAAATCAGAGAACTGGCATTTTATCATTCTTATATATCATAGCTATATGCTAACTAACAGAGTGTGGTGATGGCATAAGGCGATTTGACATTCATCACATCACAGAAGTCATTGGTAGTTGAGCTTGTAAAATCAGAAAAAAAGTTCTTTTGTTTGAAAACAGTTGAATTTACTTTATGCTGATATATTTTGGTAGAGTACTATTCTTTCACTAGGTTCTTTTAGTGTAGTACAGTCCTGTCAGTTGGTCCTGGTAACCTGGTTACCATTTCCTTCAGTATGTTGAAGTTATTTTCAGTATAGAATCATTCTGTTGTTAAGCCATTTATTACAAACATTTTCTTTCCTTGTTAAATTCCATTCTATTAAGTACTGTTTGTCATTTCATTAAGTTACAAATTCTAGGTTATAATTTAAGAAACTAGCACATAAAAATGTCAGGTTTTCTGTCTAGAACAGTGTTTTTCCTTCCAATACAGGCACCCCCAGGCCTCAAAAAAAATCTTTTGCGAACTTATGAATCTTGGACACCAGAGCAAATCAACAAAAAGGGAAATCTGTCTAGAGCACATTCTCTCTTTTGTTTAGCATGGTTTCATGCTGTATGCCAAGAAAGAAGAAATTACATCCCTCAGGTAATATTTTATTTGCTATCTTTTAAAAAATTTACCCCATTTATTAGCTCTTGTACTTGGAAGCATTTTTCATCACGTATATGTTGGGTCATATTCAGAAATGAGAAAAAGTTGGATATTTCTGGTGCCTGTCTTTATTGTCTCTAAATTCATTGCAAAATAAGATCTTGGTAACCTCAGTTCCTGTCCCTCTGAAAATTGCTCCTGCCTGCATGGGGTTATTTTGTGATTCATGTACTAAGTGATACTGATGCAGAAGTGGGGTCCCATGGAAAAGATTCTGTGAATCCTGTTTGCTTGGGAGAGCAAATGGAAGATGTGTGAAAAGAGACACTGGGGGAAGGAGATGACACTGTCTACTCTTTCTTCATACAAACTCCTTCAAGGAGAAGGAAGAGCAAGGGAAATTGTTAATTTCTTGTGAGGATTATAATGATTTTCAGAGATGTGTTTCTTCTTTAGCTAAATTTTTAATTAAACTGAACATTTTTTTCTGGCTGCAGGTGCTTAAATTAAACAGACCAAAAAACCCACCAAACAGTAAACTGCTCTATGTCTGGTTTATTTTATTCTATTTAGACTAGATATGAAGTTACACTGTCATCTGAAGGATTTGATCTGGCCAAGCCTGGAATGTTGGAGAGTTTTTTTGCTAGTTTCGACTCTGTGATATTTTTAAGGTTGTTTACCTTTTGCAGTAACAGGCTTTTGAATATTGTGTTCAAGTAGTACAATGGGTGAAGATATTTAAAGTATTAAACTGACACGTGAATTCTCCTTTGTTCTTGTTCAAATTCACGTTCTTTGGCACCAGAGTATATTAAAGACTATGTTTGAAGAGTCAGTCCTATTTATGAAAATACTGTCTGTATACTGAAATACAAAGAGGCCCTCAGAAACAAAATGGTAATTCAGTTCATGATCTAGTCACAGATGTCAGTGAGTTTTAGTTGAAGTAAATATTGATAGAAAATAAAATAACCTTAAGTTTACATTTTTATACTCAGTGGATTCTGGTTTATGTGAGTATATAAAATTAAATGCACTGTTACAACTGAATTTTTTTTATACTACTACTACTGACTATTTCAAAAAATGCACTTAATGGACACAGGTTGTTTCTTTTTTCAATAAGTATATTATACAGCATTCAGTAACCACATGGTGCTTGTATTTTACTTCATGATCATCACTGTGTGACTAATTAAATTGTTTGGATTTCTTTTCATGGTAGGGTTGGACCAAGTTCTATGAATTTTCTTTGTCTGATCTCCGTGCTGGTTTTGACATTATTGATAGACTCTTTGAGGGTAAGTCACTTCTTAAGGTAAGTCCCATTAGTTGGGATGTTGCATGTAGGAGCTTTATTTTTCTACAACATTCATATAAGAGAGGAGATGCTGTAGAGCTCATCACCAGTAAGCAAAACTAGAAAAACAGGGTGAATCATAAATCCATTTTTGGGTGGTTGGGTAAATCAAAAATTCTTGGTGCCCAAGGAGTATTCTGCTCAGCTTCTTGAGGCCAGAGGAACAAATTGGAGATACAGGCAGCCTGTAAGATGAAATCTTGTGTCTCCATTCCTTCCCAGTGTGAGTTCCCCAAAATACTGTATAAATGAATTGAATATGAATTATTAAAGAATTCTTCATATTGACACTCAGTATCAGACAGACCCCACTTCATTATTCTGTTAACCAGCGTAGGAATTTCTAATATTATTTAATATGTTGAAGGTAATTTTCTTCAACTCTTTGCATTTTGTACAATTTCAAAGTAAAGTTAGGAACTGATATGTAGAGATAAGTTACAATCGTTGACTCAAATGAGATTTGTGGATGATTAATACTTCTGGAATTAGACCTTAGTTGTGCAGACTTGAACCACACAGTGATGTAAAGAGATTGAATCATTAACTGTCAATGATAATCATTAATTATTACTGTGAAAATCTCTTTTCTTACAAAGGAATGATTGAAGCACTAGGAAACAACAGTCACCACCAGTAAACCCCCTCTTAAAGTAATTGCCACTTCCGTCTTCCAAAGGACTTTAAGGATTACCTTTCTGACCAAGCTTTTATCTGCACATGAAAGCTATAGGATATAAGTAGTTCATTGTCCCATGCAGTTATTTTGGGCAACTGTGATAGAATGGAAGAAAAATAAGACATTTTGAACTTGTGGGGTATAGTTAGGTCAGAGTAGTCTAATGCAACATCAGGAAACTATTAGTAGCATGCTTAAATTTATGTGCTGTGTTGTGTGATTTATAATGATTTGCAGAGTATCTATCCTGGACCTCTTTGTGTTTGAAAGGATGACATTTCCACCAGTCTTACTTATTTGGAGCATGATCTGCTTTTGGTTTCATCAGTCAGTTTATTTTATGAGATCAGATGGTACCATGGTAGAAAATAGCGTATACAATTTTATTTATGACAAAGGAGCACAAAATTGAAGTTTTAATAACATAATTTCTAATAAATAAATAAAAATAATTTCTAATAAATAAATAATTTTTAATAAATAAATAATAAAACCAATTGGTTCAAAAAGCACTTGAAGGCTAAAGTAAAATTTCTAATAATTCATTTGCAACACAGTAAGTGTTCATATTATCAATGACATATATTTACAAACTCTTTCCAAGTTTCTGCAGCTTTTGCTATTTGGTCATATAGAAGAACAATTAAAAATTAATTATTTGATGTATTAATTTTTTTTTATTTCCCTGAAGAACTGCAGTGACAAGAAGAAATGCTTATATGCAGTGCTGTCCCGTGATACAAAACTAATGTTAATGAATTAATTCATAGGTTCCAAAGAATTTCAGTGGGAATTTGTTCATGGCTTGTTTGAAAATGCAATTTATGGAGGCCGTGTAGATAATTCCTTCGATATGAGGGTTCTTCGGTCCTACTTGGAGCAGCTTTTCAATTCACGAATCATTGGCAGTTTAAATGCCAGAGGCAAGAAGATGAGTAGTTTCCCATGTTCCATCTCTTTACCAAATTCCTGCAGTATTTTGGTAGGTATACATCTTCTACCACCTAATAATTTATTTTCAAGAACTGTTTTTGAAATATTTCCACAAAGAAAACTGAAGTTGCAATCCAAAGGATACCTCAGTTTCTTCAGAAAATTAGCTCTTTTTTGTGGAGCATTAATTCTTGTCAGTTCATTCACTCTTTTTTTTTTATTATATCTGATTGGACTGTGGTGCAGAGCAGCCTACCTATGAAGAAATCAGTAAAAGAAATTGAGTTAATTTATGCCAAGGATATAATTATATTTTTAGTTATATTTTTTTATATAATTAGTATATTAACGTAACAGTAGTTTTTTAAAGACTGCTAAATATTCCTGCAACTTCTGAATGAAATAGGAAAATCTAAATATACCTCTCTGTTTCCAAAATATATCAACATTCTGACAATCTGCTGACAGGCCATGGAGGGTATATGACATTTTATTTGGTGATAAATATGGATTCTGATTCTCCTTCAGTAGAAGTGTAAATGAGAGGGAATTCCAACAGTCTAAACAACTGATCTCTCCCTGTCCTTTCACAATGTAATTCTTGGTTTTACTGTGATTAAGGTTCACTTGCATTTTAATGGAAGACTCCATAGTAGACCTCTAATATGAAATTATGTAAATAGTATTATCTCAGTTAAAGTAAATTGCTGTCATTTGGCATTCTTTACCTGGATTCTGACTGCTTAGTCTTGATTTGATTTGGAGTTATTTTATTACTTTAATATGAAAGTTATTTTTTATTTGCTATAGATGTTCTGAGTTAGCATCATAAAGACAGAAGGAATAAACAAACCAGGCTGGTCTCTGTTCTTGTAGATAATATGTTCAAGTAGATGAACCTTTTTTTCTAGCCTGCCCAGCATTTAATATCTCTCGCTATCTTGTGTGATTATTTATGTAAGAATTTATAGTTTCGTGTCTTCAGTTAGTGTTTCCTCAGTGTTTGGTGTAGAGTTCTGCTGCTGTTGTTGCCTCTGAAGTGAGATTCCCCATTAAAGTGAGTTGTGCATATCCAGCACATGCTCCTGCTAGCAAAGACAAAATGCATGTGACACATACACAACAGGGTGCAGCCAGACTTTCAGACAGTAAATATTTTTGCCTTTAAATCACAATAAAAAAGATGTCTAACACCATTAGCCTACCTCAGTCTGCAAGGCCTCTTTCTGTTTTGTGCAAGAGGGCATCACTAGTGACTATTACACTGCAACTGCTATTGATGCTATTCCACATCTCCAATGATTATGCAAACCTATTTTTACCTAAACTATTTCACTTTCTTTGAGTGATAATATCTTCCTAGATTTAAATAGAAGTGAGTGCTCTTAATTTTATTAATATGTATTATACTTGTTTTAGAATTCCAAAGTATTTTTGGTTTTTTATTTTGTCATTACTCTTGCCTTTAAGTTTTCAAAAGAAGTATTGTACCTACTTTTCAGGGATAGTCTTGGCATATTTTTGTTTTCCTTTGATAGCATTACTGTAACCAGAATTGCTTTATGCTCTTTTAGAGTTATATGAAAGAAGATAGTTTCTGATAAATAAAATGAAGAAGTCTATAAATAAGATTACCATAATATGCCACGTCTTGTATACTTATTTTAGTCTTTGTGTTGTGCTCTGCACCTAATGAAATTCCTTTCAGCATATGCTGTTAATTTTCATGACCAGAATAAAAAGTTCCCTCTGCTATGTCTATTTTTTTCTTCTTATGCAGGATTATCGTAATATTATTGAAAGCCTTCCAGAAGATGATAAACCTGACTTTTTTGGCCTCCCAGCTAATATTGCTCGTTCATCACAGCGTATGATCAGTTCCCAGGTAACTTTAGCATTTTTCATTGACTTCTGAATCTTTTCTGGGGCCATTATAAGCTGAAGAACCCAACCACCTGTTCATAAATGCAGTTTCCATAAGAAAGAGTAAATGGTTGTGTTTTTTTAATATGTTGACTTATCTGTAGAGTATTTTTATATAGTAACATTTAATCTTTAGTTACAAGAGCATTCATTTAGAACTTAAATAAACAAATACTTATTGAGAAGGTTTCCAACAGTATAATTCACTTTACAATGAAGAGTGGTACGATAGTTTTACACATAGAATATGGGTAAGATTTTTTGCTTTTGCTGGAAGAGAAATTCTGAAGAATTCTTCCACTAATTCCAGAATTCTTCCAATTAGTCAAAAAATTCCATCATTCCAATTAGAAATGTGTTTTTTTTAAAAAAATGTTATTCTCACTGAAGAATAGCTTATAACTACTTAGGCATGTCATAATGAAATTCCCATCGTAATGAAAAGAAAGTTTGAGGGTGCTGTAGGTCTTAATTTAAAAATTCACTGATTTGATGTATTTCCTTTATTGATTTAACTGTAAGATATGGCAGATGGCTTTATAATAGTCAAGAGTTCTCCACTATAATTTAATTGCAGTCTAGTCCAGATTTGAATATGTATTTAGTGTGTGAGAGTGCATTGATCTTAGTGTTGGAATAACAGGCAATGATTAAACATTTTTTACCTCTTTAAGAGTTGTGTGTAGAAATTGCAGCTTGTGTGAGTGACATGGGTCACTCATTGTCCTGAGTACTGCTAAGGACCCAGCTGGGGCAGCTTTCCTACTTACCTTTGGGGGAGCCCAGAAATTCTGAATGTCCCTTGTTCTCCTCATTACTTTTTTTTTGTCAGTCTGTGAAGAGAAAAGATGGAGTGATTTGAATTCCTTATGTCTCCATTACCAGTATGTTTGGTTCTTTGGACAAAGCTTTTCATTGCTAGTATTGTGTCAGTTCTCTTAGGTGTCAATTCAGTTGCTTAAAAATTGGTATCTTGTATAAATCTGGAGATGTCCTGGTGCATTTAAGACATCTACTAGGAAGTGTCAAATACAATGCAGGACCCAAGTGAATATACATGCTCTACTGGGCCAGCAACTGGAATTCAGGGCAAAATGGCACTAGAAGCCATTGTTTAAGCAACTGATTCCCATTTCTTGCACGCCCTGATCCAGTAGGGTATTGGTCTGGGGGTCCTATGTCATATTTGTCTATCTGTAACATTTTCATGTCACTACGTGTAACAACTGAATTGAGCTCCTAGAGCCTAGAGTCAAGGGAGTAGTTTGACTAAGAAGTGGCTGTACCTCAGCCTGAGTTGAAATTCAGTAATACTCATAGGCAGGTGAAAGTTCACCTTTTGTTTATTCAGGTCTGCTGGTCATTCTAATACCTTTTAGATCAAATATGGAGCAAGTTCAGGACTTCAAAGCAAAGCTTAAATTCTTTGTTCTATATTTTTCTTCCATTGCTTTTCAGTGAAGTCTGGATGAGAGCACACAGTTACTGTATAAGTGCAGTTAAACAGTACAAATCTTTTAAATACTTACTAACATAGTTTATTTGACTGGTAAATTAGTAGTGTCAGATAACGTGAAAGTTGATGGATTCGAGAATCTTGTATCAAGATCTGTATATCAAGGCTGTCTTTAATTTTCTGCACAGCCTTAGCATGCTGTTTTATGTATGGAGAAGTTATAGAGGGAAAAAATTAAATCATAGAATCATAGGTTGGAAGAAACTTCAGTGATAATCTGGCCCAACCTTTCTTGGCAAAATCTGTTGGAAGTTCCCTATAACTGGAATTTCCAATAATTTCAAGACTAAGAATTACAGTTTTTTTAAAAAGTATCTAATTGTTTGTTTACAGTCACTTAAAAAGGCCTCCAAGCAGAAATCTTCTATTAATATAAGACCTCTGATCTGCTGAAAAAAAAAGGCATTTGCATATTGCATTTGTTGCCTATCAAATATAGTACTGTAAACTTTTTAAAATACATCTATTCACTTAAATCCATCGCTGTATTGTCAAACTATTTGTGGTTTCTCTAGAACATGAAAATATAAAGATATGTAAAGACAAATCAGTAGGATGAAGGTGCCTGAGGTAATAGGATGAACTCAAGAACTTGTCTCTTACAAAGCTAATACATGCTCCGAGATTCAATGTAGCTGTTTTTGGTTTTGTCTTAAAATCATTTACATAAACAACCATTTAGATGCTTTTGTTTCTCTCAGATTCACTGTAGACTGCTGCTTATTTTTTTTATTTCAGCTGTACTTGCACAACCTGTTAAAAGCTGCAGTTAAAAATCCTAATATTTGAGAATCAGAATATACTCAGAGTTTCTGTGTGAAGGGAAGTAGATAATGAGTGCATTTGCATGTAAACTCACTCTGCTGAACTGGTCTGCCATAGCATTGATTCTAAGCTATAAACTACGGATTATAGTCTTGAATATGTGAGGCTGCTGTAGTTAAAATTCTGTGAGATGTTTTTTTTGTCATAGGAGATATTTTCTCACCCTTCCAATAGTATTTTGCGATATTTCTTTAAGTCTTAGGCAGTTTAAGTAACAGAAACATGAGATTTTCCTTAAACTGTGCTTCTCCCTCCCTGTGAATCCTACTCCTTTTCCATTTCTGACAGTTTGGCAGCTGTTTTAGATCCATAGGTGATCCCATGTTTCACAGCTGGAAATTGAATGATTGTTTTCCTACAGGAGTGTTTCTCAGAAATCCATTACCAAGCTAAAGCAAAGCAAAGGTGGATGAACAAGGGTAGTCAGAAATCAGTTGCTACCAGCTCAGCCACCATGTCTCTAGGACCAGAAAGGCAAAAGGCAATACCACATCCACTACTTCACTGATTCTGTAGACTTTCTATGAATATGATTAATTTTTCATGCCTAGAAGTGATAGTTTGTGTTGCTGCAGCAACACACTGTACTGTAGTAGAAATAGGCTGCAGCACAGTGCGGCATTTTGCAGTCATGCAGATATCTCTTTTGTAATCTACGCATTGCTTGTGTTTGGGTAAACCTAAAACAGCAATAAGAAGAAAGGGACTTCTTTCAGAAATTTTACAAGTGATGACTGTATTCGCAGCTTTCCTAATTTAAAAGCTGAATATTGCTACCAGTATTATTTTTACATTGGCAATTACTAATTGAAATTTTAGAAATTATGTCTTCCAATGTTCTGTGGTGTGATTCAGAGAATATTAATATTAAATCCATACTGGGAAAAGCCTTTTTTTTTTTTTAAGAAAAGATTTTACTTAAAAACACATGATATTTTTAGAAACATGAATTAGATTTTTTTTCTGAATTTTGTGCTTAGTTGCTCTACATAGGTAAGGATAAGTAAATTTTTAGAGGCTGGATTTCTAGAGTTCACTGTGTCTCTTTGGTTCTGCCTCACCTGATGTTTGAACAAGCCTTTGACACATCTCCTATGTTGAATATGGTCATGAATAATCTCACATCTCTTGCTGTTTCTCTTTGCACAACAGTGCATTAAAATAAAAAAAAACTCCACTTACAGTGCAGCTGCAGGAGTCAGTATACCTCATCCTACCTGTTTTACACCAATAGAGATTTTCTGTACATCTGCAGATGTTCCTCATACTCCACAAGTCCTCACCACTTAGTTACAGTCATGCTTCTTTCTCCTGAGCTGATAAGCACTGTATTTTGCCTGCATATTGGCCTGTATTCAGGTGGTCCAGTCTCCCAGTGTGTTAAACCAATGATTGTAGCAATCAGAATGTGTGGAGGTTGGCTTTAGGCATCCTGTGCAATGAGAAGAGTCTGTAATTTAGATATTTCTCCAGTAACCTTCTTGCAAAGTGGGCTTTTGGTGCCAGTGTACTCATCTCTTATTCTTAGTTTTGTGCTTTTATGAATTCTTATGAACAAATTTCATCCTTCATTATAATTTTAATAGAACTATACATAAGTGTCATCATCAAAATAAAATGTATCTTATGTGATAAATGGAATTTTTACATTGAAACAGACAAGCCTGCATGTATTTTTACACCTTTAAAAAGCAGTAAGGACTATCCTTTTCTGTGCAGGATTTACCATACATGTAACTAATATGACTTATGCCAGTAACCCCCCTAGGAAGATGAAATGAAAATGCAGAGGCATTATTGTTTTGTCTCCCTTCTGTGCACAGCAGACATAGTCATTGCAGGCACTCCAGAGAGTGTAGCACATAAAGCTGCCTGTGTTGAGTGATCCCAACAAACCTTGCCGAATACAAATGACTACAGCCTGTTTGTAGTAGCTATATATGATCAGTCGACTGGGTAATCTAAACATTCTTCAATAATACAGTAAATTACTTTGAGAAGAAAGCCAATCAGTAACTGGCAAGTTGTGCAAGACTTCAAATATGACTGCCAATGATAATGAATATGGCTAGCACGTGGTTTGCTCATTGCTAACTTCTGTATACAATATTGTGTTTAATAATTCTAAAAATATCTTGCCTCAGGAATTCAGCATTCTTTTACACATTTTAATGCTTCACAGGGAGTATCATGGGAGACAGGTTAAGTCTCAGTAAGGTTGAAGAATAGGTCGTTTTTGATATTTTCGTAAATGAATGAGTACAGTCTCTCACATTATGATGCAAAGATGAAGGATAGTTACAGTCTCTCTGTACTAGGACAGCATCTTGATTCTTTTGTGTCCACCATCCCAGTGATGGCACAAGTGGAAGGCAAGTCTGTGGATTTGCAGTAACTTTTTAGGACCTCCTAAGGTTGATTGTGCATGCATAATTGAAACTTGCTTTTTAAAGTTCATGGAGTAATGTCTTAAGTGAGTGGGACCCCATGCTGGAGCAGGGAAAGAGAGTGAGGAGAAAAAGACAGTGTGTGATGAACTGACCGCAGCCCCCATTCTCTGTCGCTCTGCACTATTTGGGTTGGATAGGGTAGAGAATTCAGGAATTAAGTTGATCCCAGGAAGAAATGAGATATGACAAAAAGGCATTTGAAGATTTATTTCTCATTATCCTACTCTGATTTGATTAGCAATAAATTAAATCCGTTTCTGCAATTCAAGCCTGTTTTGCTCGTGATGCTGACTGGTGAGTGATCTCTCCCTGTCCTTAGCTCGACCCATGAACCTTTCTTTACATTTTTTTTTCCTTGTCCAGCTGGGAAGTGGAGTGATAGAACAGCTTTAGAAGGCACCTGGTGGCCAGCCACGGTCAATCCAATACATCTTCAAAAAGCTTAAGGACATCAGAAATGTAATATAATACTTTATTTTACAAAACAAAATAATTGCTGAAGAGTCCACAGATTGTAGCTTCTTACCAAATTTTCAAAGAAACACTATAAAATTATGTAATTGTAGAATTTATATACAAATTAAAAATTTTGACCTCTGAATACTTATAACCTACATATTAACTGTTCAACTGAACTTGATGAAAGTATTTATCCTCCTATATTTTGTCCTTTGTAATTTTATTTGCTTTTCAACCAGGCCAGTGATATTCTGCAGTTTGGGTGGTTCAGATTTTGCAACCAAGTTACTTGCTTTAAGAACCTTTTACATACTAATTTTATAGACTCAAATAGAATCCAAATCCATCTAGCATCTTCTGTGACAGGGCAGAGGATATAAGGTAATATTTTCCCAGATACATCTCTCTCAAGCTGCATGCTTGTCTTTGCCTGTTTCGTCTCAGAGTGAGTGACAGGAATGACTCTCACTTCTCCTAGTTAGCAACACTATTGTTTTTATTAACTGAAAGCAGTTGCAGATAAGTGGTTTGAGATGCTCCTTTTTCTTTTAACCATAGATTTTTATCTCAACTCTTTTGGTAATAATTGATTCTGCTTTTCTGCCCCATCTAACTAATTTCTTTGTGGATTCCACCTGGTATTCATGAAAGCACCGTAAGGAGTTAAACAATTCCTGTAACTTTAATGTGCTGCTTTGTATTATTGCCAAGAGGACTGACTTGCTATTTGACCTATTTGCAGGAATACCTTTCCCATCAGGTTATACTGTAGGTGCTTTTACCTGATTGTCTGCCCAGCACCTTTTCTTTGGATTGTGGCCATCACTGCCTCATAAGCCTGGTTTAAAGCTCTGCTTGCTAGAACCGGTCCTGCTGGCAGGTATTTGTCACAGTTTGTCACAGAGGTGACACACACTTTGCAGCCAAGTTAACATTCCCCTGTTCTGTCCCATTCCCTTCACAAGCAGAACTGCCGAGAGCACCACCTGGGCCCCCACATCAGTGGTCACCTGCCACTTTCTCTTGAAGGCACTGGTTCTGATCCGTGTGTTGGGCCCCAGTAGCCCACATGCTGATAGAACTTTACCCTCCTCACCTGTTTCTACTTATTCTGCAATTGCACATCTGCAGGTGGAGAAGGAGCCTTTTCATTCTTGCTGGAAGTCACAAACTTCCCCTTTTATTTACCAGTACAGGCATAATTTTTTGGATAGTCACTACATGTTGGCAGCTAAACTAATATAACAGAAAAAATATTTTCTAAGAGTGATAGTCATCTAACAAAGCTTGATTTTTCTGAGAGTAAGGTGCCTAATCTTATGGTTATCTGGGCTCCCTGTGTATTACAGTCCAACTCCAAAATACCGTATTCATACCTGCCATGGAGTGAATTATGTAGATGTGTGAATTCCTGTTTCCTTCACTGATTTTATCTTCAGTTAGTGTTTTAATATTTCTTAAAATGCCTCCTGTTTTAATACCAAATATTTTACTTAGATGTTATTCTAACATTTCCCACAAGTCAATGGTATTTTTAAAACAGATACCGTGGAATTAGAGTTTATCTTTGAAATACACAGAGAGGTTCCATCAGATTTTTAGTTCAGCTCTTAGAGAATATTTGGTTTAAATCCTACTAGAAAAGACTTCTGATGTATTTATTGATTTATTTAAATTCCCCTGACTGATACTGGAATAATTTCTTATGAGTTTATTTTTCTTTTAAATGTTTAGGTACTGTGATAGAAAAATATGATAAGCCCAATTCGAAGCCCAACTGAAACTAAAAAAAGAAACCCAGTGTAATACCTCTCAACTAGCTTCAATCATATGAATATTATCCACCTCTTCTTACCTAGTCATCCCTTTTTTTTTGTTATTAAGGAAAGACAAGCATTTACAGGGAATAATTTGTGCCAGTCTTAGATAGGCATCTAAAATAAAGGAGTGAATCACCTTTTGGAATTACCTATTTCTTTCCATTGAACTATGGATCAAACTTTGTAATAATGTCAGCAGCATTTCTAAAACTTGTATAGTGAGCATTTTAATGAGCATTTAGGAGATTAAAGATAACAGCTGTAACTAGGAGGTTGTTGCCTATGCAGAATACAGGAAGGTTTCTTTTCTACTGAAAACTGGACTATTTGAAAAATTAGATTTTTATTATATCAGGATTTGGAAAATAGTTGCGTTTGCCATTTCTGCATTGAATATTGTAACAGTGTAAGTATAGTTGTCACACTTGCATTCCATATCTAAGTATTCAATTTAAAATGGAAAAGTTCAGGGGGAGGAAGTGAAATTTAAAGCATCTTAAAGTATGCAAGTTATAGTGCTTGTCTGAAAGACAAAAAGGGAATTTTATTAGTTAGTGGACGTATTTTTTTGCATGTTTTATTTTCCAGGGCAGTAAAGACCAACACATTTCAAATTTCATTTGTTTGTTACCAGCTTTATTTTATTCAAGTGCTAAAGCAAGTGAATGGTTCCCACCATTGTGCATCCTTAGGCAAGGCCATCATTCCCATTAATGGAAGAGAGTTTGCTTGTGAGAGTGACCTTTTACTTGCCCACTGTCTGCCAGCATGCTGAGAGTGCACTCAATCTCCTCATCAAGATCATTGATAAAGATACTAAACAGAATTGGCTCCACTACTGAGCCTCAGGGAAACCACTGGTGACTGGCCAACAGCTGGTTTGAAGTCCCTGGTAGTGTATGAGTGTGTTCATGTTCTTTGTGTGGACTGTTTCTCTCCCATTATTATCTACTCCTTTGCTTCCTACACCATGCACAGAGGCCTTAGAATACTTCAGGTTCTATGTACCGTGCCTCACTTACATTCTCTTACATTCAGCCAATGCCCCATGTTTTTTTGAACTTCTTCATATGTGTTGAAACCTGTCTTAATTGTTTCCTGCTGGTCTTATGTCCAGCTGAGCTTTGGCTTTTCTAATTTCATCTTGAATTTCCCAAGCAGTTCTTTCACTGTCCTTGATATTTTTTATGTGTTGCTTCTTTTTTTGCCTTTCAATCCACAGAGATATTCCATGCTTACTCAGTCATTTTGCTAAAAATCCTGGCATTTCTGCACAATGAGAGGACTTGTTCTGAAGCTCATTCAAAAATATTCTTTTATTCCCCTTTTTAATCAACTGAAATTAATGTGCTGACCACTCTACTGCCTCAAATTTTCTCTCTCCTTACTATACTGTATCATATTTTCCCTCTCCCTTATGCGTATTAAACCAGTGTCTTATTTCCTTAAGTCCAAAATCTTAACTCTGCAGTTTACTTCATGGGTATCCTCAACATATATATAAATATAAATAATAATTTCTGCCTGCATTTGCAATGTTGTCTGTTAACCACCACTTTAGAAATTTCCTGCAGTGAAGTCATCATCAATTATACAGCTTTTTCACATATATTTTGAAATACAAAGATGCACAGTTGCAAATAATGGTATTTAGAGGGCTTCTGTGACTAAAAGGTAACTCTTAATTTAAGATTTTGAGCTATAATTCCCATGAAAAAATTGTTGATGCACTTCTTTGACATAGTATAAAGCTTGTGTGTTTTTTTCTCATACTCAGTAAAAATCTCATCTTGCAGATCACTGCTGTAAATGTCAATTTGACTTTTACAGAACTACAGTGCAGAGTGTTATAGAGAGTATTTAAAAATGCCTAGGAATGATCCATGCCTGTATTCATACTTATTTTCATGTGGGAGGAGTGACTGATACCCCAGAGGGCTGTGCTGGTGTTCAACAAGACCTGGACAGGCCGGGAAGTTGGGCAGAGGGAAACCTAATGCAGTTCAAAGGCAAATGCAGAGTTCTGCACCTGGGAAGGAATAACCCCATGCACCAGCACAGACTGAGGTCTGACCTGCTGGAAAGCAGCTCTGCAGAGAAGGACCTGGGGGTCCTCATGGACAACAAGCTGTCCCTGAGCCAGCAGTAGCCAAGAAGGCCAGAGGGTTCCTGGGGTGCATTGAAGAGCTTTGTCAGCAGGTCGAGAGAGGTGATCCTGCCCCTCTACTCAGCCCTGGTGAGGCACATCTGGAGTGCTGTGTCCAGTGCTGGATTCCGCAGTTCAAGAAAGATGAGGAGCTGCTGCAGAGGGCTCAGGGGAGAACTGTGATGATTGGGGACTGGAGCATCTCTCTTATGAGAGAGTTGCATCTGTTTCACCTGGAGAAGGGACGACTGAGGATTTTTATCAATGTTTACAGATATCTTAAGGGTGGGTGTCAAGAAGCTGGGGCCAGACTCTCTTCACTGATGCCCAGCGACAGGACAAGGGGCAGTGGGCACAAACTGAATCACAGGATATTCCATCTGAATATGAGGGAAAACTTCCTAAATGTGTGGGTGACAGAACACTGGAACAGGCTGCCAGAGAGGATGTGGTTGAATACCTCCTCTTCTAGAGATATTGAAAACCTGTCTGGAGGTGATGCTGTGTGGCCTGCTCTGGGTGAACCTACTTTGGTGGGGAGGTTGGACTAGATGATCTCTAGAGGCCCCTTCCAACCCCAACCACTCTGTCATTCTGTGATTCATACCATGACATTTCATACTCATCATGAATGGCAGCTGAATCATTTGAAAACTTGAGAGGTTGTTCTAGCAGAAACTTTACATAGAAAATTAATATTCACATAGTGTTATTTAATATTGACATTCATATTCACATATTTAACATTACATCAGGATGACTTAAGAAAATTATGGTATCTGAACAATGTCAAGTTCAAAAAATCAGGCAAAAAGCATGTTGCCCAACTGAATACTCCACAGGAATTAATACTAGCACAGAAATCTCACACCGAATGCGTTCTTTTTGTAGATGGGATTGCTTAAAGAGAAACAGTAATTTGTTTAATGAGATCCATCAGAAGTCAAAAGGAATAGGTAATTGGGCCTTAGTGTAGCTACTAAATATAGTATTTATTTAAAATAAATACTCTTGCTCTTCTGTCTGTACTTGAAAATGAGAAATTTTGTAGGAAAAAAGTTACCTTTTTATAACTATTTTTTATTATGTGATGAGTATTTCTCAAGTTAAAATTAATGTTAAACTAATAATGAAGAACAGTGTAGAGCAATCTAGTAAAGTAGACAAGGTATGAACCAGGGTCAGGAAACATGAAGCAAATTTTGCCTCATTAAATCTAATTGCTGTGATCTCACTGACTTCAGTAAAACAGCATTTTATCATTAGGTTCTTTTTTTTTTTTTTACTTAGTTTCTGATGTGCTCTTATTTTCAGCAAGTCACTGGCTGATTCTGTACCTCTTCCTACTATTCCTTGCATATCCTTTTACTTAGATTAAAACTGCTCTCTGTCTTACTAGAACTGTGATCAGGTATATGGTTCCAGTGCTGCTTTTTGCCTTGTTTCTGAGAGCAACAGAGACGGAAGGTGTAGGGGAGGGTGTATGAGGACATTGGCAACTCTTAAATTGCTGGATCATGCTTGAGTTTGTACACCAAATCTCCTCGGCTGTTATTACCCAAGTCAGATAAAGAAAAGTTGGGGTATGTCCTCCCAATATTGCAGTCATACATCTGACTCTGCAGTACTTCTACTGTGTATAGAATAGGTGGGCTGTGGTGTGGGGTTATTTTTCAAGGTGCAGCTGTAGTGATAGCTGTGGCTTCTTGAGTGTTTGTCAACAGACACAATTTTCTCTTTCACAATCTAGCTCAACAGAACTCAGAGCATGAATTTTATATTTACTGCTCCTCCATTATTCTAATTGTGCCACATAGAGTAATGAGTTTAATTATTGAAAAGTATTTTAATTATTGAAAAGCAATTTATATTATTCTTGAACTTCTTATGTTATTACTATAGATTCCAGATGAACATAAATTTATTTTCTTAAAATAATTTAGCAATTATATAACCCTTCAATTGTTCAGAGTGTTTAATTACTGACATTTATTACATCCCACATCACAAATATATGACTAACAGTCTCTAGTAGAAATTGATGAGTAATGTCAATCTGTAGTTATTACCCTGCAATAAGAGAGATCTGAGTACTTAAGGATTTTTAAAATATGGGGAATATTTTGAATACACGTGTGGTGATGCATGAAAGAAATGTGCTGTGCCATTAATGGAGTAGAAGCCACAGTACCGTGCTCTAGCAAAAAGAGCTAGAAAACATCTCTTTACCAATTTAGTGATTCAATGTAATGCTTCAAATAACCTTACTAATTCCCATGGGATTGGTGCTGTGTATATGAGAATATATTGGTGGTGCTCTGCATATGAGAAGTTTGTTCTCTTCTAAAAACAGGCTGCCATTTTCCAGTCTCTTTGAATTTTGTTAGGATATGTAATTAGTTAAGGTCAATCACCTCTTCTGGCATGCCTTTTAGCATCATGGTCTCCAGGTAATGTGTATCCTGTGGACCTGTATGAAGGAAAACTCAGTTATTCTTCAGGAGAAGGTTCAGCTAGAGTACTGTCTGTGTCAGTACTGGGCTTGTGCTGTCCATATACAGCACAGTGCTGACTTCCTTCCTTCCTTCCCTGAACCGCTGCTCTGCAGAGAGTCTTCCTGTTGTCAAAGGTACATGATAAATGATGTGCTTCTGTATAAAGGAAGATGCAGGTGTGGTCAATGTCTTTGCCACATTTGCTTTGTATTTGACTGAGAAGGTATGTATCTCTGTATAGAGTCCAGCCCTACTTCAGATCCTTAATGAGTGAGAGTGCAGCTTTGAGGTGGTCTTGATGGAACAACAAAAGAGCAAGCTTACACCTACACTGTCTCTTACTGATCCACATGCAGTAGGAATGATTCGCTTACAAGTGCCATTAAAGTACCCTCATCCTAACAGCATCCATGGATCCTTTTCTTGCAGAGAGGGCAAGGCACACAGTCAGGGACTGAAGAGAGGTTCCAGTGGCAGCTCAGTCTTTGTTTCTCACAGCTTGGTTCCTGTTCTCTCATTGCTGTGAAAGTAGACTGTTTGGAAGCATGTAGTTGTGACAGAAGGGATGTCACACAGAAACCTCGTCCCTCTCATGATGCAGTAAAGACATAGTTGCGTTGCATTTGGTTAGTACTTTCACAATATTTACCAAAGTAATTAAGCTAAAGCTTCATACTTCAGTTTGAGCTGTAAAGTCTTATAAAAACAGAAATATTTCCTCAAACAGCTGTGTAAAGGGATATATTGTTTCATTCACAGAAATGAAGCATAGAAGTGGTTTCTGTGCTACGACTATGTCCTTTTAAAACTGGTAGATGGCAGTAGAGTATCTGCTTTGACATCTGTAGATTTACTGAGAGGACTTTGCTAGATTTTTGTACAAAAATGAAGATCCTTTTTGTATGTTCCATAGTTGTGAGAAAAAAATACCTGTTATCTGACTAGCAAATCTTTACAGTTTTGCGTTCTTAAAACAGTAATCATATTGAGTTCAGAAATGATTGATCTGAGATTTTTTTTTTAGCTCACTGACAGAATTTCACAACATGTTTTTTACTCTATTACTTTCCTCCTTTTCAAGTCGTAATACTATGTGTAAAAATATGATTTTGTTGCATGATTTGTAGGGTATATTGCTTCTGAAATGAGTACAAGACTTAGATGTAAGTCTGTGTTTATTATATGTTGTATTTGTGAAGTAGCAGTTTTTGCAGTAGTGGTGAATGACTGAAGGCAAGACTTTTTCCTCATCTTGTGCATTAGTAATGAACAGAAATAGATTTTGTGTTCCTAGAAATCTGTCTTGTCTGAGTTCCAGAGAATGAAAAGTTCAAATCTTCTCATTTCCTCGTTTTTATTTTTTCCGTGAATTTTAATTTTCAGGTAAAACATGTCTTTCTAGTAGTTCTGTATGAAGTCACATGGGAACATTTGTTGTCTTTGTAGCTTTCCATTCTGTTCATTATCTCTCATAATTTCTCTAGATTCATCTGTTTTTTACTCTGATGTGCTGGTCAATATCATAGCAGCATATGTCCACAGATGCACCCAAAAATAGGCAATAGATTAAAAAGCTGAGATGCATAAGTAATTTAATAACTAGAGAAATAAATATTGACATTCTTAGTTTGACCAGCCCACCTTTCTTAATATATGCAATTTGTATTTTTCTGCACTGATAACTCAGAAAAAAACATGCAGTGCATGAATTTTCCACTAAGAATAGAGAAGATACTTGGTAGCAGTTTCTGTAGGCTGTTCATCAGTATTAGATGCATTGTTCACAAATAAATTGCTCTATTGAATTTTTTGTATAAATACTGTTATGATTAGGTGACCTTACTTAAAACAGACAGATTCTACAAAGCATTGTGAGTCTGAATAATCTTCTTGCTCCTCCTCACCATTATTGGTGATTGCTTTTATATTTTTATTTCCTCTTTTTCTATCCCTCTCATATTTTTAATCAAGGTACTGTTTTCCTGCTTAATGGTAGATTTTTTCACTCTTCTCATTATTCGGAATATTCAGATGTGTGTTTGGTCTGGACTAGCACAACATACAAGAGCTTTTAGTGTATAATATATAAAAAGAATACATTGCAATAACAAAGGAGAGCATTCAAAGGGTAGGTATTGTAAAAGTACTCTTATTTTGAGTACCCGGTATTATACACCTATAATTAAATTTTCAGTTTCCTTGGTACTGTAAATAAATACCTGGGTTAGAGTGCAAAGGATATGATTCCACAGACCTGGATATATGCATCTGTGCTGGTCATTTCTGATCTCATTTTGTGGCCATAGAAACACTGTGTTTAAGGCAAGCTTAATCTAGAGTAGGTATTTGAAGTTGATTATAGGTTAGCCTGATGGTATTGTATATATAGTACATTGAGAGAAAATAAATTCTTCTCAAGCTTTGTAGTTAGATTTTCAGGAAATGAAATTAAAACCTTCATTCTAATTTCCACAGCACAGACCCGTCCATCTCAGGTACCTATGTAAGGAACTTTGCTTTCTTATGTACTCAATAAGAGAGTCTTTCAAGTTCAAGTTAGCCCACTTAAGATCTGTCTGTTGGGAGCCCTCCTCTTAGGGAGGCTAAGGCGATAATATTTTTGAGTTAGTTTTAAGTAAGCTTTAAATAAGTGCCTGAGGATAGGTAAGGATGTATTTGTGCTTGCCTAATGTGACTGCATGCAGAGCCTTCTTTCAACCCAAGAGTTCTTTCATCTTCTTAAATCAGATTCCTAATTGTATTCTCTTTGTCATCTGAACCAAGGTCTCCTTCCTTCTAGGTACTTATCCAGTCTGTGTGTTCATTCCTGTCTTGTTGCTTTGGTTTTCATGTGACCCCCAGAAATGTATTCTTGGTAATCCGTTTTCTTTTAAATCCAGTGTCCCTTCCAACTCAAAACTTATTTCACTTGCCTGGAGGTGAAAACAGTTATGTGGAGCAACTGCAAACATACTACAATCCCTTGGACACTTGTGATGCACCTGAGAATTCTACCCGGGTAATATATCCCACTCGTGGTTTTATTCAGGCCCTTCCCAATCTTAACACGTTCTTTGTCCCAATCCATGCATTTGACTCTTACAGGATATAAACTGAAACAAGAAAGGTCCAGATTTGATATTAAGGGAAACGTTTTAATCATTAGGGCGGTAAAGCAGTGGAAGAGGTTGTTCTGTCTCTCTGCTTGAGATTTTTCAAAACCACATAAAGCCCTTAGCAACCTGGTGTGATCTTAAAGCTCGTCATGATTCCAGCAGGAGGTTAGACTAGAGACCTCCTTAGGTTCTTTCCAACATTAATTCTTCTATGATCCTATTAAAAAAAAAAATTCCCTTTTCATTTTCATAACATCCAGAAAGAGACTGATTTGAGAGTACTGAGTAAACATTTTCTCAAGATTTGGCTGATTCAAAGTAGCACAGACTGGTCAATAATGTAAGGAACTTCAGTGAGATCTGTGAGAATGAAATACTTGTGCCATTCAAGTTCTAAAATCAAACTTGTAATCATACTTAAGTAGTAATATGTGTTACTCTAATTCTTTCCTAAATTTGGACAGATGTCATGCCATCGAATTTGCAGTTCATTAGCGAAAGTTTGGGGTGTTGAAGCAGTTCAAAGGTGAAGTTAACCTGAGTATTTTGACGTGAATCAAATGTATTTTCATCTGTTTCTTGAAGGTGAATGACTGTTCTAGGTTAAAATTTTCAAAAAATACTCACGCTGAAAGAGCCACCAGTACACAAAGTTTCAGCCCAACCCATTAATTAAAAAAAAATTTACAGTGAATTGAAATCTTTGCTGTCATGGAAACTTTAGGAGTAAATTATATTACCATCATACATGTTTATACCTGAGAGAAATGGGATGAACTGTTAAGAGTTAAAGATTTTCCATGAATATTTGATGAAGATCATTGTATGTTACAGTACTCTAGAACACTGAGAGCTAAAACTTGATTTCTTTTGATTCAGTTAATTTAAGTGTTTAACTTTTGATAATGATAACCCAATATTTTTTAACTACTTTGATGAAATTTACAAACCAGGAACACATACAGGCACACTGAAGAAAAAAAAATTGAAATTAAGGATAGATAGTGTATTTCCTATTTAAACTATATTGACAAATTTTATAATTAGATAACTAGAAACAGACAGCTAACCCCATATTGTAGAGCTAGAAAAATACTTTAGTTACTTGCTCTTGCAGTCACTACTTCTCAAAATCATTTCAGCTATATGGAGATACATGTTTATACCTCTAAAGGCGCTTTAAAAATGAGTATCAGAGTTAGTATTTTCAATCCCCCATATTCACAAAGCAATCGTATAAACATTTTTCAGCTTTATAGTATGCACTATATGCAAGTTTATATGAACTATTACATAGTGAATTACCAGTTAAAGTGCATTTGATATAAATGTTTCATTGCTTAGCAGATTATGGCAGGCAACTATCCAAAAACAAATTAAAAGATACAAAACTATAGCTAAAAGAATGATATCTGGAAGGCACAAATGTGTGTTTATTATCTGTATTGCTTGTCAGAACATTTGCATATGTGCAGAGTGAAAATGAGGAAGAATAGCAGGAAGGATAAAGATACTATGATCAAAACATCCATCAGAGAAATTAATTTTTTGCTAAATTAAACAAGAATCTCTTTTGGTATACACAATAGCTGGGGCACACAAAGGATTATGAAAGTTTAAAATTAAGTTACGAGAATGAGAAAATGAAATGTTATTTTACATAACAGAAGCTATAAAGAGCAGTGGCTTATATTTTCTTTTCTTTCAGCTACCAGAATACTCCACAAGTCCTTTTAGGCCTTTGCATACACTGCTGTTTTCAAAGCCAGATGAGATTTGGCTTTCCTCACTCCATCCTAACACAATTGAGCTATGTCTTTATGCCTGTGCTGGGTAGTCCATCCTTGTGCCCATTTTCTGTGGGAGATTTCACTGCAGTCTCCAGCTTCCTCATGAGGGGAAACAGAGGGGCAAGCACTGATCTTTTCTCTGTGGTGCCCAGTGACAGGACCCGAGGGAATGGCCTGAAGCTGTGTCAGGGGAGGTTTAGGTTGGATATCAGGAACAGGTTGTTCGCCCAGAGGATGGCTGGACACTGGAACAGGCTCCCCAGGGAAGTGGTCATGGCACCAGCCTGACAGAGTTCAGGAAATGATTGCACAATGCTCTGAGGCACATGGTGTGACTCTTGGGGATGGTGCTGTGCAGGGCCAGGAGTTGGACTTCAATGATGCCTGTGGATCCTTTCTGACTCAGTTCATTCTGTGACCGGAGGTCAGTAGCTTCCTTTACATCCATTATGATCTTCTGCCGTGATTGTTCTTTGACTTGCTTATCATGCTTGTTTCCTCTGCATCAGAAAGAACTGGTTTTGTGCTTTGAGAATTTTTTTCTTGAGGATTAACCAGCTCTCTTGGCCCCTCTTTGCCCTCCAAAACAGTTGCCAACTGTCTCCTGCCAAAAAGATCCCTGGCTAAGCTGAAATCTTCTTTCCTCAGTTCTGATGTTGTGATTCTACTACTGGCCTTATAATCTTCTCTCAGGATTTTAAAACACAGTCTCATGATCAGTGCTTGTTTTAGAAGTGAAAATGATGTTTACTATGATGGTGTGCTATCATCTTATAGTGCTTCATAGTCCCTATCAAAGCTGATAAATAAGAAGGTGCCGTTTGCTTCAGTGAAAGAAAATGAAAAACAACAGAAAACACTTCATCACTGCACATCTTTCAAGACTAAGAAAATAAACCAAATCCCAGCAGAAACAACTTTACTTTCTCCCTCAGTCTGTTACAGTTAAAGAGTCCAGTCCTTCTGAATGATTAATATATTTTTTACTATCAAGCTTAATTCTTTATTGTCAAGTGCAAGAGGAGAGAATTAATAAGTTGTTCTGCAGCATGCCTTGCAAAATATACACTGTGAAAAACAGCTAGAATGTCGCTAAAATGCCTCAAAAATACCAGGGGTGTTTATATGCAATTTAAGGAACAGACTCAATATCACTGAAGAATTTTAATTTCAGTGTCCTTTCTTCCAAATGTATGTATATATTTTATCAGTTGATTTTTGAACTTACCAGGGTTGCTAACAATAAAAGGCAGTTGGACCTAATGAATTAAAATCTCCCCTTCTTTCTGGAAGGTTTGTAGTTATTCTTTTAATTTCTTGCTTTCTTTATTTAATAAGTATGCATTTAAATAGTTTGAGGTAGCATGAATGTGTAAATAAGAGATCTTGGTCAGATCAGAATGAATTTCCTATAGTTGTCTTGAGTTTTGATGCCTGATAATTACTGTATGTATTTAGCAACGTATTTTGGGGGTTTGTTTCCAAAGGCAGAGCTCGAGTTTTGTATCTAAATTTTGTGGAAAATAGGCTTTTTAATTAATTATGCACCTCATTAGTTTTTAAATTATAATTGAACAAAGACAATTACTGGGATAAGAAAAATATGTAGGGGGTTTTTTGTAGCTTAATATGAATGAGGTTCCAGTATGTTTGGACTTGAATATGGATATTGTTTGTGTTTTGATCAGATCATGATCAGTAATTAAGTATGCAGGAAAGGATAGTTTATAGATAAATTGAAGAGTATTTGCTAGTGTATCACATTTTTGTACTAAAAGAAGTTTGTTTATCCTTCTTCAAGAGTGCATTTGTATTCTCATCACTCAGGTGATTTCACAGCTTCGGATCCTGAGTAGGTCAGTAACTGCTGGCTGCAAATTTGACAGAGAAATATGGTCTACAGAACTTTCTCCTGTTCTCAACCTATGGAAGAAACTTAATCAGGTAGGAATGTACCTAATTTGAAAAGACAACTTTTTTTCCTGGTAACTACATTAAAAATGTGGTCTAAGGAATTATCTTGAGTATTGAAACATAAGAAGAGAAAAAGTAAATGAAATGTATTTGAGGTGGGAAGTATAACGTTAGGTGCATAATTAGCTATGAAGTCTGTATGTGGTATAAGAGGCTGTACTTTTTGTCTTTCCATATAGGTGAGACCACACTCAAAACATGAAACTAACATCCTTTATGTGTTTCCAAGAAAAATACTAATGTACTTTAGATTTTAATTTAGTCTCTGCATTTATCTAATACTCACAAGGCAGTGTTTAATGATTTAAATATAATGAAGTTTTTTCTTTATACTGTTGAAATATGGTATTAGCTTTAAACTGAGGTTCATTAAAATCCCTTCTTCACTATCCAGTATCACTCCCTTTATATTCCTTTGTTGGTCTAGCTTGGTTCAGTTTGGTGGTGTTTCTTAATACATATTGTAAAGCTTGGTTTCCAACCATTGAATTCCTATTGCAGGCACCCATTAAGTGTGATGTGTGTGAATGAAGACACTACACATACTTAGGAAGGATCTCTCCCACCTCATGCTAGGTGCTCACCTAGACATTTGGCTGTTACTTTGTCTCCTCAATGATTAAGTAATAGATCAGAGACATTGTGACCTAAAACTATGTCTTGTACACAGCAACACTGTACTGGGAAAAACCTTTCCCTTACTCAAATAACCACATACAAGGAAGTGACATGAGGTACACACTTGAATTTGCCATTACATTTTGGAATATCTCATTAAATTCTCATCTAATCCATCCTAAGTGTATGATACATCATGTTGGTGTGTCAAAATAGTCTTCCAGTACTAAATAGCTTCATGTTGAAATCTGTGGCCTCTGAACATGGACCTCTGGTAACCAGGTCTGTGATCCTGTAAGAAAAAGTATATTTCAGTGTGACACCTTCCGTTATCTCTTACTGACTAGAGTTAAACATACCTCTAGGCCTGTAAATCTTCTTTGAAAGAGCTCAGATGAAACTATTACATATACATACACAAATAACCAGAAAAATAGAGATTTTGATTGTAGTGTTTGGAAGATGGGTAAATTAGGCCAGTTTTAAACAGTAAAACAAATCTGCACTACATTAGTATTCATTAACAGCACACGTTGCTAATGGCTAGTTCTTTGTAATTGTTAGTTATTAGCAGTGCAAATTCAAAGTTCATATTCTTTAAAACTTGGGTCATAAATTAGCTGTGAGCATGCAGTACCATGAAGCTGAAGCCACATAGCTGGTACTGGTGGCTGAGGTTCTTGATAGTCTTAGTTACCTACATGGAGGTAATCAAGATTACCTGAGAGCTCTTTGACAAGGGAAGCTGGACCTGATACAGGCCTCTTCTTTCACCCCTACCATTGCCCTCAAATCTGAGATCTCCTTTCATATGATTTTTTAGCCCTTTACCTCAGTTCCTGATCTACAGGCTGGGTGACACTTAGGTGGGGTTATTTTTCAGGCTGTAGCAGGTACCTTTATTGTGTCACTTAGAATCTTTTCTTTGCTGCGTAATTGCATTGCCTCTTGTCTAAGAGCACAAGTAGCCTTGCCAGTTCTTAATTGTGCCCTTTCTAAATGGCCATTACATGACCAGCAGGTTGTTGTTCATAGCTCTGAGGCCTCTCTTTTCAAACTGTGCTCATACTTTCAAGACCTTTGCTATTTTCCCATACTATCCCAAGCTTTACATAATAATAGGAGATACCTGGTGCTGAATTCCACTTTACACAGCAAGCTCTTGTAACAAGCTGGTAACACATCTAGAAGGCCAGTACTGCCAGCCTTGCACAGTAAGGATAAGACCTGGTTAGCATGACCTATTCCTAGCTAGAGCAATTTCATTTTTCACAGAATCAGTGGGTACAGAAATTTTGTATATTGTTTGCAAAGCTCCTCTCCTGTGAGAACAGCCTGAAAGAGTTGGAGTTATTTGCTGGGAGAAGAGAAGGCATTGGGGAGACGTTGTGCCCTTCCAGTAAGAGAGCTGGAGAGGGATGTGTTACAAGGGCGTGTAGGGACAGAATAAAAGGGAATGACTTCAAACTGAAAGCAGGTGGCTTTAGATTAGATATTAGGAAATTCTTTCCTGAGAGGGTTGTGAGACTCTGGGACAGGGTTCCCAGAGAACTAGTAGATACGCCATCCCTGAAATATTCCAAACCAGGTTAAATGGGGCTTTGAGCAGCCTGGTCTGTGGAAGGTGTCCCTACCTGTCCAGGAGGGTTGGAACTAGATGATCTTTAAGATCCCTTTCAACCCAAACCATTCAATGATTCTGTATTATCTTGAAGTTTCTTTGATTTTCTAAAGTCTTTATGCTATAAGTAGATAATGAAATTAATCTTTTGAATAGATCCTTTAGAATAGGATGGCTTCTGATATTTTATAGGGGTTTTTTTGTGGGGGGGACACTTTCTTGAGTGTTTCAGAAAATTTAAATAATAATATTCTTTATCAAAATTAGTTTTCATAGTCTGTTCAACCAGTAATTGCTTTAAGCTTTGAAAAAGCCTAGGGATCTTTAAGATTTCACAGACATTGCATACAGTTCTACATTCTCATTCTAGATTGATAGCTCAATGAAGGCATCGTCTTTGTTTGCAGAATTTATAAAGACCTGGAAATTGGAATGAAGAAGATTGTTGAATTGCTGCTTAAGTTAACAATCATAAATTATTTTATTTATGCATGAATGGGCAGAGAATATGAAACTAAAACTGTTTCCCAGATATGAAGAAGTAAAATAAAAAAAAAGTATTCCTGAAGTCTGTAAAAAAAAAAAATTATTCCAGAGGCAGAAAGACACTCAGAAGTTTGTTAATATGTAGACAAAGATTAAGTATGTTTTAAACATTTTTATTCCCGTGTTGAGTATGTTAGTCAAGGATTAATTAAAAAAGGATTATCTTATAAATACCTTGAAAGTAGTCGTTGTATATCTATGTACTGATAATGCTGAAATACACCAAAATTTACCACTTGACCTAGGTATGTCGTGTAGAATTTACGCCTCTATGATTGATCACAATCTCTTAGCGTGGCTGTATTTTTGTCTCTGCACTCTTAATGAAACTCCCAAGCCAACTAAGCCTGATCCACACAGAAGCACCAGGAGGAAGTGGTAAGGAAAACTAGTGAGCAATTCCCTGCAGGTGGGAGAAGGATGCACCCATTTTCTGACCTCATCTGTTGTTTGGGGAGTTTTGCTGCCTTGCAGGGGTTCAGCTGTGGGACGTTGTGGAAATACTGCCAAGGCTTGTCTGGCCCTCAGACTATGACTCCTTGGAGCTTTTCTACGTAGACTCCAGTCAACTGCCAGGTGTAGTGTGGAGCATATGAAGCTCCAAGGGATCTTGGCTGGAGACTGGATGCAGTCTCCAGGTCTGGGCAACCTGTTGTAGCTTTGAGCACCTGAAAATCTCCAGAGGTTCCTTCCAACCTCAGCTGTTTTGTGGTTATGTGAATAGGAGTAATTTTTGTTCAGTTTTCAGAGCTTATCACATTCTCTGTGGCCAAACAGCAAAAATGGCAGATATACTTTGGAAAGTTTAGCTTTTTTCATTTTAGACATTTTGAAATGGGAAATAATTCTTATACATTAATATGGTAGTGAGGACTTATTTGTTGTTACTTTTTCAGAAATGTTTCTGAAAATTTTTCAGGAAAAAAAAAAAAAATTTCCTCTCAGACCACACATGTTGCAAAACCCTGATAAATGTTACTACAAGATATCCTGAAATTGTTGAGCTGGGAAGTTTATTATTCTGTATCTATAACAATAGAATCATGGCAGCTGCTTCTCCTTCGTCCACTATTTATTAGTCCAGCCAGAATTCAGACTGAAATTTTAAGTTGAATTTTACTCTAAATGAAATAGATACTCAAAACGTGCTTCATATCAATGTGCACCTGTGTCGAAACTACACAAGCAAACTTCTCCTTTTATTGAGCTGTTCTGAACTAATACAGAATGTCGTGACATTTTCGCCTACATTAGCCTCATTTGAAAACATACATTTTAATTCTTGCCATTTAAAAACACCCTTGTAATGAATACTGTCCTAAAACTGCTTTTACAGTGTTTTGTGGCATGATTTGGTAACAGCTTAACACTCATCAAATTAATTAAACTCTCATGAACCTGCCATTTAGTTAGAAAAAATCACATACTCATACGTTCAGTATTAGTTTGCATGAAAGACTTGTTGCGCTATAAAATAAAGTCTTCACTGAATAAGTTCTCAAATGTCACCCAAATTTAAAAAACCCTTCCTTAATGTGGAAGGGTGTTTGCAAGGGCTGGGCCCTTGAGTTAATCAGAGTTAATTCAGCCAGTCTCTGTCCTGGTGTCCGTTCTCTTCCCGCACAGCCTTCTGCCCTGACAGAGCGTGGCTGAGCACCTGTGTAAGCATTCATTGTCACATAACTGGATCAGCTGGAAGTCACTGTCCTGTGGAACTCAAGCATCACCCCTCATGCAATAGTTGTCAGAGAAGCACAAAAGTATAAGGATGCAGTGAGAGTGCATAAATGTTTCATCATGTCCCAATGGCGCTCTCTCGTGAGGAGAGAGAGAGAGAGAGGAATCGGTGCTATATTTTCATTGTAAGGTGGTTGCATTTTCTGCCTTGTTTCAGAAAATCCCCTTACCAGCTCCATGAAAGTTAGAAGGCCCACCCATAATTTCAGCAGCAACTCCTTCAAAATTGTTAGCTGAATGTATGATCATTAATTATTGTGTGTTCTGTGTCTTATGTTTGTAAATTGTAACTCATTGTTTTCATAAAGTTGCATAATGATGCAAGAAAATTGTCATTGTAGAATCATAGAATCAGAGAATATTCTGAATTTGTATGGAACCACAAGGATCTTTGAAGTCCTACTCTTGGCACTGTACAGAACAGCCCCAAGAATCACACCATGTGCCTGGTACCTCATTATCTACCTCAGCTTTAAAAAAAACCCAGGGTTTTTTCCATGAAGGAAAATCAGTGAAACAGAAATATAGGGTCATTCTTCATTGTATTTTCAACAATGAAAAGCCTGTAAAACACAGTGAGAGGCTAATATCTGAAAGAATAGGCAGAGAGACTCAAAGGAGGAGGCAAAATAGGTACATCAAAAGGGCAGTAGAGATTTCTAAAACCCATCACCACAACCAAAATAGAATTTTGAATAAAATGCAGAACTAATAGAGGTATATGAGTTTATTTTCATTTGTTACATTTCTGAGGAGGCAGTTTTCAAAACACACTGGAGTTTGCAAAAGCTTGAGTTTAAGAAGGTAACAAAGTCAAGCTCTGGGACAGTTTAGGTAAGACTATATGAGGTGTAACATTGTACTAAGGTAGCAACACATACAGAAATGAAAGAGGGAAAGTCATCAAAGTCTCAAAATACACCTGATTAATATTGGTAGCATAATACAGTATTGAATATTAAAGATTAGAATCTATCTTCAGTTTCTTATGATTAGGAAAAGCACTCAGTACTTTAGCAGTTCTTCGTCTTAATTCCCAAGCAGGTCATGAGCATACACATATTTTAAAAGCTGATGTGAGTTATATACATAATGGATTTTAAGGGAATGTAATAGGACATTAAATGTATAAGCTGATATTGGTATTCATGTTTAATTTTCCTATGGAAAAGACAGATGGGTTGTTTCAACAAATTCTCTGGGGAAAGCATTAGAAAGAGTGATGAAATGAATATGCAATTCACAGGAGACTGTTATGTAAAGGACAATATTGAGGAACTTAGATGACTTCTCTTTCAATAAGCTTTTGTGAATTTGAAAGTGTCAAAGATTGAGCAAAGCCTCCAAAGTGCAGTGTCTTGGGTTTTTCTTTATTTTGTGCAATTAAATACCTCAGTAAGAAATTATCAACTAGTTTATGGTAGTTTTATATTACAGTTTACATATACTCAGCAGATTATGGTCTCAGAAAAACTGATGTGGAACTGGTACTGTAATTTTTGAAAGCATGCAAACAAAAAATACAAAGCATAACAATTGTAAATACTATATGCTTCTTACACTTTGATCAGTAACTTTGTTGTATACCTTTTTAACAATGTTTGAAGACTTTATTCTTCATTTTTCTGTTGGTCAGTCATAAGCCAAAGTATTGCTCATTCATTTAGCTTCTCTCATATTTTAGCTTTGTAGCTGAGTGCAGTATGAGCCTGAAATTAAAAATGTAAAAGTTCTGACAAACATGTAGTGCCTGGGAAAGATTATAGAGGTAAATATCTTCTGTGTTCTGGAAAGCAAGATGCCATGTGACAATTCAGAAATGCATTTAACCTGAAAATAATCAAAACTACTTGTTATTTTAAGACTACATACTTCAGAGAAAGTAAAATCTGATTTTATCTTTACTAAATTACTAGAAATTGAAATAGCAAAACATTTTTCCCTATAGGCTAGGATTTACTTTTTATATTTATGCCTTATAGAATTTTCCAATAAAGTTTTTAATTCTATAACTGGAATTCATTGCAGCATCTTGTCACATGTCAGGTTGACAGTTTCCAAACACATGCTAAACTGTATTTATGTAATAAGCTGCATATGAATTAAGATTTGCAAAATTACACCATCTCTTGAAATTATTGAATAAATTTGAATTTTCAGTGGCTTTAATGGAAGGGAAGTAAGTATTAAAAATGGCAATGTGAGAGCAGAAGTATCTCTCAGAGCCTGAGTTACTCAAGATTTATTCATAAAATTATATATATTTTGTATTTATTCTGTTTAATTTAATTCCATGTTGAAGCAGTCTCACAAAGCAAGTACTGGCAGCATAGTTTACAGTACCCAGAAAATCTTGTTGTGCTGAGTACACCACTGCTTTTTACATTGGCACATTGACACAAATACTAAAAGCAGTGATTCAGCTAAGTGAAGATTTTTCAGCAATTCAAGTACTTTTGAACTAACTGGGTGGACAGGCTTGTCTCAGAAGAGTGGTGCTTTTATTGAAGATGTCACAGACAGTACTGAAAGTATCATTATACTTTTAATCCATGTCAGAAGAGGGTTGATACCGTCACTACTTCTAAAGCTAATGAGGTCATATGAGGTATTATGAATTAAAGAAACAATATGTTGTACAACATCAGAGTTTCCCTGAGTTTATTAACTGAGTATCACGTGTTCTTTCTTAGAATTCTAACCTGATCCATCAAAAGGTGTCTCCTCCTGCAGAACAACAAGGATCTCCAGTCTTATCATTCATTACTCTGGAGCAATTCAATGCCATTCGCCTTGTGCAGAGTGTCCATCAGTCACTTGCTTCTTTAAGTAAGGTCATCAGAGGTACCTCACTACTGAGCTCTGAAGTACAAAGACTAGCAAGTGCTCTGTTAAACCAGAAGGTAAGTCATTTTGTAATAAATATATATTGTAATAAGCATTGAAAAACCCAAGGAAACTAAACTAATTCTGACACATATTTTCATGTTACTATTTGTTCTAAGTTTTTTTATTGATAAAGACTCTAAAATGGAGTTCTTTAAAGATAGAAACCTAAAGCAAAATCTTTTTTTTTCCAGAATTTTTTTCAGAATTTTTTTTTGTTTGCAGAAGCTTCTGAATGTATTACTCTCTTATCAAGTTTTCTCTTACAGACAAATGCAGTAAGGTTAGAAGCTGTGGAATACTATTTGAATTTTAAATAGCAAGTCATGCTAGATAAGTCAAATATATTAGCCAGTAGAACATGTAAATCTGTCCCTTTACTTAGTTTTTACATTTTCTTAAAATTTAAGTTGTAATAACAATTCTCTTTGCATTTATTCAGTATGGAGTATTGCCATACCACACCAGACAAGCTCTGCCTATCATACTAGCCTATCATCTCACCCTGTATTCTTGATGTAGAAGAAAAGCAGTCAGAATTTGTACATGTACTTTCTCCATGTTTTTTGGCATTAAACTGGACACGTTTATAATCTGGTATAATTAGTGACAGCAAGTTTACATGCTCTATCATTAATAGCTAGATAATTGGATTACAAAGATAGTCAAGCATTGATGTGACATGAAACTCTGGTTTTGTTTCACCTCCAGCAACTCATAAATTCTGTCGATGCTAATGCATAGATAGTGAGATTGCTTCTTCAATGAATGATAATTCCTGTTAGCATCCTGTTTATCTTCATGTGAAGAACAAGTACTGTTAAAAAGATTGTTATGCATTTATTGATATATCAAATTCTAATCAAAATAATAAATAAATTTGTTGTCTTTTTAGATTCACAAGACAGCATTTGTTAGCAAAATTGCTGTACAATTAGAATAAATTCGTGTTTTCATGTTAGCAATCTCATCGCCTTTTAAACACATTTTGACTGTGTGGTAGAAACTGGTGCTAAGTCCAAGTCATAGTGAATGAAAGTGATACATGTAATGGCCATTCTTTAGTTCCTACAGTTATATTTCTTGTTACTGAGCAAGAGAGCATGGCTCGCTTGTGTGCTTAAGCTGCACGCTTCAATTGGAACCGGCAGCAGCGGTGAAGCTGATGGCTACCACAGAAAGTTTCTTAAAAATTCTATGCATTTTAACCTCTCACAAGTATCAGTTCAGTGCTTCCTGATGTATTGACCAGTGCTTCTGTCATTTCATCTGCTTACTTACCCACTTTCCTTGACACAGATCACTGCACTGTATTGTGACCATATAGCATTTTTTTCAGCAGCCTTCCAGAGAGCCTAGTGCCACATTCGTGGCATGGCAGCTAAGCCTCACTATATTTATCATCAAAAAAGTGATTTGCTTCATGTATTTTCTATACACTCTTCTTAAGTGTTTTCATGTGTTATGTAGCAAAGGACTATTTTTCAAAACCTGTATTTTAAACCCACTAAGGTTGTAGTTCTTTTAAGATTATAGCACCTGAAGAAACTGCTGGATTACTAACAGAAATGTGAAATTCAATAAATGTATGACTTACAAAGGTTTCAGCAATGTGCTGTATTTGTGTAAAATTGGTATGTTAGCCCCATACTAGCCACTGTGAAGAAAATTAACTCCATCCGAGCCAAAATGAGCATAAGTACATCTGAGATACACTTACATAATAACAATTAGCTAAGCTATTTCTTTAAAGTAATTTAGAGTGATATATTAGCAACATTAGGCAAATGCCTTTTAAGTGATATATTGATGAATTGATGAGCTGTCTTTAAATGCATATCAAGTAGAAGAGGCTGCAAAAATGCCAGGTTTCAAATAAAAAATAAGTTTCAAAAAATCCTAATTAGGACGACTCCCCCCAATGCAGTTAACTATGCTTTGTTAATTGTCTCATTTGTGCTCTAGTTTATTCAATCCATTTGTAGTTACTATCCTCAAATCTAGTTATGTTCTGGTTTTTATCTATAAAAGGTAAACATAGAGTATTTACTTTGAAAGATACCTTTTTTTACAAACTTCTATGATCAGATTTTGAATACGTGTTTAATACATATGCTATTAGAATGGAAACTTCCTGGAAAATGCAGCTGTAAATATTAAACAGTATAAACTGTTTTTTCTGCTCAGCATCTTCAGTAGTGTGCAATATTCCACAGGTACTATTTCACATCAATTTTCTTTCTCATAAGTAGGAGAATCTTGCAGTCACTTTCACTGTGGTTTAGATTCCTGTGGACTAGGTAAAGTTAATGTTCCTATCCTTATTTTTAAGGAGGAAATTTAACAGATGCTCTTTTAAGCCTTTCTTTTTGAAGTCAGTGAAAAAACTTGTACAGGGAAGTCTTGCAGGATGTTTTTTCTCGGGTGTTGCTCTGCAAAAACTGGAAGGTGATGAGAAAATAATTATTCAGAGGAATTGTACCAGATTGTCTTCACCACACAGCCACACAACTGCGTGTTCAAGACTGAGGAGGCTGCAGCAAAGGAGTGGGAAACTGTGGTTGCGGTTGAAAGATGGCATTGTGATTTTCCAATAAATAGTTGTCTTAGGCCTTTTGGAAGTCTTTGTGGAACCAACTGATGTTTCCTTATTGAGTAGCAGAGGTTCTTGCAAGTTCTCCATCAGAACTGTGTCTGGGCCATACAAAGAATTAGCGGGAATATGACCTTTCTGTTTCTGATTGTATGTTCTTGATCATTATGTTACTAGTATTGCCCTTTTCCTTTATAGATGTATTTGATCTCAAGATTATTAATTTCATTCAAATTTCTGGCTTAAAATGTAATGATGATGGATTTGAAATGTATACTTTCAGTAAATACATATTTTATTTCAGTGTCCTGTCACATGGCAAAACAAGTGGGAAGGTCCAGAAGATCCTTTGCAATATCTCAGAAGTCTTGTAGCTCGAGCACTTGCCATACAGGTAATTTCAGAGTCATTTACCTCAGCATGCTGGTGTTCAGTGACACAGTGTATTTTGTAAATTCCACTGCAGTAGACCTCTACAAACACAGGTCCCAAAGAGTTTTAGATATGTGAAAATGCATGTAAAAATATGAAGATCAAGGAGTAACGTGATAATATGGTTAGTTACTTCACAATTGGTTTATATGTTAGATTTTAGTCATTAATCTTTATTGTGAACTGTGGGGAAAAAAGACTTTTTTTACCCAGATGAAATTTTGCATCTAAGTCAAGACATACTCTTTAATCTGGTAGGGAGATGCCTATCAAGATGTAAGTGAAGCATTTCTAATAAAGGTAATGTAGAAATTCATAGATGACTAGTCTTTGAAGAAAAAAATGAAAACATCTGCATTCTCCAGGTTTAGAAGGGGCTATAAGAGAGCGTGCAGAGTCTGACAATAGCCCTGTCTGTCCATAGTCTGACAGTGAAGAGGGTAAATTTTAGTTTAGGTAAATCTATATATATTTTGATTGTCAGAAGTGTTGTATGTAAGATAATACGCAGAAAAAATAAAAGTAATTTACCTAAATTAATTAATATTTAAGGAAACAGATTCCTTATCTATGTTGGATACATAGAGAGAAAACTGTGAGAACCTTCAAGAAAGGAAGACTACTTTAGGAAGGACAGATCTTTGTTATGTCCCGGCAATAAATAGAAAGCTGTTGGTTTTGATCTTGATTAACACATCTTGTCAAATGGGATAGCAAGATTCCCATCAATATTAGTGTTGACTGTCAGATTCAGAAGAAACATTTGAAGGGCATGTGACTTCTAGGCATTACTTTTCTAAAGAAACTGTCAAACAGATGTTTCCAAAGTATTGATAAGATTCTTGTTAGGCAAACAATTTCTTTTGGCTAATGCTTATTTTTTCTTTATCCTTTTCTTCAAAAAAGGCTTAAAGTATAAACAAGAAAAAAATATAAATATGTATAGCAACAAGTGATAATGCATGTTCAAATGTTATTTCGTCATACAGCTGGAGTTGAACTTAGTCTCATCTGTCTTTTTGCTGACTACTAAAGCCTTTAGTGTTAAAAAAGCATCATTTGTGGTGAGTCAGCATGTTCGTAAGCTTCAAGAGTACTGTTTGCAACTTCTCCTTTCATTTGGTTGTGACCAAACTGCATGGAATTTTCCTTACTTACATGATTTATTTTTAATGGAAGCCTGAGATTAGAGTTCAAGCTTCTGTGTGTAGTGCACCTCCCATACAAAGTGATAATGCAGAGGTAACAGGATGAAATTAGTGTTAATAGTAATAGATGATTTTCAACCATACATATTCCAAAAGTTTTTATTTCCATCTATTACTCCACTCAGCTGTTGACAAATGTGCTGCATTATATTTGCTGCATTACCATGATAGTAATCTTCCTTTCTCATTGCTCAAACTGCTGACAAAATGGTACATTTGGATTAGTCATTTTTATGAAAGTTATTATGAAGGAATCAGTTATTTATTGTAAGAGAGAGAAAGATTATTAAGGCATAGCTTTACTGTAGGTACTTAACTGTGTCCTTAAGCAGTAAATTATGTTAAATTTTTTATTAGTGATAACAGTCACTGGTTGTCTCATTTTATTTCTTTAATGGCAAATATGTAATATAGTTGTGTTTGGAGCAATTCTTAATAATACAGTATCAGTCTGCTTTGCCTCTCAAGCTTCTAGTCAAATCACATCTGAAATACAATTTCTGTATTTTTTGGTGTATATTATTAGAAAAATGTTGATTATTTCTAGTTATGCATTTCAGTTGAATCATCTTTGTCCATAAATGTGATTCCAAATCATGATTGTGCCCATTACACCTTTCTGATTAGTCTTGATCATTTTTAATTAACTTTCCTTTTTTGTGACTTTTCATTATTGATTTTATAAATGTAATTAATCATTAGTTAATTCTAGGTTTAGTGTTCAAAAATTCAATAAAGGCTTCAATAAAGATATTTCATAACTCTGAAAATTATCTTCAGATTTATTTTTCAATAAATGCCATATTTTGGATTAGTTTAGTTTTATATGACCAACTTTATAAGCTTTTTTTTTATAGTTACTCTTATCTCCCTCTGTTTCATTGACTATAAGATATTGACTTACTGTTTGAGACAGGTTTGATTTAGGCATTTTTTAAGAGGAAGTAGGAGATATTGAAAGATCAAAGTTGTATTGAAGGATTACATTTCCTAAGGATGCAGTAAGTCTCTACCTAGGTTATTAGTTAAAGGCTGCCTTGTCAAGAGGTTTGCTGCCAGTGCAGAAAACAGTAAAAGTAACTGCAACAAGCATTTAATGGGGATGGGGAGGAACACAAAATACAGGCCAGATGGTAAAATATTTATAGCAGAATTTCTAGAAGTGTAAAGCTGTTCTGAGAGCATTATACAACAACAGGCAGAAAAACAACAGGTGTTGCATTTTTCAGGTCTGAATTGACTCAGTAAAAAGGAAAATAAAAAAACCCCAAACCTGCCTATTGAAAGTGTGAAGAAATTTGTATTTGTATATGCAAAATGCAGTAGAGGCATGCATTGCTGTGTACTATTAGTTATGGCGATAGACCTGATGTAAATAGGTGACTTCTTCCCATGTGGAAGTTCTGATATTTGGATGGTAGCTTTTGCTTTAAATTGAAACAAAAGATATGTATTGAACATTCTTCTAAGATGGAGTTCTGAATACTTTCAATAAGCAGTGCTGACATTGAACTTTATAATTTTGTGTTTCAGCTTGTCTGTCTACAGTGACGTATTTGCTACTGACATTAAGATATGAAATGTATGAATTATCATGGATCATTGTATAAGTTTTAGTGCTCGGTCCTTACACTGTCAGTTTCCTCATGATGGCACCCTAAATGTTTTCTGTGGTTTCCTTCTCTCATGGTTCACGATCATAGCTCAGCAATAATGCACATCAGTATAAGGGTATTAAGTGCATCCCAGTCTCTAGATAAGTGTCTTCTCGTGGCTGTGGATACCAGCAGGAGAGAAAGAGAAAGAGGAGACTCACAACTGCAGCTGTTAAGAGGTGAAACAGCAGCCCAGGCAAATGTCAGCTGAACAGCAACCTTGAAAAAATATTTCAGGTCAACAGATTGGAAATTAATTTTTGTTTCCACAAGAACTAAATAAAGAGCTTAATTTCACCTCTTCAAAAAAGAACCCCAAACCCTTCTTATTCCAAAAAGATCTTTTATTTCATTCTTTTGGACTCTGCTGGTTTTATGTCATTTACAAAACCAGTTCTTCCTTAGGATGATTGTTTGGTCAGAGAGCTGCTAAAAGTCTTGCAGCATACATTCTGTCCTCAGAATCATAAGCACCAATTTCAGAGTTCTAATCAAGGAAATGTTATAAACACTGAAAGTCTTTAGTTGCATAATTTATGAAAGGTTTTGTTGAAAATGTGCATTTATCTATAAAGTACTCCTAGTATATAAAGAAGTTAAATTTCATATTTTTTCAAGGGACTTATATTTATTTTCTGAGATGCTGGTCTCTTGTCCCTTTCCATCCTGAGTAAAATCTAAGGTAGTAATAGTTAACTTCAATACCAATTTGAGCACCTAGTATAAGATTTTTGCTGTTTTAATGGTCTTTCAGTATTTGAGAAAGAATGACTTTGTTCCTGTTTTGGAACCGTAGTCCTCTATTTCAACAATTAGGCCCCCAGAAAGGTGGATTGGACACCCAAGTTATATGAGGTTTGAACTCTTGGAAATTGCCTGCTGAATATACTGGAAAACCTTCTGGGAATAGGAAACACAGGATTTCTCCATCATATCCTAGGCATCTAGGCAGAGATACTAAATTTTCATTCACTGATAACAGGCAGAAAGTCTGCTCTTAGAAAACCAAGGGAATTGAGTCCTCTCAATTTTCACCAGGCTAAAGAACTCATACAATTCTTGTAAAAATCCAGAATTGTCATGCTCAGTCCCCCTATTCATCCACTGGGGTACTCCATAATAAGGCCTGTCCCAATTCGAGTAATTACACTTAGTTTTCAGAGTGCTTTCTAATACATTGCCTTAGCAGAGTCTGCAGCAGGGACAATAGCTTAATGGTTTGTCTTTTACAGTTTTAGGAGAGGCTGATTCAGATGGATTAGTTTTGCTTGTTCCCCACTGTAGTGGTTTGGCCCAAAATACTCATTACTGTTTATCTTCTGTGAGATAAGAATTAGGAGAAATGCAAAGCAGGCACCAAACTTGAAAGAATATAAAGAAGTTTATTAACAGACCTAAAAGAGGGAAAAAAAAATTATACCACCTTCAGAGGGACTATGCTTGCTAACCTATGACACCCACCTTGTCATTGTTCCTCTCATGGCTGTCTATGTGAACAGCTGTTACCTAGGTATCTGTACAGTGCAGAATGCTCCAGATTTAGTATTCTAATATTAAAGCACAAAAATCCATAAAAGTAATGTGGTTTAAATCCACCCATTCCATTATCTTAGTTCAAATTTCCACTGTATTCTGAAGAATTAGCATTTTTCTGCTGCTTTTCTTGGCTTCTTCTCTTTAGCTATCATGAATATCAAAACAAAAATACAGCTACAGCCTAACATTATCTGCTAAGGAACTGATCCTTAATTGGCTCCCTCAGTTCTCATCGTGTTGCAGCATGATTTCATTCCGTTCAGAGTTTATCAGCCAGGATATGTCTTTCAAGACCTTATATCTAAGTGATAACTGTTTGGTAAAATTTGGAAATATGCAGGTACTACTAAAAAAAAAATGTTTTTTTTGTCTCTAATATGCAAATTTGAAGCTCTTAGCAGCTGTTTTATCATGTCACTCTTAATCACTGTCTCAGTGAGATTGCACTGATGAAGTCATGGCTGATACGGAGTGGTAGTGCTTTGTAAAGATGCACCATCTGAACAAGGGACCACACAGAATGTGAAATCTAAGTTTTGGACATGGATGGGTAATAGGAGTTGTCCACTGAAATAAGATCTCATTTCTAAGGAAATTAAAGCAGAAGCTGAAGCAATTTTTGTGCTTAAAGAGATTGTGTACTCTTGTCACTTACAGAAAGCTGTGTTCATGCATTGGTAAAGTTTCCCCTCCAGGCTCTTCACCATCTTCTCAGCCCTCCTTGGGACACTCTAATAACTTAATATCTGTCGTAAATTGTGATGCCCAAAACTGAACATCACTTTTTTTTCATAGTGAAATGTTTATTTTCCTCCAAAATACAGTGGGTTTTAACACTAAATCTGCAAACTATGCTATTTCAAATGTAAATAATTTTGGTTGCCAATGAGCAAGATTTATGTCAAGTTTTGGAAAAACATTGTGCCTTTTGCACAAAAAACCTGGAAAATGGTTTTTAAACAGCAGCATTGGAAAATGGAAAATACTGCTACCTGCATTTCTTTTGGTTTTCTTGTGAGCTTTTGAAGCCTATTCCCAGTGAGGTTTAGATGCTCTGTTAAACTGAGGCATCTGCAAATTATAGGCTTTTCAATAAATATCAGGCTTAACTGTTGTGAAATGTAATCTGTTTCAACAGAATTCAGCTGCTGTTCATTAAACTCTTGAAATTTTAAGCATGTTTTGTGAGAATGGCTGTTCTGTTGAAATTGTAAAATACTACCTTGTAAGCAGAAGTTTGAGCAGCACCCCTTATCACACCACTAACCAGGTGTTTAGCTCTTTGATTATAAAATATTTATTGCAGGAGATAATTACTCATAAAAAGATTTTTGTAAATGTTGAGTAAAAGAAGAAGAACCCAGGTCATTGTCTCTACAGACATTGTGTCTGAGAAATTACCATATTTTAAAGAAAATGATCTTCTTTCCTAACCTAGGTTTAAATTTAAAAAAACTAGATTTAGTATTTTGTATTTTTTCTATGGATGAAAGATAGTATTTATATACTTAGTAAATTACAAAAAGCTGTACTATATATTTTATAAGATTTAAAACTGTAGTTGATATACTTTATTTAAACGAATAAAATAATCATCATTCATTGATTTTTCTCTTTAAGCTATGAAATACATTTTCACAATACAGAAAGAAATCTGAAAAGATGCAATGATAAAATAGTAATAAATTTTATGCATTCAATCTATCAAAATTAAAAGTGTAGATTGCTCTGTTTCTAATAGCTTGTTTTTCACTGTATCTCTATCATGGACAGAGCTGTCTGCAAAAGAGAAAGCAGAGTAAAATGGATAGTCTTGTCTGACAAAAGCTCAAGCAGAAAAGGTTAATTTTAGTATAAGGGGTAGAAAATGATGTTATTATCATTCACATGTGAACATGAGTCCTTATGTTATTCTGTCAAAGACTGGTAATTTTAAATTCCATCTATTAATGAATGAGAAGGCTGCAGCACATGCTAATGCACCAATTTGTAGGTTCATCCCGTCAATCTGCTTTGCTTTTTGTAGACAACTTAGAATCAGAGAGAGGTTTGGGTTGGAAGGGACCTTAAAGAACATCTTGTTCCAACCCCCTGGCATAGGCAGGGACGCCTTCCAGTAGATCAGGTTGCTCAGAACCCCATCCAACCTGGCCTTGAACACTTCCAGGGATGGGGCATCCACAACTTCTGTGAGCAACCTGTTCCAATACCTTACCCACCCTCACAGGAAAGAATTTATTCCCTAATATCTAATCTAAATCTACCCTCTTTCAGTCTGAAGCCATTCGCCCTGGTCCTGTCACTACATGCCCTTGTAAATAGTCTCTTTCCGTCTTTCTTGTAGGGCTCCCATCAGGTGCTAGAAGGTTGCAGTTAGGTCATCCTTAAGCCTTCTCTTTTCCAGGCTGAAAAATCCCAACTCTCTCAGCCTTTCCTCATAGGAGAGATACTCCAGCCCTCTGATCATCCTGGTGTCCTTCCTCTGGACTCTCTTCAACCGGCCTGTGTCCTTCCTCTGCAGGGGACCCCAGAGCTGGACACATGTCTTGGTTTGAGACAAATTGGAGGAGTTCATCCGAAATGAACGTTCTCTGATCGAGGGCAGATTTCAGCAGCCCCTACCCCTCCAGGTTCGGGAAAGAAATTCTTTGGAGGAAAGTAAAAAATAAACCTATTTATTAACAAGAAAAGTGCACACAGGCATGGAAAAAGAATAATGTTAGATAATAAAACCTCTCACTGTGGAGAAAACCTGGTAAATGCAGAGTCCTTTGTAGGTGTGGCTCTGCCCTCTCCAGAGCTGGGGTTCGGCATGGGCCCCATGGTGTAGGGCCTCCTGGGAATGATGTTCCAGACCGGAACAGAACAGTCCCAAGAAAAATTCTTGCCAAAGGAGGCAAGCAGCTCAGCTAGCAGGCTAGCTAAAAAGCAAAGTTTTAACTCTCAGTCTCTCTCCCGAGAAGAGGAGCTGAGAGCTGGCTAAAAGCAGGAAGGTGCTTCCTCCGCTCTGCCGCAGGAACGCAGGGGAGTGTGTGTGTCCTTGAGCACAAACCGGCTCTGAAAAATTCGCCTGGCTTCTCTCCTCCCTCTCCTGAGAAACAGCTTAAAGACACAGGAAGGCACAGGATTCATGTCTGGCATAGGGCAGATGATAGGGAATACAGTAGCATGCAGTCCCCCAGGACATTGCAGCACTGCAGGTGGGGTCTCACCAGAGCAGAGCAGAGGGGCAGAATCCCCTCCCTGGCCCTGCTGCCCACGCTGATTTGGATGCAGCCCAGGACACCTCTGGCTCTCTGGGCTGTGAGGGCACATTGGCAGCTCATGTCCAGCCTCTCATCCACCAGCACCACCAAGTCCTTTTCAGCAGGGCTGCTCTCCATCTGCTCATCCTCAGCCTGTCTTGATACTGGGGGATGCCCCACACAGGTGCAGCAGCTTGTAGTTGGCCATGTTAAACCTCAAGAGATTCCAATGTCCCCAGTTCTCAAGCCCAGGTTCCTCTGGATGGCATCCCATCCTTCAGGTGTGTCAACAGCACCACTCAGCTTGGTGTCATCAGCAAATTCGCTGAGGGTGCACTTGATCCCTTCATCTGTGTCATTAACGAAGATACTAATTAACACTGGTCCCAGTACGGACCCCTGGGGGACACTACTTGTCAGTGATGTCCATTGGGACTCTGAGTCATTGATCACCACCCTCTGGATGTGACCATCCAACCAATTTTTTATCCATCTCACAATCTACCCATCAAATCCATCTCTCTCCAGTTCAGAGAGAAGTATGTTGTGAGGGACCATGTCAAAGGCTTTACAGAAATCCAGATAGATGGCCCATACATCCAGATCTGTAGGTCTTCCCTTGTCCACTGCTGTAGTCACGCCATCATAAAAGGCCACTAGATTGGTCAGGCAGATTGTCCTTGTTTAGAGTAACTTGCTCTTCTGATCACTACTATATTGACAGAAATATTCTGTCTACTAATAATAAACAATCTATTAAAAATCTTTTATTGTTTTATTTATAAATCTGATGTCATAGTTAGCAGTGCATACATAGAAATAAATCACTTAGAGTAATAAGACAGCTTTGTAACTAACACATAGGTGTGATTGTGGCTCTTTTTTAACTTCTAGATGGTTTGCTGGGAGCTGGGTTGGTGTAACAGTTTGCAAAATGTTTCATCTCTTGTTTGAGATTTTAATTGGTCAAAATCAATGGTAAGATGCTGTAACTATTTCTCAAATATCATTAGCAGATATGTATTTTAAAAAAAAAGCCCATTTTTAAATAGAAACACTTTTCCATTCCACAAGCAAGCACCATCCCTAATTAGCAATCTTTTTGGCCTTTCTTTGGGGGAAGGCAGAAATGTAGCTGCATATTGACCTATCTTTCTCTGAAGGAGATGCCATATTACCGAATTGGAAATTATAGCATAGTTTCATATTGTATTCCTTTGCAAATATATTAAAAAATATTTAAAATTTCAGAGTCTTTTAAGTTCGAAGGCTGACATCTCAAATTTAGTTTGTGAAGGAAAAGAGTCATACGAATAATTCTTGACTAAACCGTTCTTTATCTATTGTGTGTGCAGTTGTTCTACTCTTGAGATTTTACAGTCAAATAAAGCAATCAGTTCAGGATGCAAGTGCACTCAACAGTTCTGTAAACAGACATAACTGCGTTTTAAAACTGAAGTCAACAGAAAGGCATTCAGATTTGGGGTTTTGTTTGTTTTGTTGTTTGATTTTTTCCTTAGTAGAGTTATTTTTGGTGTGGTCTTTATCTCTAAATGTTCAGCAAGGTACATAATTGAAGAAAAAAGAAACCAAACCATGAGTCAAAATAGAAGAGTTGTTAAGAGTGATGGGAAGCTTAGATCCTTATTTAAGGTGTGTAAGTGATGCTTAAAGACGGTAAGGATAAATACCCTCCTGCTCTATAATGTTTCCCAGTGTGTTCAACTGAGTGCTATAAATAGCAACTAAATTAAAATGTGTGCTCCTACGTGGAGGAGAATGTGCAAAAGCATATTGATGTATTTGTATTGGTAATTCCACACAGTCACTCTGAACTAAGAGAGTTATGATCCAGTGAGAAATTTGTTCTCTACATCTGAACTTGAGTTTCAAAATTCATGTCATGTTTGTACTGTTGCACAGTGTTGTATGTGCTTTTCCTTATACATACAGTGTGTTTTCCTATAGGTTTTCTATCACTAACATTTTCACTATTATTTCTAACATTTCATTATCCCATGCAATAAATTAAGCAAGTGAAAATACCTATACATCAGTCAAAATGCAGTAAATAATTTAGGACTAAACCAAATATTGTTCATTCTTCAGATACGTAGGTTACGAAGCTATGAAAAGGATTTATTCTGTCATGTGTATTCGTGTAATATATTATCACACTGAGAAAGTACAAAGTAATGATTTGAATATATCAACAGAAGAATCTATCAAATAAAAAACCAGTAAGATATTACTAGAATAATAAAACTGAAACCAATATGTATATCCAAACATACCATGGAAATGCAGAATTCCTAACGACCTTACTAAAGGTCAAAGAGAGTTGTTATTTCTTCTACACTTTTGAGGCCGCATCTGAAACCCTTGTCCAGTTTTTGGCTGTGAATTTGAAAAACATTACCCAGATGGTCCGGAGAGGTTTGTGGAGATATATGGTTTGTAGAGATTTCTTTGGAGATACACAGAGCTAGAGTAGACAATGCTCTGAGCAACCTAAATTGATACTGAATTTGGCACGACTCTGAATTGCAATTGGATTGGATGCCAAAATGTTTAATTTTATGAATAATTTTTTTCTATAATGGAAGTAATTTAAAAACTAAAGTCATTATATCTGAAAAAAATAAAAACTAATTTAAAAATACAACAAAAAAATAGTGTGCTGTTTAACAAAAGTGTTTAACAAAAATTCGCTTTCAGGTTTAATAAAAGGTTTTATGAACTTCAGGGAGCTGATATGCTGCACTTGAGGTACCTTTATGCTAACTGGCTTGGCTTTACAGTGTAGGAGCAAACAACAATACATAGCAGCTTACTGCACCAATTAAAAAAAAACTTAATTATAGTCTGTGTCTACACAAAATTCTCCTTTGCTGAACAAACTATTTGATAGTCTGAGCATTAATCCCATGTTGGAGTGTTCTCTTTAATGGAATGTAAGCAGCTTTAGCATGAGCCAGCATGGTGTGCCAAGATGCCATGTCACAGGCATGGCCATGACATCGTGTAGTTCCTTGGTTTACATGGGGTTGCATCAGCCACTGTTGCCATTCTGTGATCTCTTTTTTTCATGTTGAAAAAAACAGATTTCCTTCTTTACCTTTTAATTGTGGTATCTTTTGGGTATTTTGGGAGATGGACCCCCCACAGAGTTAAACAATTTCTGATTAGACTGCTTTAGTATGTTTGATTAACATTCCATACTTACCTGAGAGTTAGGTTAAGCCTTAATAGTTACTAATATGGTAGGGTTCTGTGACACAGGCATGGGTGACAGATTTTCTTTCTGTTTCGGCAGCCTTAAAAGAGGATGTTAACAAGAAATAAATGACTAGTAAACAAGGGGAAAAAAATGGAGAGAGACTGCTGACTGCTGTTCAAGGGGTCATTGTTTCAGAAGAGGAACAAGGACTGTGAGGGAGATGCTTAGTGGAAAATATGTATCTTATGGGGTGTTACCAAGGAAAACGAGCCATAGCAAAGTAAGCAGTTCTCTGTTGGCTCTCTTTATTGTAACACAGCCTTCAGGCTGGTACTGTAAAACAAATTACTGCACTGCATCCCATCATTACTAGTGGCTTATATATTGAGTATTCTTTACCCCTGTTTAGTCACACCAGCACCATCACAGTATAGATTTCAGCATCCCTGGGGAGGGG
>NW_024581076.1:3800192-3823246 GCF_017639235.1 Corvus kubaryi
TAGACAAGGATAGGGGTGGGGAGGGGAGGGGAGGGGAAAAGGGAAAGGGAAAGGGAAAAGGGAAGGGAAAGGGAAAAGGAAAGGGAAAGGGAAAAGGAAAGGGAAGGGCAAGGGGAAAAATGTTAAACCAAACATAAACTCTGAATTAAATTACTGTGTTATTTACCATTTGAAAGATAGTATGAGACAACACCTTATCATATACCTGAAACACTGCAGTATTCACGTGGTCATTTAATAGAGGATAACTACCTCAAGAATAATGACTCAAGGATTTCACATACAAAAAACTTACCACAAGGGAACGAATTGTTGTATACCAGTTGTTCCTCAGAACTTAGGCATAACCCCCTCTGGGCTCAATGCCTGGAAAAATCCCTCTGTTTCATTTCTTTGAGCTGTGATACTGTCACTCCTGCTGGCATTTACCACTGAATACCTGCACTTAGGAGCCCACCTGTAGAACACTGTGAGGAAAATAGCACTGTAGAATAACTGCTTGTTTGACCTTTGCTCAGTCTAAACTCCAGTTAACTGAGTACTTACTCCTCTAGCAGTGCTACTCACCATCATTTGCTCCCAGACTTAGCCAAATTCCTGCACTTTTTTGCCCAGTAAAGTGGAAACCTTCTAAAACTAGTAGAAAAACAGAATTACACCACATGGTTCCTGGCTATGCATATTCATATAACACTGAATACAATTCCATCTAGGCACAAAAATGAAATCACTTCTGTAGTGATTTATATGATTTTCTTTTTCAGTGTAAGTTCTCTTTGGGGACCACAGCAGTAGAAGATTATACATTTGGAATGAATTAAAACTGGTGAAGGAAGAGTATTTGGTTCATTTCAGAGGAGTTCTGTGATTCTAAAGCTGTATAAAAATGTGAAAATCTGGCAGCCTCCTTATTCCTTCCACTGTTCAATGAGGTTCTCAGTTTGCTTTGGGATTATAGATGATAAGGAAGACTTCTCTCTGAAAATGGAGTAGATGTTTCTTGGATGTTAAGCTACATGAAAAAATACTATTTGAACCACCCGAGACCACACTTAGAGACTTGTTTTTATAAGGGGAAAAGAAAACAAAGTATTTTTATTACAGTAAACAGAACCGCACATTAATGGAAGTTTTGAAATATCCTGCAAGGAATTGCTTTCCAAGCAGTTTGAGTATCGCTGATAAGTTTTGATATTATATTTATAATCATAATTTCCTAAATTGATCTATCACAGTTTAATTTCTAGTGTAATTCTAACAAGAAAGGTTCAAGAAATATTGAAATAATGAAATTTTGAAAGAAACGGTTGCAAAGAAGAGTGAATGGTAGATTTTTTTTTTTTTTAATTTTGTAGTAAAAATATTTTCCAGGTTAGGATATTTGGACTTGTAGACCACATTGTTCATATAATAGTTATATAAGAGTTGGTGATGGAAGAAAGCCCTTGAGACTGAAATGCTGCATGGCCATCCAAGATGAATAACAAGTCAAACAACTTTTCATCACTTTGACAAATGCAGTCAATATATGTTTCTGTCAGAGTTGGGATGGGGGGAGGGCTGTTATCTTCTACAGGATTTCTCCCTTTCAAGAAACATCACTTCAGTCTTTCTACAGCTAATCTTAAACTTCCTTCCCATCAACACCTGATCTCTTCCAGCCTTATGCCAGTGGGACTACCAGTGCCAAATGGTCTGTCAATAGAGGGGTGTTGTCTTTTGAGACTGAAACATTTCCCTAATAGGCTGTCATGTGGTGTTATAGGACTAAAAGAAGCATAAGGACTTTTTTTACAACTGCGTTGTAAAATACATTTGATTCTATCTAAAATTATTTATTAAATGGATATAAATGAGCTACATATTCAGCTTTATATAGAGCAGTACAAGCCAATACAATTTTGGTTTTGTGATCTAATGAAAGTTTTCGTTATTGAGTACATCCTAGCGCTACTTAATTATATGAGTTCAGAATTAATGTCACCCATATTGGTCTTTTAATTGGGTGGAATATAAACATCTGTGTTCCTGACAGTGTTTCTCTTTAGCAGTTACATTAAAAGTTTATTTGATGACAGCAATAGAATGATTGTATTAATTACAAGTTGAAATGATGTCTACTTTTATTACACAAAGCAGTTTACTAAGCCTCTCTTAACCAGAATACAGAGTCACTGCTATATGATAAAAGAAATTGTTATATGTAGTCATTTAAAGACTCATGCAGACAAGAGTCATTAACCATGTACATTTACCTAATGGAAATGGAAAGCAAAAACCTCCGAACTGATTCATAATCATTTGGGTTGAGGGCTCATAATCAGGGACATGGCAGATTAAAAAAAAACTGATTAAAGGCTTGAACATGGTGGAAACATTATGGAGATGTGTGTGACACACTGCCAAAATAAAATAAAACTCCATGAGTGATATGATTTTGTCACTTCCAAAATGGTTCTATGGAATTATTCATCAGTTAGCAGTCCAAACAATACACTAAAGTACTTTTTAAACAAGATATAGGTGCTTGGCAGGTGCATTGTGTGATGAGAGTATAACTCCCAAGATTTTTTATTCAGTGACTATGGCAATTTTACAATTTCCTGGGAGCTGGTATTTTGAAAGGAATGGGACTTGTCTTTCTCTATTTAGTGATAGCATGTAGAATCTTATTCTCTGATTAGTTTCTAGCTTAGTATTAGTAGAATCACAAAATGGTTTGAGTTGGAAGGTACCTTAAATATCATCTGGTTCCAAACCCCCTGCCATGGGCAGGGACACCTTGTACTAGACCAGGTTGCTCAGAGCCCCATCCAACCTGGCCTTGAAGACTTAATCTTTCTGTGAAGAGCTTACTTATAGTGTGGATTATACAGTGACTTCAGGTTCATACTACAGTGCCATAGTCAGGACTGTGGCTATATCATATAAAGAAACTGTACCAAAAGAGATTCATTGTAAAAGTTTCAGAAGAGGATTTTGAGCGTGGACTGTTGTGTAACCACCCAGGTATCTAAATAACTTGTTTGATGATAGCAAATTCTTTAGTCCAAGATTGTTAATGTTTTGAGGATCAAACTCAGACTGCATTTCTTGGGATGCATGGTTGATAAAGATTGCGAGGTGCGATGTGTGTCTCTTTTCTCACATTGGCACATAAGGTGTTGCATTGATGGGAAATTCCGAGCTTGTTGCTCCTAACAGGCTTCATAGCTGCCTGGCAGAAAGAGTGGAAGAGGTTTGAGGCATGTGCTCTGTAAGGATAATTGAGGACAGTTACTCCCCCCACCTTTATTAGACTCATTTATTGCCATGTAAAACAGGGGCCAATTTTTATCTTATAATAAATGCTGTGAACTCACGTCTCAAACTAATATACTAAAAATGACAGTGTCAACATAGTAGTAGGAGGTATTTAAAAAAGCCTGTTGGCAAGTACTTCTAAAAACTATAACTGCAGACTGAAAATCAAGTGTTTCTTCAGTATAATTTGTCATTTATACAAAAGAATGGTCTAAAGCCTACCTAAAGGAATGCAGTTATTTTCCTGAACTTATTAAAGCAAACACAGTAATGGCAGCCCTTTTGATGGAAAACATGAACTCCCCTGTAAGTAAAGGTGAAAGGGTTTCAACAATGATAAAATTGTTGAAATGATAATTTTCACTGTACAATGATGAATTTTCACTGTGCAAAGTAAGCTGCACTGAAAAAAGAATGAAACATGAGTTTATTTGGAATGGATGAGTCATGTTACACATAAACTGTTGCTTTTCTTTATATTTTAAAAAGGTGTTAATTTCCTTTTCATCAGTTTGAAATAATTGAAATTAATATTAAGCTTTGAGGTTACAGTATGTTCACAGAAACATTTTTCATTAATCATAATAATTGGCATACCCACATTAACTCAAAATGTTGAAAAATCAAATAATAATTTCAGGATTTTTTGTTTTCCCATGTTTTTCTTTCTTTTTTTTTTTTTTTTCCTTTGTTTTTTGAAAATATTCTGTCTTTTAGAATTGGGTAGAAAAAGCAGAGAAACAGAAACTGTTGTCGGACACCCTTGACCTTTCCGAGCTGTTTCATCCAGACACTTTTCTCAATGCCTTACGCCAGGAGACTGCAAGGTGAGGGGAAAATAATGTGCCTATTTGTGCTAATGTGCCAGTGTTCCTTATGTGTGAGGATGGTTATTTCATTTTCAGGACACAGATCCAAAAAGTTTTGTCAATTGCTGTCATCAGTCATCTTACTTTTATTTCTTGCCTTGAAGTAAAATAGCTGTTACTTGTTTAAATGCTGATTGTTATGTTTTTTTCAGTTAGAGATGTATTTTTCTTCAAAGTAAGACCTAATATGATATGGTACACATTGAAAATACATGGGGTTTGGTTTTGTGTTTGATATCCTGTTGTTACATGTCCGTAAGATTTACTGTATATGTGTTTCCATTGCAGAGTAATGAGCTGTTCAGTGGACAGCCTTAAATTTACAGCTTCATGGAAAGGGCGAATACAGGAAGGCAAACTCCAAGTTAAGGTATTTTACTAGAATATTTTACTAGGATTTTATGAGGATGTTTTATCAGTTCAGTCCAAATCATCTGTACATAAACTTTCTGGAAAACTGAGCTGTAAATACATTAGAGTACCTGAGATAAAAAGGCTGGTTAATGGTATACAGCTACAAAAACGGCAGTGCAAAAATTCCACAGAAATTAGAAAAGGAAAGCAGTTATCCTTTTTTCTCCTCCCTCATCACTGTTCTCATTTAAAAACTAAGCTTATTCTTGCTCCATTATCTTCAACCACCTCTTAGATGAAAATTGAAGCTGCAATTTCTTGCAGTTAAAATCTCACTCTTGTCCAGAAAGACAAGTGGCTTGTAGCAAGAGGAAATACACATGTAAATCTGTAAGTCTAAGGCCATGTGTTAGCATTTCTTTAGTCACTGAAAGGAGACTACTAAGGGAGTAAACCAAAGTAAGATGACTAGTTTTTGATATGATAAAGACACAACAATTCTTTAATGACCAGTTAAGCCTATAGCCAGCAGCCATAAAGTCACTACTGATTGCTTAGACAGCAAAATAGAGATGAATCCTCAAATGGTTTAATTTAGCTGCTTAACATTCCAGATAAAACTACCTCTTCGGTCAGCACAGGTCTCTGTGCACCTTTTTTATACTTAATTTTGTCGGGAATTGACAAAATAAATTTTCTGTGCTATGTCTTCCTACAGGTATGTTGATCCCAAAATAATCCTGCAATAACTGTAATCATCCAATCTGACCTTAATACAGTACAGTCTTTTGAACTTTGTTGAATTAATTCCTGCTGGAACTAGAAAATGTAATTTTGAGGAGTTTCCAGTCTTGATACTTAATTAAGAAAAATGGTTGCCTGCTTCATTTCATGAGAAGCATGAGAAGCGTGAGAAGATAGGGGTGTAGAACTTTGAGATTAATAAACCAAGGGACTTTTAGGGCTAGGAATAAACCTGGTATAGGACCAACCTTGGAGCCTGCAAGTCACATGGTCTAATGTTACAGATTCAGACAAGACTTCTAAGTCCATAACAGTAAGCAAAACTGAGTTTCACATCTCAGGCCAGTCATTCCAGTAGGCTGGCTATCAGCTGCAGATTACAGAAGCTTAAAGTTCTCCAAAACCATCTTAACATTTTTGAAAAATGTCTGAAGTCAATGTCAAGTATCTCAACACCCTGAATAACATTATCTCAGCATATTCATCTATTAAAAAATACCACAATATTTTACAGTTGCTAGGTTGAAATAGTTGCTTATCAAATAAAGAATGAGAAGTAAGAGTTTTGTAACAGTACTCCAGTTTTTATTAAACTTCTAACTGAGGTTTAAAATGTTTTAATGTGTGAGAATTTATGTGGTAAACTTTTGGCAATACTAGTTAAAGTACACTGTTAACAGTCTATATCATATGTAAGCAAAAAGGTTAAAGTATATAATCTAATGCTTTACAAGAATGTGTCATGTTCTACAAGGGATTGAAAATCAAAAGAGAATTTTGTTTAAGAGCAAATTCTCTGCCCTGGGAATGATACAAGCAGTTAGGTGAGTGGTTATTTTTAGCAAAACATAAGAATCTTGTCATGTTTCTTCACTTGATTTGAGTATTATCTTCTCCTCTGTAAGAGAAATATTCATTGATTCTCTGTTAGTAAGTATTCACTAGTATTTTCACTGCTTCTTTTAATCTTTGATGAACAGAAACGCTTTGGAACCCTTTGCAATGCTGAATATTTAGATTTCCCTACCATGAGTCCTTCCTCATGCTTGTGGAGAGCTGAGGAGAAACTTTCCCATTAGTAAAGCTAAATACCACATGGACTGTAGCTAGGGCCTAAAAATGTCATCGATTCAGAAAAATCATTCTCTAAAATGTGTCTTGTTTGATAAGGATCCTCTAGCTTGCACATTAAGCTTGGTTTGCCTGAGCCATATGAATTTTAATATTGGTAAACTTTATATCTGCAGTTTCAAAAATTCAGGCTAACCTTGTAGAATGAGAAGCTATTCGGAGTGGGAACTCAAAAAAAAACCAAAAATCAATCAGCAGAATAGCTAAGTCCTTAAACATTATACTGTGATGAGGTAGCTGGGACCTTGTTTTACTCCACCTAAATCAGAAATTTGGAGTTTACCAAACTCCCCTACAGGAACCAGACCAGGTGTAGGCTATTCTGAGGTTTGTCAGTCTCAATTGATGCTAATGGTGTTATTCCACCTTATGTAACTAACTCCACTGAGAGACTTGATTCTGTACTCACAGAGTTGGGGGACTCTGTTTCAGGGTTTGGGGAGTCATGCTCGAGTCCCTGAATCAACAAATATTTAAAAGCCTAATAGAATGTCTCTGTTGAAGGATTGGCACAAGTAGGAATGCAGATGAATTTAAACCTGATAGTTACACATACTCTGTGTAACTTTCTTAGTAACACTGTCAGGTTTTGAAGACGTATTCTTCAAGATTTTTTCTTACCTTTAATTTTAAAAGGTTTTGATGGCTTAGAATTTGTTCTGTGATAAGGAAAAGAAGAAGATCTCTTTATGATCTGTGTGATGAAAATGCTTTCTCAGTTTTCCTGTGATTTTAAAAAATGGCATCAAGCTTCAGCAATTGTAGATATTTGATCTTTCTATGCCTAAAAATACAAATAATTTACCCAGTGATCATCTGTAAGTTAGAAGCATGCAGTGCTAATACTGTCAGCGAAACTACAAAGTAGGCAGAGGAACACTCAGGGCAAGAACACACCTAAGTCTGTATGAATTATCAAATCAGGTGTTAAATTATCAGTGTCAATTCAGGTGATGGTTTAGATGTATGATGTGGAGTGGATCTCTTCTAGTAGGAGGTGATGAATATTTGATTTAGAATCAATCTGTATAAAATTACACATTCTTTAATAGCACTCTGAATTGCTTTAACAAAAGGTACTGAAAATGTATGGCTGTTGCACTATAATCACAGATTGATATGCAAATACATCTCTTGGTTTGCTTTGTGCACTGATTGTGCTGTTGTACAAAAGCAGGTAGTCATTCCTTTTGGCCTTCCATTTTCTGTATTGTAGAAAAGAGTGAAAGAAAGGAAGAAACATGGCAAGTGACTTATTGGGTAGTAAGTAATATGACCTTGGTTAGAACTTAATATAAATAGTGAAAAATAAAAAATTATTGAAAGTCTCAAATTCACAATATGAGTATTGATATCAAAACTATACTCTTAGCAACTGAGAGATATATTATTATAAGGCATCCTGAGAGGTCTTTTTTACAGTATACCTCCATCCTGAAATATCAATAAATTAATGATGGAGGCCTGCAGAGGTAATGAAGTGAAAATATGACTCCTGAATTCCGCTGCAGTTTGCATTGTTTCATGGGAAATTTTGGCATTAATTAGTAAGGGAAAATCTGTTGCAGAGAATTTGAAATTTAGAAACAGACATACTTTGGACCATGATATCAGCACACTTTCTACAAAGGTATTTTAAAGAAACATAGTCTGGAATGTGTGAAAATAACTTTTTTGAACCTAAACTTGTACCAATAGCTGTGAACTGCCAAATTCTTTCTAAAAATTAAAAATTATGGTCAACTCCTGCCATTACTCTCTGCTGAGTTTCACAGATACTATGATTATATTACAGATGCTGTGAAATTCATGTTTTTCATAGTACTTGTATTTTCTCTATACTGTTTATTATAGAAATGAAAACATGGCTATGGGAGTACTCAGACAAATGGTGTCTTGAAAGTACATTGTTCTGGTATTGTTGATTTTTTTCTTAATATCTTTTAATACTGAATCAAAGCAAAAATTTGCTCTTAATCTTCAAACAGTTTCTACCATTGGTTGAAGTTTTCCAGGAGATCAAATGGTATTATTTTACATAACTATAATGTCAAAAGGACTACTGATATCAAAAGAAGAAACGTGCAGTAAAAAGTTTTTTCAATAGGTGACCCACTTCTATAGAAATTTCTTTCAGAGATGTTCAGGATGGCCAGACCTTTGAACACTTTAGCAATAAACTTTAAAACCTCTTCTTCAGACCAGTCTTTCTGCAATAACTTTGCCGAACTTATTTATTAAACTAAACTCCCTAAAAATACTCCCTACAGAAAGCAAGAAGGACAGAAAAAATAACATAGGAGATGAATCTTCCTAATATTTGTGTGATAGGGGTAAGGAAGAGCTTTGAAAGCTTTCAATCAGAGTTGTAGTGAGATAAAGTATAATCTAGGACCTGTGCATATTATAAAGTGAGGCCTTAACAACAGAGAGCAGTAGGAAGGAGTCTGTGTTAAAGATTCAGTATATTCATTAGTAAGACTTTCTTCATTTTATGCCATTTAGGATACTTTTATTCGTAATCTTTGTTGTTTCAAGGCAGAAGTGGCACTGGAATGTATATAGGCTATCATTAAAGATTATTGACACCCAAACTTTTCTGCATAAAGCCAGCTTTTTCCAAAATCTCTCTGCATAGAGAGTTTTTGAGTTTGAAAAAAGTGGTGCAAAATATCAAAGGTTAACACCGTACCTTAAAAGCAGCATACCTGAAGAGATCACAGACTTGGCAGCAGAAGTGAGAATAGTGTCGTACTTTCATAACAAAGAGCAGACCTTAAGCTTTTGACAAGAGGTTGAAGGACAAAAAGAGTTTTTGCAGTTCCAGGTAAAAACTTGAAAAATATCATTCATTTCACTGAGGACTTGTTATAATAATTTGTGAAAGTTAGAGAAAAAGTCTACTCTGAACTTTCCATTTGGGGTTGTTTTGGTTCACGTTACCCACAGTTTTGGTGGTTTCACTCTAAGTCCTATTCTGTATGAAGCACAGATTGCTCCAAAGAATGTTGTCACTTCTCTGGTCACTGTCTATCTGAAAACAGACAGAAACACAGCTTTGTTCTATGTCCTTTTTAAATGCCATGTTTTATAACAATTATTTTTCATGTTAGAGTATGTACATCTGCATCCTACACATTGTAAGGAAGAGTCCCCAGCTAAGTGTTAAAAGAGAAATATGACTTTAAAGAAGCAAATTCTTGAAGAGCGTAATGCCTGTCTACAATAAAAAGAATAGTTAGATATTAAAAATGCAAAATGTAATCTTAGCTAGTTTACAGTTACTACATTATTAATTAAAAACCCCTAACACTTGGGAGGAAAGCATTGTTTTTCAAGCATGACAGTAACCCCCATTGTGTTACTGTTTAATTCTATCTTTTCGTGTCAAATAAATAATTTTAGAATACTAAAATTACCTAAGCAAATTATATGCATTATATCTTCTATGATATTGATCTTCATTGTAACATCATACTTTAACCCCTTTTTGCTGTCTGGTGGATGTTTTAAAATTTCTTGCAAGGGAAAATATATTAGCAAATGACGTTCTTCTCCATTTTGGTTATGTGGTCACTCATTCAGTTTCCAGCAGCACTGTATTTCCTAATTCCAGCACTGCTTTATGAACCTTGCATTTGGTGAAAGCCATCCTCAGCCATGATAAATTTAATTCAGTGCTTTAGTATGATAGTATAACAGACAGATGATTTTCAGATTGTAGCTTCTGTTAGAGAGCTGCAGCTGGAGAGTTAGCCTTTCAAAAAGCTGCATGAAAGTTGTTATTAAGTTTTACTGCGGTTAAAACTGAAATTCTCTCTTCAGCAGGCCAAAATAACAAGTAGTGGTAGTAGTATAACTAGTGTTATTTGTAATGGAGAAAATAATATGATCAACAAATACTGGAGATTTTCTTTAAGAAATCCTGAATAAGTATAATTGTCACTAACTTATGGAAGACTCCAGAGAAGAAAAGAGAGAACCTGTAATTCAGAGGCTGAAATGACTTCATTAAAAGAAAACACTTGAAACATGTTGCATATAAAGCATTGCATACTTACTTAAAGAAGCAGCTGTAATTCTTCTTTAATTTTTTTGCGAAACAACAGTTTATCTAAGAAATCCTGGGTTTGCTAAATAAAATTTTCTCTCATATTATTTCAATATATTTTGTTTGCCACTGCTGAAGCTCTGTAGCTGTACATTCCATTCTTTGAAAGCTGTGCTCAGATTTCCAAGCAGGAAATCATGCTTATTGCAGTGATTATTCTTCTCTTCTTCTAGACATTATAATGATTGTGAATTTGGCTGTTGCTATCATAATTCCATTGATCTAATGCCAGGCAACTGCAGTTTCATAATTGATGACATTTACAGGTATTTTTCTCCAACATATCAAAGAATGTGAATCCAAATCAGAGGAAGTTCACACTGAAGTGTGGTCCAGATCTTGCTTTTAAATCATGTTTCCTATTCTCACAAAGGACATAACAATAATTAATTTCCTGTTATTTAAAAATATGGTCACAGTAAAAAGGTTCATCATTTATTAAAGCACAATGTAATCATTATTGGCATATTAAGTCTATTATTTATGTTTGAATATTTTGTATTTCCATGGCAGATCAGTGGCTTACAACTGGAAGGTTGTCATTTCGATGGAAATCGACTTTCAGAAAATCTGCATGATTCTCCCAGTGTGTCATCTGTTCTCCCTTGTTACATGGCCTGGATTCCACAGGTACTAAATTATTAAAAGCCCTAAACTTTCAAGACCCATAATTTGATTTTTTCTGTGTAGTAGCTTTTCAGTATGATGTTGCTGACCTGTTTTCCTTCCATTTCAAAATAAAAATCCCAGTCTTTACTAGGAAAAACAGTTACTTACTTTATTTAAGACAGAAATTTATTATAATTTTGTTAATATTCTTTAGCTTATATTGCTTAGATGAAGGCAAGGGCTTTATTTCAGTCATACCTTTTTTTATTTGTCTTTTAAAAACATTAGCATATTTCCAAACCTGTATTTAGTAAATGTGTACATGTGTTTGGGAGTTCATTCCTAGAATATATTTTCTTTGCATTTTAAATATTAAAGTAAATGCAACAGCAATGAAAAAAGAGAGAATATGATGTGAGCTGTAAGCAAAGAAAGCCTTTCCCCTAGTTAAACTAATTTAAAAAATGCCAGTGCTTGCAGATTTTAAGATGAGAGCAAAGTAATCCAAACAGTAAAAACTGTTGCTGCTTCTGCCCTCCAATTATCCTAGCAGTCACTGATAAATAACTCAAGAAGTCACATAGAATATATTCAAGGATGTGTCTTTTAACTAAAAAATTGCTTATTTTAGAATTCATCCCACCTACATTTAGGAAGCCCATCCCATCAGAAGGTAGCTGGGATAAATCTGTCTAGGCGTGACTCTAGAGACAACCTAGACCGCTAACTCGGGGAGAGACAAGCCCATGAACACCCATGCACATGGACATAAAAAACCACAACAAAAATCAAATGGAAATGTAGAAAGTGAGAAATAGGAGCAAATGCATCTTTCTCCCTGCATCTTTATCACAATAAATAAAATTAGCAGTGTATTATGTATATATATATATATGGAGAAAAATGTCAACTTTTATCCTGTCCTGTAGAAATTAACTCGCCAGGCAGATAAATTCATTAACTGTAAGAGATTATTATTTGGCAAGCCACATAACTGAGCAGAGTTATCACTAAAGAAAGCCTTGTTTAGTTAGAAAACTGTTAGAGAGAAAAGTTCACTGGACCAAAAAAAGTTGAAATTTCAGTTAGAATTGAGTTTATTAATTATGATAAATTATGGCAATGATGACCTTTGTTGTATATTGTGATAGATATTGTGCAAGGAGCTCCATTGATAACACACTGCTGTATGCCAACTTTTTTTTTCTCTCATTGTTATTTCCAGCAGTGGAAATATAGCATTATATTATAGTACAGCATTAGAAGTGTAAAGGTCAACAGATTTAGACGTTGAACACAGAAGTAAATGCTAGACACCATCTGCACCATTGCTCCCAGCTTGGTTAGAAAAGAAAATAGTGACAATTTTAAAAAAAGGACAGAAAATGAAAACATCACGAAACCTCTTACAAAGCTGACCAGTGAAAGATTTTCCAGTTCTTCAGTAATTACAGGGTTTGGTTTTTTCAGATAAATAAACAGATTTCTAATTTACTTGAGAGGTGGTGCATGGGATAAATACAGAATTGCCAGACATTCTAATATATTGGCTCAGTGGTGGATGGTGGAGGATGGCAATATATGTGATTTTCCATGGTAACACCAAGAGGAAACACATTGAAAATGAGAATTGTAAGTAGTCCTCCCATTGTTCTGAAAAACATTCATCTTGTGTTAGAACAGATTTTTTAGTACTTTTCTGAATAAGACTGTATTTTTTAAACTCCAAAGGTAGGATCCAGAAGTTATACGTGAAATCAGCAGAGATCTTTATCTATAAAATTAAAAAATTAGATTCTTCAATAATCCATGAATTAAACTTTCTCAAATGTACTTATATTTGAAATGAGTAGCAACTGACATCTTTGTGTTGGAAAAAAATACAATTCTCATAAAACACAGGCCATAACTTGTCAACTGCCCAGATTTTAAATACAAAGTCTCTCTAAGGAGAGTTTTTCTGAATTGGTCTACCCTTGAGTTCTTTTGCTGTGACCATCACTGTAAAAATTGACTATAATCAAATACTGTGCTCAGAAACCAAAGCAAAATGGGATATCATGCATTTCTCTTAATTTCATTACCTCTCCTTGGGAGAAGCGTGCATAAAATTGAACATATTTTCTTAGGATTCTTAGGTTTTGAATTTGTTTTCATTTCTCCATAAATACATCTTCTAAAATCTAGTGTGCAAAAATCTGTTTGTAATGTAATGCTTTGAAGTAATTTTCAACCAAACTTAAAGTAGCCTACAGGATTTCCCCTCAAAATGCTGCAGTGCTCAAAACAGAATATTTTGAGCTGCTAACATGATGCTTATTCTCATTAAACTGTGAAGGTCCTTGCCAGTTTTAATCCACTGATAGATCCCATGCTGTGAAGCGCGTCACTAAAGGGGATGGAACTGTGTGTGATGCGGTCTGACAAAGAGAATTTTTGGACTGTACTTAAGCCAAGGACATAAGGATTTGTGATTCAAAAAGACTTCCACAGAATGGCTTCAACCCTCCAATAATGTAATTCCTTAAAACATCAGTGGGATTGAGAAAGGCACAAGAATATTTTGTCCTTACAAAGTGTAAAAAAAGGTCTTTAAAGGCAAACTGGCCAGCTTCTGGCTCCCAGCTTTGGCAAAACTTAAATTCTCTGATTAACATTTTACTCTCAGACTGGCTAGCATTTTGTTTTCTTCAGTAGTGTTAACCAAGGGATAAACGGGGTAAGTACAATCTCTGAGAACAGCTGAGTTTCTGATTATTAAGTTACTCTATACAAATATTGCTGCACATCGATCTTCTGCAAGGATTTTAACACTGATGTCCAAAAGACAGGGGAAGTTGATTTTCAAAAGGGACAAAAAAAATTCTTCAGTAAGGGTTTTACACTTGACATGCAAGGCAAAGTGCTGGAGACAGTTACTGTTTGCATGTTTCCTTTTTCCCGTTTTTAGTTATTTTCTAATACTGGAGCATCACTAAGTCACATTTGATGTGATCTGAGTTAAAATGACACTCATTTTTATTTTAAATTCTTTTCTGACAAGTGTGCTGCTTTGTTATTTGGTTTGTGACAATCTTCTGACATTTTCCTGTTGACAGGAAGGGACATTTTGAGTGTGATGCTTAATATATATCAGTTGAATCGAACCCTGAATTATTTGCAGTAACTAAATACATTATGGGTTGAAATTAAATGCTGTAGGAAGTCTAGACTGAGTCTTTGAGCTCAGTTCTGGGGTCACACATACAGACAATGCCCCATGCAAAGCCCTAAAAGCAAACTGCAACCAAGGCGGTTTGTGTACAGACAGCAGAGGAGCAGTTCCATAAAATAGCCTGAAATGTGTGGGGTAAGATTTTTCAGATTGTAGTTCCTGCAGTATGATGCTTGCAGGTATCTTGGATCACACCAGGGGCTGTGCCCCGGGAGGAGGGCAGGGTTTGCAGCAGGGATGGAAGCGGCAGTAGGGTCTGCCAAGGGCACGGCCGCCGCAGGACTCCAGCCTGCCAGGACAGCTGCTCACTGCACTTCAGCACAGGGGCTCCTGAGCAGCTTTCTCCCTGCAGGAAACTGTTCAGCACTTCCCTTGCCCTGGTTTGCAGACACTTTTGGCATGTTTTTGGGAGGGTTTTAGCTGAAGGAAGGTTTTTATACCTAGTTCATAGGATCACCCTGTTATGTACTTCCTGGTGTTTGAGTTACGGAGCGAGCAATTTTTCTGAAGTCTCTGCTTCCTTGGTAATCCTTCTCCTTAGTGGCCTGAATGCAGACTTTCTTGCCCAAGGCTGCAGTGTCCAAACTGTATCTTAGCTTTAAATACCATGCCAGTGGAGATTATTGCTTTCTCGTGTTTTGTTGCCTTTTTAGGTGATAACTAAGTGCTTGTTTGTTGACAGGATGCATGTGGCCCATATTCTGCAGAGGAATGTATATCTTTACCAGTCTACAGTAGTGTGGAGAGAGACCGTGTGGTTACAAATATTGATGTACCCTGTGGAGGAAACCAGGACCAGTGGATTCAATGTGGTGCTGCTTTATTCTTAAAAAATCAGTAGTCTGAAACTGTGCTAATTCATGAAGTTAAGAGACGTTTAAACATGTAATTTCTTACTTACTAAAAGAGAACTTTAGATTAATTCTTTTATATTTTTAAAGCAATGGTTTATTAATTCCTGCTTATTTTTTTAAGATATATTCAAATAATTCTACTTGATAGAACTTCAGTGTATCTTTGTGGCATATTGTAAAAATTAACATGGCACTATTCAGCAGACTGCTAATTTGGGGCATTTCTTAAGATTGTAATGTGCTGTATTTCTTCTTGAACTTGTTGAAATCTCTTCTGGTTTGCCCAGAAATACTGAATATAAATTCAAAGTCAGCATTTTTTTCTTTGATTGGTTTTTTTCATTATTCTTTTGGAACTGTTATTCATGTTCCTCTGATATTTAATAAAATAAAACTATAAAACTTACCTTTTGTAACTGAACTTTAATGTTTTACTTGAGGATAAGAGTCAGGATAAATGTTTCAGTCTCTTTTAATGATGTTTTACTTGTAATTATATTTCTTTGTATAAGTAGTAAATAATAGGACTTCCACTAACTTCATGCAGAGTTACAAATTCATGTGGCGTTACCAAGTTAGGCTACTATCATGGTGATTATCTAAAAGTTACTGAAAAAACAATTATGAAACTGTACTAAATTCCAGTAAAAATGTGCACATAAAGGCTCACAATAGCCAAACACTTCCTTAGACCAAAACAAAGAGATTTCCATCCAGTTGTTAAATGAATAACAGAGGGGTATAATAGTGCTTTTGGTGACGTGAGGAACACCTGGAATCTTATTCTTAGTGCAGGATACCCAAGGTTGATTTCACTTTCATGATGTATCATGGGATGCTGTCACAGCATTGGAGTGCAATTAGACAAAATCCCAAAATCCAGCAGGAAGCAGCATTGCTGATGTCTCAGCGTAACAGTTGAAAGTGTCTAATTTTTAACTGGAACTACACACCTCATGAAGATATTTTTTAAAGCCAAAGGCAAAATAGCACTTTCTTGGATTGTTTGGAAAACAAATAGGTGGTTTGGCTCTGAGATACCTGATAGATTTTATCTTCATTTTGAAGTAGTATTTAAATTAAGACTATATTTCACTTTCCTGATATTTTTCATTGATGGTTTGAGGGAGAGAGAAAGAAAGCAGAGAAAAGATTGGCCTTTTCTCCAGGTCAACTTCCTGAAGAAAGCGTTTTTCTCTCTTCTTCTCATCTTTGTCTCTGTGGAAAGTTTTCCATTTTAGTTGTTCTTCTAATTAAAAACTGTCCTAAAATAATTTGATACATTGAACATACATTTTTAAAACTGAATCCTGTCAAAAAACAGAATATACTTACTTAATACTTTTCAGATAATTGCCTCATCTTCCCGTATGTATTTCACTCTGATTCACTGAGGAGTAAAAAGGTAGCAAATTTGGAAATAAATTGTCTCTGAAGAAAATTTTGGGAAAAAAATGACAATCTCCATCAGAACAAAAGCTCTTGTGTAAATCTATGTAAAAGCTCAGTGTGGTTTTAGAGGGTGACTTGTCCAGAGAAAATATTCTGCCATACTAGACTTTCTTGGAGATGAAAAGTTTTGCAGAGGGCATGCTTTTAATTCCCATAGGCACATGTAAAGAACATGCTGCAACTTTCCCTTTTGGATCCAACATTTTCATAACCTAGACTGGATTTCAGCATTCCTACCTCTCAAAACTGAGGGATCTACTGGCTCTTACAAATTCCAGCTTCTCTTTTGTAGGCAGGTAGAGAAATACAGAGATACTCAGCTGTTCAGGCTGTTTTGCCTGTTAGGGCAAATATGTCTGGAAAATAATACATCTTATTTTCACCTACCTTGTACAGAAAGTAAAGACCAGAGATGTAGTAGGTGGCTTTGATGACCAATCTTGCTTGTAATGGGAAGTAAAAATCTACTGTAATGAGTGGTAGAATCCCTGAAGTGAATCATTAGTAGAATATTGTGGGGATTTTCATGTTTTGTTTTTTAAATTTTTTTTCTCTCCTCATTGTAAGCTTCAAAATGGCTTCCATATTGCCAAGAGAGGTACAATTATTATTTAAAGTCTCTCTTTTCAAGTCTCCTCTTGCTATATATTTAGTTTTACTCATCCTACTAATAAACAGATACTGATGCTATCACAAAGAATAGATAGAAAAGAGACTCCTCCAGACCTATCACACCGTATTTCTGTTTCAGGGTCAGGAACTGATTCAGTTTCTTACTGATGACTTGTCTGTATCCTAACCCCTCAGAACTGGCCTATCTCTGGAGGTTTGTTACCTCTTCTGTCATCCACTACTGGCATGGATTTACAACTGTGGAATATTTCTCACCTCACAGCATCAGGAGTTTTGTTCCCAGGACATGCATTCATGCATTTCTGTCAGAGCCTTCTCTTAGCCAGCTTGATTAAATCTCATTTTGTTTGGTTGTCCTCTCAGTTTGGAGCCCTTTCACATTACTAAAACTGTCTGTTTGCTTCTGCTCTTTCTAAGACCGTCCCTGAATGATATGAAAAAACCCAGCCTTCTTAATGTTTAGCTATAACTGGAGCATTGAGTTATATTTTTATTTGGACAGAGGTCCTGTTGAGCCCACTGAGACTGATCTTGGTTACAGACGTGAAAGGCTCTCTCTTCCTACGTGTCTTTGATGTCTTTATTTTTTTCAGCACAGGACAATAAACTGATTTAAATGTCAAACTAATTTTTCAGCTTGAAATCTAGTAGATTTTTAATTATGTAATACTACCATCACAAAAAGACCCCCAAACCTTGGGAGCTGTATATTACACTCCCAGTATATTAAGCAGTATGTTTGATACTTATTTTGTTTAAGTGATTCACTAATCTTTGCTTCTCATAACTGGAGTTTTAACTCTCATGTTTTAGATGGCTCCCAGATGACCTAAAGAGGAAAAAGAAATGACTTATCATGTGTTCCTTGATACGTATTGTCTGCTTGCACTGTACAATGTGCTTTCTTTCTACCCAATGTTGTAATCTAAACGAAAGATACTATAGGTAACTGCTACTCTAGATCATAGGAGTTATATTTTTGGCAGTAAAAACAGAACGGTAGAGTTTTTATTACCACCAAAGTGCAGCTGTATCACATGCATAGGCCATTGAGAAGTATGAATCAGGAAACACAAGAAATAAAAACGTCAGAAATGCCTTAATGGTCGGACCAGGGTTTGAAAGAGTCTGTTCTGCTATTCAGTTTCAAGGGTATAGGAACTTGTAAGACTAAAAAGAGATATATAAAGAGATCTTAGAAAACACACATTGCTACTCTCTAAACACTCTCTTCTGAAGACTTGAGAAAGGCATATCTTCAGTTAGTGCAAATTGTTATCAACAGAAATCAAAGTGACAAAATGCAAAGTGAAAAAACCTTAAACAAATAACAAAACCTTTGAAAATAATGAAGATTGTGCAGTAATATCTAAATGTTTTTAAAATACAATTTTTTTTTTGTAAATGCATTTATTTTAAATTTAAAAAGGAACAGTTTCTTTTACACCTTAGAGCAGTCAGTTTTCTGTGAGATATTGGTGCTGTCATTCACTGGAAGATACGCTGTTTGGTGCATTTAGCAAATTCACTGCAAATCTACTGTCACAGAGTGTGCTGTGTGCCCAAACAGAAGAATATACTTTTGTTGAAGAGTCAGACTCACTTTTTGCTATTTGAGGTAAACAGTCTTTCAGAAACAAGACCTATGATGTTGATAGAATACCTCACATGTTTTAGTGCTAAGTCAAGTTGACTTAGGATTTTTTCCCAGAAAATTTTTAGCATTTCATAAAAATCCAAATGCAGCAGTGAAAGGCAAGTTATGCAAGTTGTGCTGAGTATAAATAGAACTGGTGATGTAAATTGTCTTTCCCCTCAGTTTTCTTTATTTCAGCTTTCAGAGACCAATACTCAGACGAGCAGTAATTTGTCCCCAAACAGCTATATTGTTGTTAGAGCTGAAGGGGTAATAACCTGAACTCCATGCTCAAAAGCATCAAATATGAATTATATGACTTATTAATCTGATAGATTGTCTTTCATCAAAAAAAAAAGGGTTTGCATAAATTATACTTAATATTGGTTACCATAATAAAAATGTGCAGCCTTTACCAGGGCTAGAAATTTCCATATGAAGTTTTACATAGTAAAATAGTAAAAAATAGTTTTACATAGTAAAAATAGGTATTTTTAATTCCCTTTAATTTTTACATTTTTAACCCTTTGAAAATGAAAGGTGTGAATAAGAAACTACATGTGGGAGAGTCTCAAGACCAATAAAGACCAGGTCACATTTGAGAAACCAAGCTCAGCCTCTGTGAGTTCTTAACGCTGTGTTCTCCTCTGAAGGTGTGCAGCTTCATCAGTGCACTGGAGTTCTTCACAGATCAGAAGCTTTCCATATGCCTGAGAGGCCATTCTCCTTCACCTCAGCTCATGGCCTCCAGCCAGTGAGGCTGCATAACTCAGCCCCATCTCCTGGATCTGCTTTTCATTTCAGATACTGAAGCTCCTTGCAGCAGAGCTCACCAAATGAATGTGTTTTAAGAAATGCCAGTCTTTAAATTTCTTACTTCTAATTCTCATGGCCTTTATGTAAGATACCTAGAAAGCAACAGAAGAGGGTTTTTTCACTTTCTGTATGTTTGCTGCAAACAGAAAGACTTTTCACTGGCCTGTTTTAGAAAATCAAGGAGCAAAATTGGTGTTACTTCTTTGAACAGCTTTATAATATTACTCTTAATATGGGCTGCAGTTGGCCTCAGGAATGGTTCTTAGGATATGATCTTTGTGGAAATTGAGGTGGTTATTTCCTTCTATTTTAAACTTGAATTAATTTGGCTTGATTATATCACATAAACAATCATGATAGAATATCCAGAAATCTTTGCACACACCAGTTCTAGAATGGCTGTGTAGGTATGACAGGCTAGTCAATGCAAGCTTTTGGGTATTCACCCTGTGTTAGAATATGCTGCTATTTTACTTTTTTCTGATCAAAGCCATCTGCATTGCAGTGTCTTGTTCCAACACAGAAATTGAGAGCACATGTCATTTGAGGACATGTAAGTACCCTGTGTAAGTACCCTGTAAGTAAGTACCCTGTGTGGTGTTCATTCCTGCTTGGTGATCCTGTAAAGGAAGTTGCCTGAACTGCAGCGAGCAGATGCCCTAGGTGGATGTCAGATCTGTGTACTCTTAAGTGGGAGCAGTTTCTACAGAAGTGTCAGAGTTGCTACTGACTTTGCATCTCAGGAGGCAGCAAGCTGTCCCAGCTCTCTTTAGAAGAAGTCTTAGATGTATTCTTCATCATTTTCCCCCAGTGTTAGATCCACTTAATTTTTCAGAGTGGCAGATACGGATCTTCTCAACAGATCAGCCTTGGAAAAAGTAACTAGTAATCCTGCTTATGAAGTGTTTCAGATAGGCAAATTCATCGTCAGAGCTGACTCGTCTCAGCCCCTGGCAAGGTGAGTTCTCCTCATGCAATCCCACGTGGTATTACTGCCGCACCTAAGAGGATTTTCATACACTTTTCTCTCCCTGCTGAGATCGGGAAGAAATGACAGTGTCTTCAGAGCGATTTTGGGATGGGCACGGTCATATCAGCGTCTCCCACTAGGTGGTACTGTGGGCTAGACCCTGGTGAGAGACTGGCACGGGGGCTTAGGGGGGTTTGGGAGGTAGGACAATTTATACAACATTGCATCAACAGTCCGTTCCAAAGGAAATTTCTTACAGCAACGCTGAATAAGCAGCTACAACTTAAAAAAAATGCTTCTAGTTAGTTATGATGTAGTTCTTTATAGAAGTAAGCGATTCAGAAAGTGGATTTCTTGTTCCTTCAAGATGCCTGGTTTGTGCAAGTGGAAAAGGCACTGACTGACCACTCTGGCCTGTTTGCAGCTGTTTCTGTGCATCTTCAGTATCTGCATAGGGAGAAGGAACAGTGAGGAGAAGGGTGCCCTTGCAGCACGGAAGGCCAGCAGCCTCCTGCTCTGCATCAGGCCAGCAGGCTGAGGAAGGTGATCCTTCCCTGCACAGTATTGGCGACACACATCTGGCATTCTGGGCCCGGTGCTGGGCTCCGCGGTGGAGAGACACGGACATACTGGAGAAAGTCCAAGCAAGACATTGGAGAACTTGAGATACTTACCCAAGATGGTCAAGGTGCTGGAGCACATGCCTTATGGGAAGGGGCTTAAGAAACTGGCCTTGTTCAACCTGGATAAGAGGCAGCTTTTACTGGGAGGGACTTACTGGCAGCTTGCCATTGCCTACACGGAGGTTATCAGATATTGTGGCAGGAGGACAGGGGACAGAAGATAACTGCATACAGGGAAAAAGATTTTCCCCCTGAAGACAGTCAAGCACAGGTTTCCCAGAGAGGTTGTTCAGTCACCGTGCTTGGAAGTATTGAAAATTGGACTGGGTAAAACCCTGACCAGTCCTTTCTGACCTCAGAGCTGACCCTGCTATTGGGGACCTCACAGTGTCCCCTCCAATCTGAAATACACTCTGCCTCTGTCTGGTGGATTATTTACATGTTCATCATTTCAAGCACAGTGTATAAATTACAGTAAGAAAATAATGTAATTTTGCTCTTTCTACTTTGTGCTCCATATAGAAATGACCTGCAAGTCCTTCAGTTTTACTGCTGCCTCATAAGCTATCAGCAAGTTCAGGGGTTAGTCAATGGAAAATGAAGCAGTTCACGGAATAAATGGATGAATGAAATGTTAAACCATAATACAGCAAGCCAAAAACAATTTAGAGGAACCTCACTTAAGGCATAAAACCAAAAATAAATGTTCTGAATACTTCAGAAGCAAGATGCCTGCCAAGGGGAGTATTTGGTTATTAGATGAAATGCAAAAAGAGTACTCAGGGAAGGCAAGACCACAACACAAACCTAAATTCTTTACATGAAAATTCATTTCAGAGAAGCTGAGTGTGGTTCCCATACTGACATCTTGCTCTGTGTTTTTTAAATAAGGGATGAGCCTTAGGGATCATTTTAAACTGACCTGTCAAAATAAAATGTTTTAGAAGAAACTAGAAAATACTTGTAAGAAATAAGTTATTAGGTCCTCATCCAAGAGTCCTAAAGAAACTCAAAGAACTCCAGCACAATGTTGCCTTACTGGTCAATGTAGGTGTCTAACCTATCATGTAAGTGGCTGTGGTTCTAGGGGAAGGAAAAGTTGGTTTTTTAACAATCCTCCATAAAGACTTTGTTCTATGTAAAGCCTACTGAAATTGTAAACCAAAAAAATCTGATACTCAACTATCTCAAAAACAAGGAAGGTCAGCATGGATTTTTTGAGGTCAGATTTTAGAGAAACAATTTGTTAACCTTTAAAAAAGCTTGAATTTATTGATGGAGTCAGGAAAATAATTTGATACAGTATACAGGGATTTTCACAACGTGGAAGAAGTTGGGAGAAAGAAACTAAACTGTACAACAAGAAAAAATGAGAGCGAGAGAGATGGAGGGAGAGAGTGAGTAGTGTTGTGCCCTTTTACAACAGCTGAGGATCTCAGTTTCATACTTGAGCTTTACCAGGGCAGGAATCCCAGGCAAGAATATTTGCTGTGGCTCTTCAGTACAACAGCATACTTCTTTAAGGAGAAGTCTGCATTAATTTTACTGCTTTTTCTACATTCAGACATGCTGTGCCCAAGGGTCACTTCTCTCTTAACCTGCGTACCCTTTATGCCTCTCTCTTAGGTGCTGTATGATTGATCATCTTGAAAGGTAGCAAAGAGGTAATCAGTCAATTTTTAGTTTGCCCTTCCTTCCTTCCTTCCTTCCTTCCTTCCTTCCTTCCTTCCTTCCT
>NW_024581076.1:3823256-3862399 GCF_017639235.1 Corvus kubaryi
TCCTTCCTTCCTTCCTTCCTTCCTTCCTTCCTTCCTTCCTTCCTTCCTTCCTTCCTTCCTCCCTCCCTCCCTCCCTCCCTCCCTCTAACTCATCTGATATGTGATTGGCCATTAAGGTAGATAAAATGAGGAAAACTTCACTGAAATAGTTTTAAGGGGGAATGAAGAATTTTTTTCATATCTTGGCAGTTATGATCCAGTTCATATCAAAGAATAGACTGTATCACACCTGCTTCTAGGGATTGCCTGGAGCAGCAACAGCAGAATCACAGGAATTAATACAAATAAAAGTATCCTGACTGCATTTCCCGGTCAACTCCAGAAGTTATAAGAAACAAACCTGAAGGTTTCAAGCTGATCACTTCCTAGCACAAAGCTGCTTCTAGGAGTGAGCTGATGAGATGTGAAATTTGTGTTGCCACAGGCAAGTCAAAATTACCCTGTCTTGTGTCTGTGATGCCAATGTAACTAATCCCTGTAAATCTCATTTTTCAACAGCTTCAGCTAGATGTTTGAAATATGTTTTATTCTACTATTATTGAATTTGTTATCTTTCATTGGATGGAAACAAAAAGGTCCAAAGTAGTGAAACTGGAAACCAGCCTAAACTGAAGTAAAAGAAAGCTGATGCAGATTTTAAAAAAGCAAGTGAAACACAGCAATTTCCTAACCAATAAAAAGTTGAACAGAACAAAATTAAATAAAGGGAAAGCTAAAAACAAAGTGGTAAAAAAATTAAAAATTACTGAAGAATCCTAAATAATGGATTTGCCATGCTTGTTGAGGAATGGTGGAGTGCTTCAATACTAGAATGTGAAGCAACTGCAGTCGGAAGAGCCTGTCACCCACTGGCATCATGCCAGCTACCCTGAAGAGTAGAATTTAGTCCACACTGGAAATATATTGACTTGATGAAGAATTGTATGCTTTGTAATCCAGAAAATACTTCTGCAGTGGAATAATGCAAAGATGAGTAAAATTTAGCATCTGACCAGGTGCTGCCGTCGTGAATGGAAGGTGAAAATTGCTGGTTTAGATCAGAACCACGTACCAACTGATCCAGCATGCTGCCACTACAAATACTGGGGGAAAAATATAAAAGCTAATGCACCCAGCAACAGGCAAAAGCAGTAAGGTAAAGCCGTGTACATTTCCTTCTCTTTCCTACAAATGAAAGGTTTTCTTAATTTTTCCAAAGGGCAGATTTCATTCCCTTTCCAGGAAAACATGTGTTACCCAGTATATCCCTGAATGCTCCTGTGATGCATATATGTATGTACAAACCTTCTTTGAGTTGTCTGAAATTTTGAGCCTGAAACATACTTGTGACTGGACTTTTCTATCTAGATTGTTTACTTTATACATATTGATGATATCCCCTCTTAATAATTTCCTCCTGAACAAAACAGTCACAGCCTTGTGGAGTCTATTGATAGCAAAAAAAAGTTATTTCCCATCTAGCCATCTTCAACTGGTTTTGCTAAGTTTTTCTGAATTCTGAACTTTTTCCTTCTTTTTTAATGATCAGGTAGTCACAAAGTTTCAGGTAAAACCATGTAAAATTTTTTATTTTATTTGATATCCAGATACTATAGTAAATTGCTTCCTACAAGGTTCATATCCTGTTGAACAGCACTCTCCTAGTGCTTTTTCATGAACAAGACAAGCCAAATATTGTAATGTGAGGGGTTGCCCATCTTCTTTCATTAAATGAGGGGAGTTGAGCCAAGATCCATTAAGCAAATACTTACTTTTTCTTGCCATTTTACTTTAAAGCAACATGGAATTTAAATACATCTTTAAAATTTTGAATTTATCTTTTAATTTTAAAGTTATTTATAAATAGATCACCTTTCTTTCCTACCTACAGATGGAACTACTTCAGAGGTAGGTGTTTGGCAGAGAAATTTTTATTTTTCTGAGAAAATACTCAAGATAAAAGAAATATTAATTCTTACTTATTTTGTGACAGTACTTATTTTGTGGTGTAGCATGATCCCTGCCCTCTGTGGTTTTGGGTTTTTTACCTTTGTCCTATTCTCCAGAAGGTCCCTTCAGCAAGAAAGGTCTCGTTGGTTCCCAGGTGGAAGGTCCCCTCTGTTCCCCAGAGGTTTCAGCTGCCCAGAGCAGGCACACACCTCTTCCCACTACTGCCAGGCTCCAAACTTCCAACAGAACAGAAATGCACTAACAGAGAATAAGAACAGGCAGGAACTATATTTTCTTTCAAAATTGCAAAACCACTCTTATCTTAGCCTATTATGAACTGTTTTTAACATTATGGAGGACATTTGCAAAGCGTAGAAGGAGCGTTGTGGTGATTTTCTTGGAGAGCCAAGAAAGAAGTGACACATCTGTTGAAGGACCATCTTTGCACTCAGCACAAAGCATCTGCTACTGAATGCTGCTGGAGACAGGGGTGGTTTGATCCATCGTGTGGGTCGTTTAATCCAAGTGAGATTTTACAGAAGATTTCATATGATCAGCTCAGTTGGTTGAGGCATGGTGCTAATAATGCCAAGGTTGTGGGTTTGACATTCAGTTCAGAGTTGGACATGATGGTCCTTTGTGGGTCCCTTCCAACTCAGACTATTCTGTGATATGACAGAAGTTATTTGTTCACTATAGTCCATTATGACCACCTTGAAGACCTGTCTAAGGCAGTGTCATTAACATAAATCATCAGAAGGGTTAAGTGCTGTGGAAAACTTGGAAAATTTACATGGACAGTCTGAGCAGCTGTAAGTCAACACGTCTCTGTTGTCTTCAGGGAAATTGTGCTGGTTCGCATCAGCTGATGAAACGTCTCATTGAGTTAATTTGACCTTAACTCTGTGCAGTGGGGGCCATGGCTGTGGTGAACAGCAGAACTTATTGGTTGGGTTTTTTTTCATGGGCCTGATTAAGAAATTTATGCTGATTTCTTTTTCCTTTGAAAAATGATGATTCACTAGAACATGACTTCTGAGCAGGAAAGTACATTGAAACCAGTCCTAAATAAGAGATTAAAAAAGGGTTTTAACACTTTAGAGTGTCCCTCTAGGATTGCTGAAATACAGAAGTTTTTATCCCTCAATTCATAGGAATTTTCTGTTTTGAAATCTGAACATATTCCTCCATATCTAAAAGAATACCAGTATAAAAGATATGACAAAACCACCAAAGGACACCAAAATAAATTGATACATCTAAGATGTATCTAATTCAGTTTCTCTAACAAATTATCCAATCACAAAATAAAATATCTTGAAACAGTTAACGCTAAAAGTATATGTCAAGAGAATTAATTTGCTTTGTAAACAAGGATTTGATTTAATCCAAGATACGTGAGTGCATTTTTTGAGAACTACAGGGACCCATTCCTGCCGTTATAAAATTTAGTTTACAGAGTCTGGCCACTTTCAATGTACATACTGTAGCTTTTACTCCAAAAAATGAAACTACAATTTTAGATTCCTTCTGGATAAATTGCCTACCAGCTTATGACTCCAAAACATGTGGCACTGGATTTTCATGCTGTTTGGTTCCTACAGATTGCTGCAATATTTGGGGTTTGTTCTGGATGCTGGAACAGAGGTATAAAAAAGGTGTATTATCAGACAAGCAAGAAGGCTACCAAAAATTTAAATTCAGTTACTAAAATAGCTGTTGTGCACAGTACAAAGTACAGAAAACAATCTGAAACCACAGACACCAAGATTTCCCTTCAGAATATACGGGAGGTGATACTTTGATGATTATGAACAGGACTTTGGAAGTGCCTCAGGCTCATTTATCCTTTGGAGTTATGAACCTTACGAAAAATCCTGTCTTGTGCTTCTAAGGATTTCATGAGGATTTGGTAGTCAGCAAACCCCAGCTCTCAGGTTTTTGCTGAAGTGTTGACACAGGCTTTTACTTGGGAATAATACCAGGGTATTTTTCTCTACACAAAATTACTCTCATCAGTATTTGAGTGTTTTCCAGCCAAGTTATCTGGTCCAAACTGGGACCAGATATGGCTTTCACTTGGCCTAGCAAGTCATCCTCAGCTGTCAAGATGTGACCTAAAATCCTGGTGTAACTGTAGGTCCCAAGAGCCTTGCCCCAGTTCCCCACACCACCTAGGAGGGGTGGCAGGGCAGCTGGCTTTGGCACCAGCTGTCATGGAACACTGGGCTTTGATCGCCATTATTTTGCAGCCTCTCTTTTTTTTTTTAAGTGAAAGCATAGCAGTCCTTTCATCCTATGCTGAAATTAATTTGTAAAATAGGTGGAAGAAACCATCTGAAGGGAGTTAGGCTGTACCATCAGATGACCCAGGGAACTAGAACTCCTGTCAGCCTAACCTCAGTGCTGAGGGAAGTTGTGGAACAGATTACCTTGGGTGCAATCATACAGCACATGCAGGATAACAGGGGATAAGACCCAGCCACAGGTCTGTGAAAGGCAGGTCCTGCTTGACCAACCAGATCTCCTTCTGTGACCAGGTAACCCTCGCAGTGGATGAGAGAAAAGCTGTGGATTTTTTCTGCTTGGACTTTAGTAAAGCCTTTAACACCATTTCCCACAACAGTCTCCTGGAGAAGCTGGCTGCTCATGGCTTGGACAGGTGCACTGCTTGCTGGATGAAAAACGGGAGGCTGCGCTCTGAAGTGCACTGGGTCACTTTGAATGATAACTTAAAAGTCACTGAAGACTGGTGTATGGAAATGTTGCATTGTGTTCAAAAGCAGCGAACAAGTAGAGCCTTTGTTAACTCAAAATGTGTGGGATTTTTCCTCCTTTTCCTTTTCTCACTGGCTTTTCTGTACCATTCAAGGGTTTACACACCTTTCAGTAGAGATGGGATGACTTGTTAAGAGCAAACGGGTCATGCATACTGAGCTTTGGTAGGAGACAGACCTTTTGTCATCCCAACACAGATGAAATGAACTGGCTTTGGAATTTTTTTCCTTTAATTCCTCATGTCTAACTCAAAACTTGTGAGGCCCCTAAAGTAATAAAAGAAACACTTCAGCCACACACTTCACTGGTTTCTCCTGGTTCTGTTGGGCACAGAGGGGCACTCTGCCAGAAATAGTTGTAAATGGCACCATTCCTATAAAGGACAGTGAAAATTGTGTTTTCAAAACCTGTCAGTTGTGACCAATTCTTCCTAAAGACCTCTTGGGCTTTTCTGCAGGAAGAACAGCTGACAGGATATACAGAGGTAATAAAAACATTTAAACATTGTCAGTACATCAGGCTGCAGGGCGATGAAAGTAGCAAAGACCCGGTAGCACATCCAGACCATGGGTTTTGACTGGATGAATTCTGCATGGCTTAGAAACACTAAAGGGCACAAGAAAGGGTGGAGGCAGTAAGTGCTACCATTGCCCAACATAATGAAAATCGGTTAAAAGAGGCTGAGAGGCTTCTCTGAAACTCATGCACTGAGGAGTGCAAAACATGGCAGGAAAACCCAGTGCCTGTGATTCCTCCTTTGCCCCTTCCTTTTCAGGAGTTTCATACAGTGGAGATGACTTACCTCAATAAATTGTTCTATTGGGAACTTTTATGTTGCATTGAGTTAGTTTTTGTAGCCTGTTTAACAGAGATAAAGTAAGAAATTAGAGGATTCCTGTTCAAAAATAATAATTAAAAGAGATGTTTTCCTACAAATATAGCTGACACTGGCAGAAAGGTTTCAAGATAGAGCAGTGAGGCAATGTATTAAAATTATTCAATAACTGTAATATACAATAATTATTAAATAATACATACTCTGGCTTAATTCTCCATAGTGATATCCTTGAACAAAATGGATAGTAGCAAGGGACAGTACAGAAGAATACAGCAGATGAAGCCATATAACTCTTCATCGGGCAAAGGCTTTACTGCCATCATAGTGACAAGGTGAGATCAAGTATGAAGAGGTACAAGCTCATGGGTCAGAGACAGGGTATGGCCTCACCTGCATTGTTGAAAACTGGATTAACTCCTAGAGTCAACACAGATATGCTGCAAAAATTAGATCTGATGTTGGCTATGAGAAATTTCATCCCAATATATTGAGATGCACTCCAGCTAATTTGAAGCAGGAAAACAGTTAAGCCAGGATGATTTGCACCAGACAGTCCAACATACTGACTGAATAGAAACTTGATGAAAACCTAGGGCTGTAAGAACATGTTCAATATCTAGGATAAGAAAATGACAAACCACAAAATGAAAACATAAAACACATCAAGGCACCTTGGGGCCATATTTGCACCTTACAGTGTTGACTACTTCTGTATGATCATAGAATCACAGACTCTTAGAATATCCTGAGTTGGAAAGGACTCACAATGGTTATCAAGTTCCAACTCCTGGCCCTGCTCAAGACAACCACACGAATCACACCATGTGCCTGAGAACATTGTCCCAATGCTTCCTGACTTCAGGCAGGCTTGGTGCCATGACCACTTCCCTGGGGAGCCTGTTCCAGTGCCCAACCACCCTCTGGGTGAAGAACCTTTTCCTAATATCCAACCTAAACCTCCCCTGACACAGCTTCAGGCCATTCCCTCAAGTCCTGTCATTGGTCACCACAGAGAAGAGATCAGCGTCTGCCCCTCCTGTTCCCCTCATGAGGAAGCTGTGGACTTCAATGAGGTCTCCCCGCAGTCTCCTCAGGCTGAACAGACCAAGTGACCTCAGCTGCTGCTTGTATGACTTCCCCTCCAGACCTTTCACCATCTTCATAGACCTTCTTTGGATGCTTTCTAATAGCTTGATACCCTTCTTACATTGTGTGTCTGTTCTTGTTCCTACAGCCTCACTTTGCTTTTAGTCCACAAGCAAAACAGGACAGAAATTGTTTTACCTGTAATGTTTGTCCACGATGACAATAGTGGTTCCCCACCTTGGTGGCTGTCTAGGCACTGCTTTTTTTTACAAGAAAAGTGGAATGCACTATTTCTCTTCTCTTACAGGTTCGAAAATACATAATTTTCTGTATTTTTGTTCGCCTTGCTCAGGATGCATGTTGCGATTTAAATTTGGATCTTCCAAGTTATTGTTAAGGTTTCTTCTGTGTCTGAATGATTCAGTTAGATTCAAGTTTCCCTTTAAAAAGCAGAAGTTAACTTCTTTTTTTTTTGCAAAAATTGAGGAACTTGATACCTGGGAAAAAAGTATTCATGAGCACAATTCTAGATGGATGTGCTTGGTGGAGAAATATTTTTATCTTGTTAAGGAACATGCATTAATGCAAATGTGAATACGAGAAGTTATAAACATTAAAGGCAATCCCATCTCAAAGCTACTTACAGAGACAGAAATTATTACCCAGTCTTTATAATGCTGTAAATTGTGTCTGATTTGAACTTCATTTTAGACTCCATAGTGAAAGAGAAATCAAAATTTTCTGTTAAATACAAAAGCTTAAATGAGAATTCAGCACACAGAAGACAGCAGACTGACAATATACAATCTCACTGAAGCTTGAGTGTGCATAGACTAGCACAGTTAATCAAAAACCCCACTCATCTGCCAACTCTTTATGCATTCATCAAAGCTCAGCAGAGAGTTATCAGCACATGAGATTCATACATCAAGGCTTCAGCTCTGGCTTCCTTGACATCCCAAGCAGATTAGTCTCTGACAGATTTCTGTAGCCCAGCAAGCATCCTGAAGTGGAGCTACAATGGAGATGACAAGCAAATCCTTGGCATCTGATGTCATGTCCACTTGTTCCATCAAAGCCAACTAGGTTTCACTAAGGTTATTGAAGTCGTGCAGGTTTAGGAGCTGTGTTTTTATTCGGACAACATGACAGGACAAGTCCTCAGCAGCTTGATGCAGGCAATAACCTTTCAGAGACCACATGAATAAATAAATCTCTTTCAGACTCCTTTCAAAACAGCCATGTGTCTCCCATGCAAACAGACCAAAGGAGGGCTGGATCACAAGTAACTGTTCAAAAATGCTCTTTCTGTCCTCACAAGGTATCCCAAAGGAGATCATGATGTACTTCTCAGTGCCTCAAGAAAGCAATAGTAGAGCAATTATCTCCCCACGTGTTTGTGTGCCTCGTGCAGCTGATGCTGAGCATGTACTGGCTGAATGCAGATGTTTTGATCTGGGTTTGAAGCCAGCCATTAAAGGGTGTGCTGCCTGAGAAAATCCCACAGTGTGCTTACATAGGAGGTCAGGCAGTCTTTTCTAGCATAGGACTAGGGCTGACTAGGACTAGAAGAAAAGACCATCCCTATCCAGGGATCTCAGGACTAGGCTCTGGGCAGGAGCAAGTGTGCCTGTCTTCCTCAGCATGTGAAATCCTCCAGTTTGTTCATTTTGCTTTTCTCTGTGAGACTGCAATGTCTCTGTCTACAAAGATACCATCGTGCCCCATTTCTCTGCAACATGGGTGCAAAGCCACCATCTCAGGGGTTGTTCAGCCTGGAGAAGAGAAGGCTCTGGATAGACCTTATTGTGGCCTTTCAATATGTAAAGGAGTTATAAGTAAGATGGAAAGAGATCTTTTACCAGGGCCTAACAGGTCAAGGGGCAACAGCTGTAACCTGAAAGAAGGTAGATTTCGATTGGAAATAAGAACATTTTTGTGATGAAGGTGGTGTTGCACTGGAACAGGTAGCCCAGAGAAGGTGCAACATCATTGGAATTGCTCAAGGCCAGATTGAATGGGGCCCAGAGCAACCTGATGTAGTGGAAAATGTTCCTGTCCTTGCCAGGGGGTTGGATTAGACAAAAGGTTCTTTCTGCCCCAAACCATTCTATGATTTTTATGGTCGTTCCACTGAGAATTTGCAAATGGATCCAAGACAGTAAATTTACTAAAAAACCTCATAGGTTGAGGTAAAGACAAGTATTAGCTAAGGCAAAAGCCATGCACGCAAGAAAAGCAAAACAAAGAATTAATTCCCCACTGCCCATGAGCAGGCAGGTGTTCACCCATCCCTGGGAAAGCAGGGATCCATCACACATAGCAGTGACTTGGGAAGAGAAGCTCCATCACTCCAAATGTGCCTCACTTTTGTTCTTCTTCCTCCAGCTTTCTATGCACGATGTGGTCTGGAATGTCCCTTGGATCAGTTCGGGTCAACTCTCCCAGCTGTGTTCCCTCCCAAATCCTTGTGCACCCCCAGCCTTCTCGCTGGCAGAACAGGCCTTGGCTCTGTGTAAGCCCTGTTCAGCAATAACAAAAACATCCCTCATTTATCAATACTGTTTCCAGCACAAATCCAAAACATAGCCTCATAACAGCTACTATAAATAAAATAACTTCTACCCCAGCCCAAACCAGCACACTCCCTTTTACCCTTCAATTATCTCCTGCATCCCACAGGTAAAGACTGAGAAAGCATCTGCTTGGGGCTTAGCTGCCTGGCGAAGTTAAACCACAGTGGTTCACAGTGGTGTGAAGCTGCTTGAAGGACGAGGCAACAGCCAGACTCATTTCAGTATTGCCTTGTAAGGCTCGTTAAGTGTAAACTGTCAGCCAGGTATTACAAAAGGATGATGGATCAAGGCATTACAAGAATCTATAGAACGATAACTTTCCTGTGCAGATGACTGACCAAGCATCTCCACATACAGAAAGGGAGAGAATTCTGTGCCCTGTTACTTCCTGCAACACACCAAGAAGTCTGGATTACATGAGTTGCATCAGTCATGCCACTCACTCACTCACTCAACAGAAAGTAAATTCTCTGGAACTGATATACGACTTGCACTAAAGTCACACCACCCAAAGGAATATTTTAGGTACAGGGAGTTCTCCGCTTTCCTTGGTTGGAGTTAAATAATCAATACCTAAACAAGGAATTTAGCAATGCTATTGTACATAGGCTTAGATTTACTGTAAATGCTGGAATTATAAAGAGATGCTGCTCCCTTTTAGAAAGCAGCTGATGCCTTAAGGTTGCCATGGAATGTTCTTTTACAGACAGCTTTAGGAAATGTCAGTTCCAAAAAGACATAAATAGCCTGTAAAAATTCTTGAAAGAACAGGCATAAACCTTCAAGACACTCAGCAGATTTTCTTCCATATCGATACTCCGCAATGGTCTGAATAGATTTTAAAGGTGTTTCTCCTCAGAGGTAGCTGCACTTCAAAGGTCTCAGACTGGTGAAGTCCATTCAAAAGGGAATTTAAATGCATATATAAGTAATGTAGAGAAAATGGTTTTCTGATAGTGATGAGGATAGATACATTAAAAAAGGATTCCTTCTGGAACCGTATCTATTTGCAAAGAAAAGTCTAATTTTTGCACATTTTAATAGGGTCACTAATTCAGTTAAAAATGGAAATGTAACAGGGTCTAGGATTACTTCAATCCCCTTTAGGAATGTAAAGTGCTTTAAGAACATATTTTACTTCCCCAGTTCACAGCAACCTGATCATAAGGAGAGTGGCAAATGTTTAAACTAGCGATAAATTATGGAAGCCAAGAATCTGAGTCAACTGGGCCAATAATCCATTTACCAGAAACTGGCTTTTAATGGTCATGTAAATGTGTAAACACTGTAAACTCATGTAAATTTTCTTTTCATATTTTATTTCATGCACATACAGACACGCACATTTCACTTGTTTTAACGTATTTCTTTCATCTACCTGAAGGCTGTAAACCTCTTTGCATGCTTGACCTGCAGTTCTGTTTGGGACCAGAGACCATTTAGGGTTATTACAGATGTCCCTGTGAGTAGTGTGAACCCCAACAGCCACTGTACAAAATGGGGTATATGGCTGGCATTGATGCCCAGGTCTGTCTGAGACCAGGAGCAGGGAGCTCAGGTGATATCTGGGTAAAGAAAAGTAAGACCTTCTACATTAGGAAGTTCCTGACTAGCATCACATCCACATTAACAAGTGGTTCATGAGGACTTGGCACACATCTCTCCCAAGGCAAGTTAACTCCCAGGTGTAGCTCTGTCACAGAGGGAGTCAAGCTCTTCACCTGTGAGAGGAAAGCTACAATATACTTTATTGATCTAAACCAGTGAGTTAAAAGAGTTCAATGGTAAATGCAACAGTGGTTTAACAAGACTTGATGGCAAGATAAACTTGATTATTAACTGCATGCAGGGTCAGAACTATCAGGAAGACCCTCCTGTTGAGTAGGGCTCAGAAAGGACCCCCTACCGAACTAAACTATTCTAAACTCCTTTTCAGAGAGGAACCTAGGTGTAGCTGTGTTCAGTCCTAGTCCCAGCTTGGTCAACAGTTTATGTCTGAAGGATTATATCTGCACAATCTTTTATATCACTCAGCTAAGGTTTCAAAGTTTAGTGTATTAAAGTTGCCAAAGATTTCAAAGTTTAGTATCTGATGCTATAAGGACTCTCTAAACACTGAGGAATAACCTTGACATTCCTACTCAAGGGGAGATGCTGGCATGCAGCGTTGCTCAGTGGGGCCTGGTCTGTCCACTACCTATGGAGTGAGATGACTGACTTAGAGTTGCAAACCAGCAAAATGTTGGGGTCACCATGCCAGACCACCCTCAGCCACCCTGCTGACATTTGCTCCCCAGATTCCAGAGTGAACTGGATGCAGCCATCACAGCCCCCCCTGAGGGTTATGGCTTAACCCCGGGGCTGGGGGAGGACACTACCACAAGGTGCTGATGTCATTTGGCTCCAAAACCGAAAGCAAAGGGAAAGGCAGCCAGACTGAGCTGAGGAGAGCAGCAACACTGCAGACACAAAAGGGAGCCCCAAGTGCCTTTGGCAAGCTCAGGTAAACCAAATGGCAGGTTCTGGTAGCACCCACTGTGCCTGCTTTGCCTTGGCTGCTCACGAGGGAGAGGTTGGATGCAGCTGGGGTGTGAAAACCCCCTGCAGAGCTGTATCCCACCTCTGGGCAGCAGCTTACATTTCAGGGAAAGACCAAGCACTCCAGCAACGTCAGCATCTGCTCTGGGCTCTTCAGGCAGCTGTCGGAGCGGAGCTTTGCCTCGCACCCCATAGGTGATCAGCTGGTGCCCTCAAGCAAGGAATTTCATTACTGATATCTTGTCTTCACCTGCCTGCTTGCAAATGCTTAAGTGATAAGATTTTCCAGCCTTTCTAAAAAGCCAGACACAGGTTTTGCTGCTGTGAGTTCTTATGTACAGACAAAGCATTTTCCTCCCTCCTTTTCTCCCTGTGATTCATGTAGTTCATACCTGGCCTGCCTTTCAGCTGGGATGAGAGGGTCATGCTGCATGGCCAGGGTTTGCTTTAAGGACAGCTCTCTGAAAATGGAGTGATATATTTTTTATAATCATAAGATACTTCATCACTGAACAATTCTGTCATTGGGAATATTAAAATATGATTAGAGATATTTTATGCAGCTGTTATTAAATAGTCATTAAACATTTCTGGAAATAATACTCCTCAGGGATTTGACATTGAAGAATAGACTGTTGAGGCCCAGTCTGAGCCATGACTTAGAAAAAGATAAACCTACCAAATGCACTAAACTTGTCTTCATCAGCAACTATCTCTGAGTTCAGTAGTTTTCTACATACCATGCAGAGTTGGATCTGGGGTATCTGTTTCTATGCACACCTCACCCAGGAAGGACCATGGTGTCTTATAGCCACGTGTGTGTGGCACATGGCTTTGCAGTGCATCAGAGGAGGCTGCAAAAAACACCACAAAAAGGCCATTTTTCTGAGGATCTCAAGGGTCATTTTTTAAATTAAGGATAAAGTGGCAATTGTCTCAAGCAATTTTATATCTGCAAAACAGGTCACCATGCCAGTGCTGGGAGACAGTGTTTGGGATCTAGGGGCAGTAGAGTGACACAAACTGATTTGGGGCACAGCTCCCAATATGTACCTGCCAGATGTACTTCATGGTGTTTTGACCTGTGCTTTGATGATGACTGTTCCTTGGCCAATTTTGAAGGTAACTATCTCAGGTGATTGTTTCAGATGCTCAGACTTTGTGTCTACCAGGCTCTCTCATTTAGAGATCCACGTGCTGCTTCTCCTACCCCTCAAACCAATCGCAAACTCCCAGCAGCAGCTTAAGGTTTCTTCCCTGAATGTCACTGTTTTCACCTGGAGATTGATAAAGACAATAGGAGGTTTTGCGCCTCTTCCAAATTTATTCTCTCCAGATGCAGAGGTAACAGTCTCTTATGTCGCAGTGAGGGGAACACACAGCAGATTTTTCTATTTTTACCTGATTTTTATACGGCTTCAGGAGAAAATGTAGTGCTTCCTGCTGTCCGTCTGAACTCTGCAGGGATTTTGTCTGCAGGGAAAATCTCCTCTTATTTACAGACTAGTCCAGGTTCCCAGGGCATTCAAACTCTCACTCCCACTCCCAGAGATGTGGCTCAGTTGTAACCAGGCAGTTTGCCTGACTCCATTGGAAGTTATGGTCCTGTGCTCTCATACAGATTGCTCTGCTAAGGGAGAACAATTCTCCTTCTTAATGAATATGCAAAAAACCAATTTCCACACTCATAAGTCTCTCAGCTGGTTAGTTAAAAGCCTCCACTGGTGGTATACAACAGCAAGAATAACAGCTTGATTAATCCCCATCTACTGGTCTGAACTAAAACCTGTGCCATTTTGTCACATTGCAGTGACAGAGTCATCATAAAACAATGCAGCTCAAAATGGCTCTTACAGATTCAGAAGGTTGTAATCGTATCCCCACTGACCCCAAATATCTGGGGGTATGGTAATTTTCCTTTGCTGAAATGAATAGGGGACTGATTTTGAGATTTCATTGTAATGGAAATATATTCTGCTCAGGACAATTACATTTGACTTCCCCTCACTCCCCCCTGAAGCATCAAGAATATTTAATATGCTACACTGATTAACAGTGCTAGTCTCCTGTTTCTGGGATGATTTGTCTAGGTAATGTATGCATAGAGAATATGGCAGAGGAGAAATTGTGGTGTTTCACTATTGATCCCATCATCAGATTCGTCTGAGAAAGACCTACTTTTCCACAGGGAGGATCTCAAAGCATGAGTGGGGGTAGCCTTATACACTCCTTTTTGGGTTCTGCTTAATGACACTGATGTTTCTTAGTTACCCCAGCCTGTGGAGACACCCATGTGAAGAGTGTACCTTGAACTACTTGGCAGGATATAGGCCTGGACACAAGTTATCCGTGGAAAACATCAGGTATCTCCTCCCAGCCCGTGCATGTTCTTGGCTCTTTGTATTCATCAGGATGCTGCTATGTGAAAGAGATCTGGATGGCTATAAAAACCATTATGCCCGAGACTGAATAAAGAACAGAGCAGTTACTTCACTGTGGCATATTTATAATTTTTACATGGTTTGGAGGGAGGTTGTGAAAAAAAAACAAACATCAGTGACTGCTTAGTCAGATCTATCTATCTGAAGACACCAACAACTCTTTTTGTTTATATTGGGCCATCTGCTCCAGCAGTGCAGCTGGATTCTGCCAAATATGCTGCAGCCACTGCTGTACCCTGGCTTCAGGTTCATGCTCTGCCTTTCCTATTGATTTTAACAAGGCAGAGATATCAGGACATACACAAATATGTATAATATCTGTTTTAATTTTTACCATTTATTATTTTGGGTAATGTTTACTATCTTAGGAATAAGCATACAACTACAAAATGTGAATTAGTTTGCCTTTTGTGTGGTTTTGCCAGTTCCATGTTGAGGCTGCATTCCAATTCTCTTTAGAAAGAAATGATAGCATTTCAAATCTCTTGTGTTTCTAAACAGTTTACCTAATTGTGTCTCTAGAAATGTTGATTATAGAGTGCATATATATGTAAGCATATATATATTTTATTCATATTTGAACCTAAGGTGCAGTTCAATGTATGCCTCAAACTGCATTTCCCACCCTGAAACTGTGTATCCCATTGTGTTAATCCCTCTTCCTCCTACACCATTTTGCTTTCAAATATCTTCCCTGAAAGTAAAAACCCACAGCATTTCCATTTAAGAAAAAGGGAAAGCATAGCCTAAACATCCATACCCCATCAATTACACATGAATAACATACAAAATAAAAAGCAAAAAACCCAAGCCAGTTCTGAATGAGAAAAAGACTGAACACATGGCGGTGAGAATGAGATAGCATAAAATGAAACTTGCAGTAACAGATCATGTCACAGTAAGTTTTTTTCAGAAAACAACCTTAGGACTAATATTTCTTAGTAGTAGGGAAGGATAAACAAGAGCAGAGAATATTTGCATGAACAAACAGAAACCTACATGGCTGTGAGTAAGACCAGACAGAATAATGGGTGTGTTTCTGACTGCAAGAGCAAGAGGACACTAAGGTATATTTTCTTTCCAACAGGAGCATCCTTCAGCATTTCATGATGGATTGTGCTTGAGTAAGGATTGAGTTTATATGAGGGAGCCTGCAAAGACTGTTGCCAACTACAGTCAGTGACCCAAGAGTTCACTCCAAGTCTTGGAGTGCACTCCAAGCTACCATATACTTCACCCTTCCTTTGCTGATCCTCTGACACCTACTATCCCTTCTGCATCCTGTGGCTCAGATATCGTGCTATGTTGTCTCAAACTATATCACTTTTAGATAGGTGTCTCACTCTGATTGTCTAGAGAAAATGACAGAGAAAAGGAAATTTTCCACAGTCCTCCATCCCATTCACTTCTGTATAGCATGAACCTCCTGTTCATTTATCTTAGCCAGACCAGTGAGGCTTGATGGGATGATGGGAAAACAAGCCAGCCTAGATCTGGCCTGGTTCATCAGTTGAGGAATTTAAAAATTCTCTGTGCCTGGTAGAACATGATATATCCAACCATCCTCCCCAGGTCTTCTTGTGTTATGACAATATGAGAAACCTGCCTCAAACTAGGAAGACCAAGAAGCTTAGTGTTACCAGACACTCAGGAGCTGTGCAAACATTTCCTGCACTCTTTCAAAGGCACTCTCCCTTCCCAGACCTTTTCATTACCATTTTAATCACAGTGTAATAGTTCTTGTTTCTTCCTCCCTGTGACAATGCAGATGTAGAGTCAATAGATTGAATGGCAAATACATAATTGATGGTTTCCTGTGTAGCTTGAAGTTTTTTGAAACAAGTGAACCTGGTAGTCTGCTGGTTTTTACTCAAAAGCTGGAGATATCTATACTATTTAAAGTACCTTCACAGTGAAAGACTAAAGATTATGTCCTTTCAGATCCACACATGTATTACTGCAGTGATATTAATTCAGAAAAATACATTTAATTTTCACTTTTAAAAAGAACAGAGCCATTTGATTTCCTCATGAACACAACTCCATACCTACATTTCTACATTTCATGATACCTTTTTGGCTGCTTTGACTTCACACAGTGTCTTCTGGGTAAAGTGCAAGCTGGTAAGGGTTAAAAGCACCATTGATGCTATTCCCCTTAGAGTAAAGGTGAAGTTGCTGCTGCTTCTTCCTGTGTAGGGACAGGTGGCCTGTGGCATCCTGATGGGTTTATTCTGTTTGATGCTGAAACTCAAATACAGAACTTTGGCCCTTTTTTCCCTGCTCTATTCTTCTCCTTCAACTTCCTGTCCTCAGTGCTAACAAATTTTAAGCGTGATGAATAAAGGAAACATGCTGGTGCATAAGGGGATAGATAGATTAGCTGTTTACCTACAGCACTTGCGAGATACCAGCCAGCTCCCTGTGGATGTATGTTGGGTTACCCTGTAGTTGTAGCACTAGCTACAATGGGCTAGCTGTTTTCTTAATCCTGGGAAAGGGGTGCTTTCTTCTTTGAGAGCTCACAGCCTTACGGACAGACAAAGGAGGAGAAGGAGGAGGCAGCAACTCCCAGAAGTTTATAAATTAATTTCTCCTCCTTTTTCTGAGGGAACGGTGATGGCTTTGAAGCCAGCTCTGGTCTCAGCCATAGCTCTGGCCTGCTGTGCTCCCCTCCTCTGCCCTTTTTTCTCCTCATTGTTCTATTTAGATCACAGGAGTCTGTGGCTCTGCAGCTGCACAGCCAAGTGGGACACTGGCCACTTTCCTCTGGGCATTTTTGCAGGATGAACAATAACTTGTGCAAAATGAAACTCCCTCAGAGTGGCCTGTCCAAAAGGGGCAGGGAGCTTCAGGAAGGGTTTTCATGTGGCACAGGGTGTGCCAGGCAGCAGGAGGTGCTCCTGTGAAGTGTGGGGAGAGCATGGTGGTGGCTGTGTGAGGGGCTGCTGCCCAGGTGTGCAGCACATGGAGCAGGGCTCTGAGTACGGATGGCTGAAGAAGGAAGGGTGCACACAGAGCTGTGAGTCCAGGACAGACACGTCCTGCAAGGCCACCCCTTGCTGCCTTGATGGATGGCAATCCCTGTCAACCCGTGCATGGGGATTATTCTCTGCAGGACTCAAAGAGCCCAATTCATTATAGCAAAGCCTATTTTTTTTTCATTTTTCCACTCCAGTGGAGCATAAATGACCCGAATAAATCCTACTCCTTTGGCACATGTAATGCATGGAATGTGTTGCCAGTGCTGTAACAAGATTTATCTCTTGGTGCATGTTGTGAACACACATTTCTTTCCAGTCAGTAGAATTGTTATAGCTATAGAGCTTGATTATTGAAAGGGGAGCTGGTTGGTGGAAGGAAGATATATAAACGTGATATACACGGTACACGTCAGCCACACCAGCTGGAAAAATCCATTTATTTCCACTGACTGAATAACTCACTTTTTATTCCAGTTTATACAGGTAGGAACATGATTACTCAGTGCCTGTCTCCAATAACTCAGCTAGTGTTGAGCTTTGTTTAGTCTTTTTGTCCAGAGCCAGCTCCTCTCTAGAGCTCCATACCAGCAATTCCACAGGTGTTCAGAGGTGAGAACTGGTACAGACCTGCCCTGCTCCAGCTTTGACACGCATCTCAGGGCAGGTGGCAGGATCTTGTGTCCACCAGGGGCAAAGAACATATATGTAAAGGTAGAAGAAAATGGACAGGGACACAAATGGATTTGTTTTGTACTTACAACCATAAAAAAGATTAGATGTTTGTTGGGATGGTGGTTATGCCACATCAGGAGGGAAGAAATTCCCTTTAAGGTGTTGGAAATGCCAGTCAGTTTTGCAAAAGTCCATCATGAGGTCTCTTGCTTGAACAGGGGCTGTGAACAGAAATATCTGTGAATTACAAAGAAATAAAAAACCTCCACCACAATGCTTCAGTGACCCCAGCCTTCTTGGAGGAAAAATTCCACTGTTTGCATGTGGATTTGAGGGAATATGGCTCAAGTGCTGCTGATGCCCCAAGCAGAGGTGGGCCACCCAAATGGCTGCAGGATTCTCATCTCCAAGCAAGGATGGTAACTGAGGTCTTGTGAACTCACTCACTGCTACTGTGCCTCTATCCATACTGTCTGTGACATGTTTGAAGTCATTTCCTCTCCTTTCCATCCTTTTCCCACTCTACCTTGCTGAAAAGTGACCTCCATCTGACCTTCTTAGCCCAGGCAGAGATGCCTCCTGAATGCTGATAGCTCCAATCACAGTGATTTCCAGATAGCCTGTCTGCTGTTGATCCCAGAGAAGCAGTCAGGATAGACCATCTATGTTTTACCAGTGAAGAAGCTGGCACACAGCAGGTGAACATCCCCATAAGGATTTTCTGCCCAGCAGCCACCAAGCCAGGTGTCTCATTACTGTGTATAATGAAATAGTATCCCAAGAAGGGGGGGGAAGATAAACACATGTCATTCAAAAATCTCCTGATTATGGGAAGTGTACACTAACAGGGCACCCAATTAGTCTGTGCAGCTTTATATTTTGCCCATCTGTTATTACTAATCTGGCCTCAAGTGCTGCAAACCTTTGGTTGGGACTGTTTTAATAAACTCTGTGGCCTGCAGCATCTGCCTCCAGCTAGGCGAACCATTTTGGAAACTTTCCAAATCACACCACCAGTAGTTATATTTTCTGTGTTTCAAACACACTTCTGGCCTGGTTGGTGCTCAGTTTCAGGGAAATATATCCATATATCTGTGTGATATCTTGGAAAGAGGGAGTCTTCTCTACAGTTTTTGTGCACTAGACTCTCCACCTGGCTGTGTCCCCCCGCCTGGCTCTGCTGTCCATGCCAGTGAGGATCTGGGAGACCAGAGTCATAGCTCCTCATGCTGCACATGGTCTGCTCCAAGCACCACCACTCACCCTCCTGTGCATGCTTTGGCTGCAGACAGAAGATCTCCCTGACAGCACGTCTTGGTGCTTCCTCTTCTTCAGTGACCTCCCTGTTGTAACCATGCCCAGAGTGGCCTCTGCTCCCAAGCTAATGGCTAATCCTGGTCTCTCTGTGAATACTCAGTTGAGAGTCTTCTCTCACTTCTTCCACTTCTGCTAAGTGGATGCAAATAATTTCTCAGTTCCCCCTTTTCCTTTAATATCCAAGTCTGTAGGCTGGACATCAAGATAAAGAGTCATCTGCCCAGCAGCGTGGAAAGATGACTGGAAGCTAAGCCAAGGACCAGGAAACCAAAATGGCAATGAAGAATGAGAGAAAAAAGAAGCGTACCAAGATGCTAAGCCAGCACAAGGAAGAGGGTCCACAATACGCTCAAGAGCACCATGTCATGAAACCCTGACCTTTATATGTCTGTCAAGCAGTGCTGGAGGAGCTGGACATCAGCTGCCTCTTTGTGTCTCCCAACAGCCACCCAGGCTGCAGCACCCTGCCGCTGAATCCTTGTCTGGCCAGACTTTGCAAGTGAATTTGCCATTTTGCTTAATTAGTGCTGTGCACAAGCCCAGAAGGCAACGAGGATCTGCAGGTACAATCAAAGTGTAAGGTGCAATAGTGTATGCAGATAAGGAGCATAATGAAGTTGTAAAAGAATATTGATCATAATGAATACTGCATAGGTATGTCCAATATGTTCGTTTTCTGTAGTCATTCATCTCTGGGGAGCTTTTGGGAAGTTAATGCTGTAAGTGTTTGAGACTGGTTAAAGGGACATTTTCATTATTTGGAGAATGCTTGAAGGTGATTGTTAGAAGATCTAAAATTTGAGAAACAGTGGCTGTTAGCTGGGGCTGTCAGATGCAGAAACCAATGTCATGATATGAAGGATGTTTTCTTATGTTTTTCTTTTCTTACTGAGCTTATGTCCTGCAGTACTAGTAATTATTTGCTGTCAAAGTATCTAAGACAGAAACTACCACAGGCTTGTTATTTTGGCTAGCTTGGAAGAAAACACTGTATTGCTTTAGATAAACAAGGGTTTCTTGCTTTGTCGTGGAAAACTCATCTAGCTCTCAGTTGCTGCTTTGAGACATCTTGCTTTCGGATGCAATGGGGATATCAGCTTTGACATGTTCATTGCAGTTAGCTGTATTGCAGAGATGCAGTTGAAATCAATGTCCACTGCAGAAGCCTTCCTTAGTCAGAATAACTCTTCTTGGGGAGATGGAAAGCATTTGCCTAAGTGAAAATTCTGATGCAGAGTCAGATTTGTACAAGCTCTCAGTAAGCTTTGAAGCATTTTCATGTCTCTTCTCCCCCTCTTCCGTAATTTAAATTTTTATGATCTACTTGGTGAAACATACTGTCACATAAAAGATTTAAAATGGAATGTATCTTTCCTATCAGTGAGCATATTAGAAGATATTTTTACATCTCTTTTTAAGGCATTGGGAAAAAGTTGGACACAAATGCTGAAACCTATCTGGTGGTTTACAGGATAGATGTTCCATTCATGATTTGCTTCAGAAAGTAGCCTAGAGTAACAATTTGTCCTTCCTGGACTATAGCTTTGCACCACTAAGGGGCATCAACCTTTGCCTGTTCCACTTGTCAGCCCTAACTCAGTGCCAGGGCCCAGCAGCAGCGACTGCGACAGCTGGCACGAAGGCAGCACGTGTTAGTGAACTGTCTTTATATGGATCCTATTGTGGATAGACAGCAGGAATAGAATAACCCCTAAATGGATGTTTGTGAAAAGTATTCTGCAATATTTGCATGTTTCCAGCCTGGACACAGATGTTAAGGACATAATATTCCATGCTGAAATACTTCCCAGCACTCACAATAATCGGGGCAATAGCAAATATTTCTGCACAGAGCAAAGAGGATTATGCTTTATGGCATATATATGCATAACACAAGTTCATATGCTTTTATTAGCTGTCACCCATGCTTAAGGCCAAATGAGGCATGCCATTTTGCTAATGGACACCTGTCTTGGGAGGGAATTGTTCATTCACTGCTCACGGATGTGAACAAACATCTTAGACCAGCATCTAGGAATTTAAGGAACGAGTTGTGATAGTGCGCCCAGACAGATGTCAACTTGGATTATTCAGCTGTGCTTGTCTCAGAAACTACTACAGTCCTGCTGTATTATCCACACCAGAGAATCTCAATCAGATAACCTTTGTGATCCGTATTTAGTGGAGAATTGATATAATGTACATTATCTCTGCTGACAGTTCACAGTTATTAAATTATTTTTGCTGTCCCAAACTCCTGATTATATGTTAAGAAAGGTTTATTTTTCTTCAATCAATACTTTTCATGATATTTTATGATAATGACTCACATATTGGATAATAAATGTTCAAATTCTCTGTCAGTGTTGTCCTGGAGGGAAGAAAGGCATTCACAATAAGAGAGAGGACTCTAACAAACACACCAGCCATTTAACTAGAAAGGCAGTCTTTCTGCAAGCTGATCATGTTGCCATAATAAAAGTTCACCATCCATGGTATGTTTACAGGAATAGCTGTTTGGCAGGATATGCAAATCCACAGAATCTGACAGCAACCACAATCACATGATGTGGGATGGCATCCCTTCTGCCCAGGGCACTGACATCTCGACACAGAACTGAGGACTTAATTTAAAATACCCTGAATGCCCAAGGACTACCTCTGCAGGGAGCAAAGAGGGCCAAAACCATCATATTTCCCACCACAGGTTACGTGACCAGTTTCCAATGAGTGTTGTTAAGACATGTTACCAATTGTGGAAACTCAACTATTACAGCAAGAGACAAATACAGAATCACAGAATTCTCCGTTGGAAGAGACTCACAAGGATCACTGAGTCCAGCTCTTAAGTGAATGGCCCATATGGAGATCAAATCCATGACCTTCGCATTATTAGCACCATGCTTGTGCAAAAACACAGATTATGAAACCTGCTGATTTTTGCCAGCTTGGGAGAAAGGTATCAGTAGGGACCTAGCCAAGGCTGTGAGTTTTTGTATGCCATGGGCCCAGTTGTGTGAAAATAAAGTGTTGTGGTAGAAAGATGAGCCAAAAAGCAGTGACCACGTTGACCTTACTACTGACAAGAAGCACAGTCCACCTCTCTGGGGAGTCTCTCTAACCTTCTGATAGGCAACCAGTCTGCCTCTGAAAGGTTGCCTGTGCTTATGATTGTGTTGAGCAAGTCCTGCAGTGAAAAATAACTTTAATGGCTGACACTACATTCTTCTGTAACAACTGCAAATTGAGCGGTCGTTTAGCAAAATCTGAATGAACTGTTCAGATCTTTTTGCTTTTTTTGCTACTGTGGTACTGTTTTCTGTTCGAGAAGGAGAGATGCAGATTGTGATTATACAAATGTACTCTCCTACTGCTGATTTTAGTAAAAACTATGCTTTGGTATAAAACAATAGTCTAACTGTCCCTCTCTGGGATATTACAGAAGAAGAAGAAGATTTTAAAATGGCCAGTTCTTTCCCATGACACAGAATGCCTCACTAAAAGGACAGCCAGAAATGAACATGCAAAACCGGGATTTTTCCCAATGATAAATCTAGGTTTGAACTCCCTGTAAGATACTCTCTTCCCTTGTTAGGACTCCTGAGACTGACTGGGAGGAAGATCTCAGATGTTCCATGGCATGATTGTCGTGCTCTACAATTAGAAACCAAAAGGCAGTGTGAAGGTGCCTTTAAGGCATGGAACAAAGTATACACTTAAAAACTCCAACATTCCCATACATCCCAATATTCATGTATATGAATATTGCTACATGAATATTGCTAAACTCAGGATGAGGTGAAATAAACTGAATTTTTTATGTATTTTAGGTTTCTGACTGATACCTATATACTAATGAGATGTACTCATTAAATGTTCATAGCTAGATAATTTACCTGGATTTTTTTGGAGGAGGAACTTATTCAAAGCAGAAAGGATATTTTATTCAGAAAGGTTTGATGGTAAAATATTTTCTCCCAGCCAAATAAGATATGACTGAGAATTTTCTTTTAATACAAGTAAAACTAGTGAACAGGGAAATTAAATTCCTCCAGAAGTAATTTTGCAGATTTGTTTAGCCTGAGGTTAAAGCTTCATTTGAGGGAAAGGGAGGAGTAGAGGATCTATTACTGTCCATGCTCTACTAGGATTCTAGTGGAATTACTGTTTTGTAATAGAAGATCTATGTTTAGTTAGCCATGAGCTGGGACTTGAGTCGGAATATTTCATGTGAGGACTGATCTGAGCAGCAAGACAGAAACCAGAAAGTCTTCAGCCCATGCTTGAAGCACTCATACGTGGATCATCAGCAATCCTGTCACCTTCAGAAAGTTATTCCAGAATTTCAAAATGAATTATTTCATTTAATGCAGAATTTGTGTTGCAATCATTTCTCATTTTACACTGTCGGTTTGGACTGCTTCTTGGTTCCCTCCAGGACCCTGTTCTCCTGATTAACCATAGCCTGCTGTATTAGCCAAAAATTTTTTTTGAAAGTGGAAGAAACAGGTATGCAAAAACTGTGGGTGGTTTTGTAGTTAGATGGTCCAGAGATTATTCCCCCTGGCAGTATGGATGGGACTGCATGATGTCCTGGTGCCTTGGCTTGGAATGGCCTTTGAAGACTCTTCCAAAAAGCCTGTGCTTTCCACATGCTTTTGTGCTCTGTTGTTTCACCCATGTGTTACATTATAGGGGTAGAAGACATGGCAGGTTCCCACAGTCAGTCCTCTCACTGTTTCACAATTCAATATGAACTCCAAAAGCACTTTAAATGATAAAATGTCTGTGACTCAAAGGGCCACAGAAGGCAGGAAATGTGTCCTCAGTTATTGCTGAAGAGGAGCTCATGGTGGCTGGGGGTCTATGGGCCCCTCAGAACCCATGCAGGCAGCCTCACACTGGGAATTTCAGGCACAGACCCAAGCTTTGCTAATTTCCCTGTGGGAAACTACCCTGACCATGTAAAATGGGTGTCAACAGTCTTCTCACAGTGCCACAGGCATGTGAGTCAGTGTTGTGGGTGCCATGTGTTGAGCATCTCTTAGATGCTCTGCAGGAGGGTACAGTCAGTCACCTCTGCCTTTGATGCCACTATGGACACTGCCTCTGCCTCTTCGGCTCAAATCATGGACCACCCTGGAAGCAAATCACAGGGATAGTACATGAGGAGCCATCAGGATTCCTGTCCATCCTTATGCTGTCATTTAAATGTGGCTCTGAATCTCTTCATAAGCCTGGACTATCTGCGCTGCTTTCCTGTGTCCCAGGGCAGGGTTAGGAGACTTCCACGGCTTTTGCCTGGAGGAGCTCAAGCCTTAAAACGGCCCAGTGCATAAGGACATCAGACCTGCACCAAGCAAGCCACAGTGAAGCTTTCCTCAGCTCTTCCTAAATGACGATCCTTGTGGGTCCCTTCCAACTCAGCATACTGTATGATTCTCTGATCCTGTAAACACCGTGTGGATGAGCTCAAAGCCTGACCTGCACAACGCAAAACTGAGCAAATGAACAGAGCATGTATGGACTCAGCAGGTGTAAAGTCACAATTCAGCACAAGGATAATCTAGTGATATTTGCCATGACATGGGAAAAAAGGCTGCCCAGGAGCCACCAGGGGCAAGAATTCATTTTGCACAGCCACAAATAAAGACCTCTCACTAGTGGATGGGTTTGCCTCTTGTAGATTAGCCGAGCACACATGCAGTGTCTGAGAGAGAGATGGTGGTATGAATATGCACTTCATAGCTGGCTTGTGCTCGCAGTGATCACTCAGCTCAGGCTTTTGGTCATCAAATGTAGCAAGGATGCATCAGAATACTGCTAAACCAAAATGAACTCCTAAGAAAAGCAGTTGAACAATAAGGTGTGACAATGGTGAGCTGCCAGACACTCCCCACCTGTGTGGGAAGGTCATACCCTCTATGTACCACCATTTAGGGCATCTTGGCCAATGCATCCATCATCTTAGTCTATAGATTAATCTATGGCAATATTCAATCCCTGTCTCTTTTTTCCTGTAGTTATAGAACCACGGGTTGAAAGGTAACTCAAACAATCTGTAGTCCTACGTCCTGCTTGCTGTTAAACTGAGAGGGTGATCTTTGCTGATTTATTTTCTACTACATTTGGAGTATATGTGTTTGGGGGTTTTGTTTTTGTTGTTGTTTTTGTCTAATTTTATTTTTTTGGTTTTGTTTGGTTTTGTTTTTGTGGGGGTTTTTTTGTTTTGTTTTGTTTTTTTCTTAAAATGTTATGTTGTATTCAAATGCTTAATTATCTTAGAGGCAACCAGAATTCAAGTCTGATGTTGACATTGTTCTTTCAGAATTGGCCTGATGTTGCGGTGGCTAAGTCCACTTTACACCCCCCAAGTTACCCTAAAAGTGATCTCTCCCTACAACACTGTGCCAGAAAGTTCTCCCTTTGTCTAGATTCTGCTGGTCACTGGCCCTCTCCCCCCTCCCATCCCTTTTCCCATTGGCCCCTGTTATGCCACTCATCCTTGCCTTTGCCCCCAGCCCTCAGACTATTGGTTTTGGATGCTCTGCCCGCCTTTGGGAGCTTTCGGGATAAAACTGGTGCGGGCGTTCAGTTCAGGGTTCTTCTTGCCTCTGTTCCCTTCAGGTGTGTTGCCATTGAACACCTCGGAATTGCAGGCAGAGAACCCCTCTCCCCTCTTCATCTCTGGTTCATGCACAGACTGTGTGTGTGAGCGGCTGTTTGCGACTGCCTGCGAAGGTGAGATCGTGTGCACACGTGGGTGCTGGCAGAGTGCTGCCTAAGCATCTCCACGAGGGACCCTCTGGAATAAACACGGCATTGATCCACCAAAGCCCTCATTCAATAGCCTATATTTAGGAAAAAATAGGACAGTGACTTAATTATAATGTGCAAAAAGATATGTATACTGTAAAAGCTCTCCATTGCACCAAGGGTTTAAAAAACCTTGGAGAATCATGTATGTAGCCTCTATTTTGTATAAAGGTACCATTTGTGTTTTTAAAAGACTTTGTGATGAAAATGAACTTTTTTCTCCAGGGAAGAGACCAGTCAGAGGAAATGTATAGAGTACAAGTTAAAATTAAAGGAAATTAATAGGGAACAGAGCTCAGTTACTTTTCTTCAAGGATCACATTCCTGAGGATATTGTTCCTCGAAATACAATTTTGTGAAGGGAGGATAGCTGCTGTGTGAGTGTTTCCTAGGGCAGGTACTCCACTGCTCCTCACTGCCTTTTCCTCCCTGGAAAAGCCTGGCAGCACTGCCTCTAGTTGAGCTGCTGACCCCTACGAGCCCCAGCCTCAGGCCTGCCTGTGGGGATCTGCCCTGTCCAGCCCTTGGTGCCACTCACCTCCTTTTTTGGGAAATAGTCCATCTTTGTGCCTATTGTCCTATGCTGTCCCAAGCCAAAGTTCACACGCTCCCCAGTCAAAGTCAAGCACTCCTTGTCAGGTCCTAAACTTTATTTGGTCAGGTACTTCCCACATTGTCAGGCGCAGCCTTCTATTTGCCCAGCCCTCAAAGCATCTGCTACATCACCATCTGAGCCTGCTCAGTGACCACATGTGAATCAGTGAGTTGCATTATTAAGCTGTGACTGTTGGTCCAGAAGGAGACTTCACCAGACTGAACCCATTCCTTGGGAGGAAATACTAAAATGATACTCTGTTACAGAGTAAATGTTTTACCTTTTCTGATTCACCCTGTCTGATGAGATTGACTGATGCTGATACATTAGTTGAAGGTTAATTGCCAGTGAAATTTTATATTAACACTTTTTTTTTAACCAAAATTTTGAGATTTAGGATCATTTACTAATGAAGAAGACAGACAGAACATGTATTTCATCATTTAATCTGTGTTTCATCATTTAGTCATGTATTTCATCATTACACATAAGTCATGTAATACTTTAAATAAAAGAGTTTTTTCTTAAAAATTCCTTGCTATCAACCGTTAGAAAATTTGACTAAGACCTTCATCTTTCATTCAAGGAAGATCATGTGGTACACCTCTCCATTTATTTCCAAAGGGTGTGTACCTGAAAAATACTTCTTTTTACAGAGCTCGTAAGAACCTTGCCAAGGACTGGAGCTTTCTTACATACAGTAAGCAAAACTTTGGAGGCCTCAGCAGATGTAAAATAATGAGGCAGTGCATGCAAAAGAGCCTTAGATGTGCGGTGTAGCATTGTTCTCTCTGAGTTTTAAAAAAAAAGCATGTGACAGCAGTTGCTTAAGTTTTTAAAGTAAAGCATCCTTCTATGACAGCAGATTGCATGAACTGCTGGAAAAGTCAGGTAATGTTTTCCTGCAAGCCCAGCAGTCTTACAGATGACTTATTCGTTTTCATGAAGATCTCGCCAAGATAAAATACCTGTGCTTTGAAATTTTTCTGCTGAAAAGATGCTTTCAATGTAAATGATTTGTATTAGTCTGCTCACACTCCCATGTGCATTCATCTTGCTTACTCAAAACTGTAAACGTAGAAAATGACAGACTTCAAAATCCAATTTATTTCACTTTGTTACCATTATTCAGTTATGACTGAAACCAAGACTAGGATCCCTGGTTCACTTGGAAGTCTGCAGGGGAGCTTGAAGTTTCTACATATCTGGAGGTTTGAAATGGGCCTGATGGTTGTAATGTGCTACGCAGCTGTCATAGGTTAGCAAGCATAGTCCCGGAAGGGACGTCCTTGCTAAGGGGTGCTTACAGTTTCCTCTGGGAACTGATAGAACCTATCAGCTGGCCAGTTTGAATATGGACAATTCTCTAAGCCACTTAAAGTTGTGATCACCTCTGTGATCCACATTTAAGAATAGGCAAACTCCCCCCAAGCTCTCTCTCGTTTCCGGCGCTGGCACAGGTGGCTGCAGGCCCCGTGTGGGGGCCAGTGGGCCCGGCCAGGCCCTGCTTGGGCCAGGCCGGGCCGGGCCACGGCCATCCTGGAGCCAATGGACCTGTTCCAGCCATGGAACCCCCCCCACTGCCTTGCCGTGGGCAGCCGGAGCGGCTGGGCTCTCCCCCCTCTCCACTGCGATAAGAAACATTCAACATTCCAGCTGCAAAGCTGCAAGGCCGAGGTGAGATTAACCCTTTTTATTGCTGTGAAGAGCTGAAAACCTGAAGGAAGAGAGAGAGGAGATGCTTAAAGCTGAAATTCTGTTGTGAAGCTATGATATATCAGAGTATCCCGTTGTAATTCCATGAAGATATGGGGGGTGGAGTGTTCAACTCGTAAGCAAAAGCACCTGCGCTGAGATAGGCAGATGCTGACGCAGCTGTAATTTCATGAGAAGTTTGGACAGGGAGAGATGAACCAGATGAGGACTTTTGCTCCAAACGGGAAAGGAGAAAACCTCAGTCCCTAGAGATGAACCAGATGAGGACTTTTGCTCCAAATGGGAAAGGAGAAAACCTCAGTTCCTAGAGATGCTCCCAGAGATAGTCCTAACGATGAAGATGAGGAAGACCCTTTGCTCCCAGGGAAGGAGAAGGGCCTCTGTTTTTGTTTCTGAACGGCTCAACCTTAAAATTGTACCCCAAAAATCTTCAAGAGTGGACCCTCGAAAGCAGTTGCGGGAAAAGCTGCAAGTCGGGGGAAAGGACTCACACGCAGGCAGAGAGACTCCTCTTCCTAAATGGACTGAACAAAGTTATTTGGAAGTGGGCGGCTGTCTCGTTGTGATAATGTTTTCATAGCATGAGCAAGAAGAGACTTCTCTTTCTAAATGGACTGAACAAGGTTATTATGGAAGTGGTAAACAGACTGAACATCTTAAGGGTTGTCTTTTCACATTGTCAGTGAGAGAAGGGAGGAAGGTGGGGGGAGGAGGAGAGTTCTGAAGGTGGTATAATTTTTTTTTCTTCTTTTAGGTCTGTTAATAAACTTCTTTATATTCTTTCAAGTTTGGTGCCTGCTTTGCGTTTCTCCTAATTCTTATCTCACAGCAGATAAACAGTAATGAGTATTTTGGACCAAACCACTACAGCAGCAAATTGCACTCCCTCATCAGATCTCTCTTCCGACTTCTAAACTATGCAAAAGTGATGACAATTCATTTATAGTTTGTTAAAATAATGGATTTAAGGCTGTTGGTTCTTACAATATTTGTTCTTCCCATAAATCTGTGTCCTCTGTAGGAAATGGGCACGCATAAAGAGCTTCAGAATTTTAACAGACCTTACACAGGTCATGTTTAAATTGCCAGGGACAAGCAAAACATGTCTTGCAGGCAGTCAGACCTTACCTTCAGAAGTACAGCATGTAGAAACAAGGCCTCTACATTCTGCAGGGTTTCTCCTGTATCATAAAATCTGCATATTCCTACCATCCAAATATTTTGCTTTCCAATATTTTGAACTGTTTTTCTTGGGGTGACTTCATGATGTGTATCCCCTATCACTGCTTTATGCCCAGAAATTAATTTTGTGCCTTTCTGTGCCTTTAAACTGAGCCTGAGAGGGGGGAGAGAAAAAAAACCCGAGCAACCTTTCAAAGCAGTTTGTTCAAGGACACAGAAATATATAGACTTCTCTGCTTCTGCAGAGGTGGGAGCAGGAGGAAGCACCCTGCTTGCTCTTCAGCCAGCTTTCGGCTACTTTTTCTCTGGAGGGAGACGGAGAGTTGAACTTTGTTTTCCTGGAACTTTGGGCTTCTTTTCTGTCTTCTTTTTTAGACTGTTTCAACATCAGAACACATCGGGAGAGTTCTCCACTGAGGCCTTGGAGGTGGGCCCACCACGACCCAGCTCCGAGGAGGAGGAGAGAGACTCAGTCTACAGAAGGAATTTTCCCAGGTTTCTCTCCACAACGAGAGGTTTTATTATTTAGCATCATTACCCTTTTCCTGTGTGTTTGCTAAATAAATAGTTTTTATCTCTTTCGCTTTCCTCCAAGGAAAATTTATTTTTTCCCGAACCTGGTGGGGGAGGGCTGGTTGTAACCTGCCTTCTATCAGAGGATATTTTCCTCCAAATTTGTCCAAACTGGCACACTGTTGTACATAAAAATACTATGGAAAATAAAGACATGCTATTTCACTTTGACTGCATTTTTCCAAAGGAAAGTAATTATATTAGCATTTTTCCTGCATTAACTCTCAATGGAAATCAATCTCTGATAGTCATAGATTAAACCAGCTTTGTGTCCCTGTTCCATAGCTTTCCTGGTTTTATTGAATCACAAATGCACTATGGTTATACTGAAAAATGTTCATTCTTTTCCCCTTTGTACAAATATTCTGTCAGTGCAAAATCAGGTATTGTTAACCTTCGTGCTCTTCGGTATTTCTAATGGCTACCCCCCACTTTGCAAATGTACTGTAAGTAAAAATTACTTTCTTCTTCTATCATCATGATTGTTCAATTCATTTGGAAAAATATACTGATTGTCACCTAAAAGCTACCACTTCTAATGCTGAGTGGATGATAGTAATTTGTCAGGAAAGTGAATTTTATCAGTTGTACCTTAGGAAAAAAAGGAGGAATGCGAGAGAAAAATTAGTATTCAGAGTACAGCTCTCCTGGGTGCTCAGTAGCTCTCTCACATTACAATGTGCATCAGAATCTTAGAACAGACCTACTGAGAACCACCACTAGGCAGCAAGGTGGGGATACAAGGCACATACACAGGTGCAGGGTGCTCCCTGTCCCAGCCAAACTGATTCTCAGGAGACCGGGAAATGACCCAGGCAAAGCCAATGATCAGCACTTTAGTGCTGTTTCAGCACATATTCCCACTCATTACCAGTGGTAGCAATGGAAGGTCTTCAGAGATCTTCAGGTGATGGTGTCAGATTTGAAGTATCATGCACATGGGGTGATTCTTGGATGTAACCCATTCCATACAGAAACTTTCCTTCCAGGAATGTGTTTACAAGTAATACACAATCATGGGAGGTCTGTAGTGGGTTTTTTTGGTTGGTTGGTTGGTTGGTTGGTTTGGTTTGTTTCTTTGGTTTAGTTTTTCCTCAGGATCTGTTTTCAGACTGGGAGTTTTTCTGGGAATGAGCACAGATATATGGTTTGCCTGACTGGCAGAAGCTGTTGATGAGCTGCAGGGCAGGTCTGCCATTTAGAGGGAACTGTAGAGGCTGGAGGAATGGGCTGGCAGGAGCCTTATGAAGCTCAGCAATGGCAATGTCAAAGTCCTGAGCCCACGGAGGAACAACCCCAGGCACAAGACAGGCTGGGTATGACCATCTGGGAAATAGCTCTGCAGAGAGATGCCTGAGGAACCACAAATAGAGCAGGAGGTGAAAATATGCTCTGGCAGGTTCCAGGTACTGAGAGAAGGGACAGGAGGTTGAGGAAGGTGATTCCTCCCCTCTGCTCAGTATTGGTGAAATACAACTGGAGTTTCACGTCCCGTGCTGGGCTGCCCAGTACAAGAGACACGTGGGCATTCTGGAGCAGGTCCAGGAAGGTGTCAGAGATTGAAATATTATAGTTTATGACTTAAACATTTTCTTAAAGGACTTTTAAACTGTATTACAAAAGCTGCAGAGAAGACTACTGCAACCTGAGTGGGGCTCTGACTGAGGCCTTACACTGCTTACTGATGAAGATAAGATAAAGTAACAGCTCAGGGCTGGGGACATTCACAAAGCACAGGCTTAACACCTCCGAGGTGGAGACCACAGCCCCAGGGCTATCAGCTTCCAGGCTGGAACAGATCCTTGAACCAAAGGGTGGAGGGAGAAGAGGCTTTGGGTATCTTGGAAAAGCCTCTGGTCAGAGGGGCAGTGACTGCCCATCCTCCACTGTGCAGAGGAGCCCAGCTGAAGGGTCCTCACCAGGGTGGGGGGAAGCTTATCCACAGCAGAAGGGGTGACATGGCCCATCACAGGGGCCCCCCTCAAAGGGGTCCCCAGACCCTGCGTCAGAGCACCAGAGATGTTGCAACAGACCCTCAGTGTTGCAAGGGACAGTGTGCCAAGCTGCCCCCTGCAAGGGGAGACACATGGGGGTACCCACCTGGCCCAAAGTGTATATTAATCCACGGGATTCTGCACTCCTTGGCGTGTGGTGTGGTGGCGTGTGGCGGCCTGGCACAGCGTGTGGTGGCATGGCCACAATGGCAACAGGGGACCGTCACCACCGTCAGACCAGATGGAGGGGAGCAACGAGACATCGTTGGGACCCTCGGATGGGTGATTTGCTTCCACCTAACCCCTGTCACCTCTCCCTGTCCCCCCAACCCCCACGCACACTTCTTTCTTTCTTTTCTTTCTTTTCTTTTCTTTTTTCTTTTCTTTTCTTTTCTTTTCTTTTCTTTTCTTTTCTTTTCTTTTCTTTTCTTTTCTTTTCTTTTCTTTCTTCCTTTCTTTCTTTCTTTCTTCTTTGCATCTCTCCTATTAAATAAAATACATCCATCTTTTGGCATCAACATCTGACCTCGTTTGGTTTTAATCTTGTTTCTGGGAATATTTTGAACCTTCTAAATTCTTTCCAGTTTATGCAGAGACTTAGCTTTCTTTGCTTTTCTGGGTTTAAACCAGATTGTAACAGGAGGGACCATGAAAATAATGAAGGGACAGTAGCATCTTATGTAAGGAGAGGCTGCAAGAGCCAAAACTTTGTAGCCTGGAGAAGAGAAGACTCAAGGAAGTCTTATTCAGTGTCTAAACACCCAACCAGTGAATGCATAGAAACCAGACTGTCTGTGGAGGGGTTCTATGAGAGACTGCGGGGAACAGACATGAGTTGCGTTAAGGAGAAGAGAAAATCTGTACAGCAATAGTGGTAAAGCACTGTCACAGACTTCCCAGAGAGGTTGTGAATCCCCATCCTTGGAGGTACTCAGAACTCAGCTGCCCAAGACCCCAGACAACCTGATCTGCATAGGAGCTAGCCCTGGTTTGCACAGGAGGTTTGGATCGATGACTCCCAGTGTTACTATCCAGCGTAGGTGATTCTGTGATTTTAAGATCCTGCAAGGTCAGTTGTCAAATGTGTGGTTTCAGCTGTGCAGGAATTTATAAACTGAATGTTTTCTTCTCATGAAAAGATTTTTCAAACCAATGAACAACACTCATTTATCATGTGAGGCATTTGAGTAAGAAAACTTGAATTAATCTGTATGATTTTAAGTATATTCCTTAGAAAGGCGGCTTTGGTCTGAAAAAAAGAAAAAGCAGTATAAAGCAGAAATGAATAGTCTTTACCAGTCATTCTTAGGTCCCCAGCACTGACAAGGGACATACTTCATGGATCTGTGAACCTCTGCAGTTATCTTGTATAGAGATAAGCCTCATCTGTAACCTTTGGCATGTTCTGTCTTGCTGATGTGACCTAAAAAAGTCCTTTTTTAGCACAGCCTGTGTTAGTTTTGTTTTGTTAATAACACTTTACTTTTTTTCTCGGACTGTGGCTCTGAGATGGTGCTGTTATTTTTTTCTTTCTTCCAGCCTCACAAAATGGTGTCTGTTCAGTGGGGAGCAGCATGTTACGTGCTTGCGAAAGTGTTGACAATAATCCATATGACCTCCTCTACAGTGTTCTGCCTTCTCATGACTCTGACAAATCTCTATCACTTCCTGCTTAAGTGCCACAACTGTGAAAAGCAATGTGTTTCTGTGTCACCCCATGGATGTACATTTGAAACAAGCTCTATCTTGGAGCTGCCACAACCTGAGACCACAGCTGGTCAGGCTGAAGGAGGGAGGCAGGTATGTACTAAACATTTTTACCGTCTTGCTGTAGAACTCCAGGCTATTATCACCTGCTTCCTAATTCACTAATCCATTCACTCAGTTTAAGCCTTTGATGTATTATAAACTATTGCACCTACACTGTGAGCAGTGATGATAAACAGCAGTACGAAAATAACCATTAGCTCTGCTGTCTGTGGTCAGCATGCTTTCATGCTTCCAGAGCCTGAAGGTTAAATATAGCACTCTGCAGTGCCAGCCTATCTCTCATGCAGCTGATGCAATTCTCCATAGCCTATTAATTTCAGTCTTTCATTTTGTTTTCGCATTATGAGATAGTGTAAAAACTGTTGCCCATATCAGATTTTTAAGATGGAACCTAATCAAAACACTCTGTGTTCTGCATCCAGCGCCACAGTCAAGATGTTTTGGGAGTGTGGTGACTCGGGGTAAAGGCTGACATTTGAAAAATATTCCCATCATGCTAATGGTGAGTGGGTAGCTTGAGAAAACAGGAGAAAGTTAACTATGGAGGGGCATGAAGAGAATTTAAATTGACAAAATCTTCTTTGAAAAAGCCAAGGGCAAATCTGAATACAAAGTGCTTCCTGTAGCTTTTGGGTTTAGAGGAAAGAGGGGTTCTTTCTTTTATTTTTTCTTCTGGGGCAGGAGAGAGGTTGTATCTTGTGAAGCCTGTGCTTGCTCTCTTTGTGCAAAGAAGAGTGAAGAAGTTAAGAAAATTATTATCTGGATTGCAATAACCCTCCACCTGGAGACAAAGAGAAAGAAATGTTTCTCCTTTGCTTATTATTTCACAGTTGAACTTTTCAGTTACTTTGATTTGATTTTGCTTATGCTCTTAGCCTTACACAAACAAGAAGCCAAATAAAACAAATCCCAAAGCATATAACATTGCATCTCCCAGGCAGATGTAATTTGCAGAAACAGTAGGCACACTTCAGGAGTTCACTGTGCTTTCAGAAGCATTTCAAATTCCAGCTATATTTCCCATGCTTAAATTGGGGCTCCGGTAGTCTCTCAGTAGTCAGAATTAACTTTTCAAGTGCATACATACTGCAGAACAACAAAGCTTAACACAAGCAGTAAATCTGCTGCAGTGAGGTGGAGAGACACTGCTGGGAGCCTCACACAACGGAAGTTAAAGCCTGTTTTTCTAAGAATTGGAGATTTTATTCGGGTCTCAAGGAAAAAATGGGGTGCATCTGCGTGGAGATGTGCATGGACACACCACACGTGCCACATGCTGTGGTCAATGCTTCTTAAAGCTAGTGATGCAGGACAATTCCCTTCAGAAAATATGATTTTTTTTAACACAGGTAAATAACTTCTCAGACCAAACTTACTTTTTATTATTTAACTAACAAATCTGATGATGAAAACAGAAAGGTGAAAATTGGAGCCTACATTTCATAAGTGAGTAAGTCACAAGAACACAGCATCCATTTGTCAGGTTAAAATTGATTTTCTTTCAGCAAATGGAATACTTTCTTTTCTATTGAAAATGCCAACAGTTTTAGTGGCATTTCCCATTTTTAGCAGACGCATTCTTCTTCCCATAGATTTTAGTATTCATAAACAATCTAATTCAGTGCAGAAATTAATTTCAAAATGCTGCCATTTCTCACACAATGAAAATCATATTTGTCTGAGCTAGCCCAGCACTAAATATTCTTTCTGGGTTCTGAAGGACGAGAAATACTTTGCTGTAGTAGCACACCAGAGATGCCTTGTCTGGTACAAGGCTTGAGTGTCCTTACTAAGAAGAGCCCCCAGAACCAGTTAGCACTACTCTTCTGTAGAAATTTCTGTTGCCTTTCTGAAGATAACAGGAACCTGACTTTATTACAAGGCTCAAACAGAGATTGCATTCCATAATCTCTGCCCTGTTGTTTGCATTAACCAGTCTCCCATGGTCCATTTTCACTTTTCAGACATCAAGGAGAAATATCAGCCAGTTACCCTGTGTCAGCTTGGAGGATGTCCCAGGTCAAAAAAGAAGAGGAATAGTGGCCTAGATTGGACAAATCAGCTTTGGGCAACTCAAAATACAGGAACACCAGGTGGGAATATAGAGGCTATGAGGATGTGTTTAATGGTGTGCACCTTCCAGTAAGCATATGAGTAGCTGGCAAACCAAACAGAAATGCTTGGCAACCAATGCCTGCACTACATTCAGCTGTTTTCAAAACAGCTCAACAGGATCCCATGTAGCAGGCTTGTGCTCCCCAAGTGCCTCTGCACCTGAGAGCCTCGGGGCTTGATCATGGGCCTGTGTGTTGCCTCTCAGAGCATGGTTCTGCATGTTGGCATCATGCAAAGATGCAGATGTTGGCAGCACAGTTCTACTCCAGTGCTTTGCCCATGGGTAAGGCTGGACAATATTTTGATAATCAGAGATTGACAGGAATCTTGTCTTCTGAAAACATTAATTGTATTATTTTTACATGCATTTCTATTTAATATGTTCATTGTTGATAAATGGCTGCTCTTCATTGCTAAGGAAGCTACCTTGTTCTGACTGCTCATCAGATCAAAGGCCCAGCAGATGCTTAGGGTGTCACTGACAGTCAGTGGATGGAAGTAAACGGGTCTTCTATGTTTAGATGATGGCTCTTCACTGAATATTAGGGAGAGCTTGAAGATAAAGTGTTTTCCACCGTACAGAGAAAAGTGGTTGAAAATTGTATTTTACCTGGCAAAAGGTTGGATAGTCCTAGACTGGAACTTGATGGCGAATCTGAAACATTATATCCCAAAGTTGCATGTCCATACTCACTTTCCCTGTAAAGTTTATGTCCTTTCAACAACTTTTGTGGTGGAACATTGTTTTCTCCTCCTGAGTCGTGTGTGGAGGGAAGGAAAGAGAAAGGGAAGGAAGAGCTTTGACTGTGTACAATGCGGTCTCATAAACATGCTGTGTGCTTTACAACCACTTTTGCTTGAGTGAACAAGAGTTAATTTATTCAGAGAAATTAAGTAGAAGGTGGAATGAAACAAGGAATTTAGATTCATGGAAATTTATTTATTAAGTATATGCTATATAATCCAGTTCCCAACAGAAAAGATCACTGGCATGCTGCAAAATGCAAAAGTGCAACACATTAGCAATTTAGCTTTATACTGTGAAACTGATTGTCTTCTTTATTCTGTTAATTTTGAAATGAAAATCCACATTTTCATGAAGAACAAAAGAATAGCAGAACGGAATATTTATTTCCTGGAGTAAAATCAAGTTGTGAAATAATTCCAGACTTATTATTGCCCCCAGGCCCAGTTCTCTTAATTGAGAGTATGTGATGGTGATAGGTGGTGTTTCATAACTGTGTTTCTGTCTGTCAAGAGAAATTGCACCTGATACAGCAGCCAACCTTCCAAGAGTGATGAAACGATAAACTGATACCAAAACAAGAACTGCATAGCAGCTTTGTCTGTGCTGGGGGGTACACAGTGTGACAGTACAACAACTTTACATTCCAGCTCTCATCTTTGGGGAATGCTTGCCTTCATGCTCCTAGAGAAAGAGTGTCATAGGAATACCAACCTTGGTGCCCTGCAGAGGCTAGGTCTTTTTTTGTACATATGATGTATTTAAACCTTCTGCAGAAGTTCACAGATTACCCACCCTAGGTACCCATTCTTGCTGTTCATCTGTGATTCATTCAGTTTGTAGTGAGGAGAGCCTGCCAACGGATGAGCAGGCTGGGGGGACTCCAAAGCCTCAGTCCTTTCTCTTTGGCTGCGGGGAATGCTATTGAGCTGGCTGAAGCGTTACTCTCTCACAGTGGTTACCAAACCTATGGACAGCATTAGCTCTTCAGCTGTATCACAAAACACCCGTATTGTCTCTACCGGGAAAGTGCAAGATTCTGCCGGCTGTATTTATGACATCATTAAAATTTCCTCCTTGCTGCTCAAGTCCATTCAACATTATTGGAATAACATCAGAAGTGCTAAGTGAAGCAAAATGTTATATGCTTTGAAGCAGTAAGTGGGAAAATCTATGTGGGGGGTTTGTTCGATGCAGGAATACTCAGGCTGTCCCTGCAAGTGCAATGCCCTGACGATCCATACTACATGTTAGTTACTTCTGGGCTGGACAAGGTAACTTCTGTTCCTCAGAGCATTGTTTACTAACTAGACTTTCAAGCCATCTGAATTAAATGAAGGGCATGGAGTACAAAAAGCAAAGCAGGATTTGCTTTAACTAAGATTTAGCAGTTTAACTCCAGTGTAAAATGAAAGGCTGCTCAGTGATTATAATAGTTATTTGCCACTCTCTAGTCAGGGTTCAGGTCCTGGTTTGATCATGAACATTTAGTAGTCTAAAAGATAATATTGATTTATTTTGTATGATCATGGTCAAATCACTCAGCAACTAAAAACAAAGGAAGATATTGTCCCTTGTGATATCAAGGTCAGTGTCTTCTCTCTGAAAACCAGGGTCTTTTTAAGGTTTCTGAAACTAGGCATCTCCAAAATGAAGGAAACAATAATACTTTGCCATGTGTCATGGGTTAGCAAAGCAGAGTCCCAGAAGTGATTTTCTTGCAAAGAGGTGCTTACAGCTCTTCTATGACCTGACAGAACCTATCAGCTGGCCAGCTTGAATATGGACAATTTCTTAAGCCACTTAAAATTTTGACCGCCTCTGTGATCCACACTTAAGAGTAGACAAACCCCAGGCAGGTCTCTGTCTCATTTCTGGCGCTGGGACAGGTGTCTGCGGGGCCATGGCCATCCTGGAGCCAATGGGCCCTGTTCCACCTGCGGCCCCCCCGCCCCCGCCCCCTAGCCCTGCTACATGCAGACAGAGCAGCCTGGCTCCCCCTCTCCAGTGCGGCCAAGATTCAGCTGAAGCTGCCCTGTTGTCTGGCAGAGATCATGTGACCACCAGCGATAAGCCACATTCCAGCTGCAAGGCTGAGGTGAGATTAACCCTTTTGGTGCTGTGAAGAGCTGAAAACCTGAGGGAGAAGAAAGAGGAGATGCTTAAAGCTGAAATTCTGTTGTGAAGCTATGATATGTCAGAGTACTCATTGTAATTTCATGAAGGCATGGGGGGTGGAGCATTGAACTTGTGAGCAAAAGCACCTGCGCTGAGATAGGCAAATGCTGAAGCAGCTGTAATTTGATGAGAAGTTTGAACAGGGAGAGATGGAAGCGATGAGGACTTTTGCTCCAAATGGAAAGGAGAAGACCTCAGTTCCTAGAGATGCTCCCAGAGATAGTTCTAGAGATGAAGATGAGGAGGACCCTTTGTGTTGGGGTCCCTCCCCCGCCGTGTAGCCCTGGGAGAGGGGCCCTG
>NW_024581076.1:3862409-3967278 GCF_017639235.1 Corvus kubaryi
GGGACTCCTGGTTTGATATATGCGTGTTGCAGGATCCCCACTGCAACACCTTTGCTCCCAGGGAAGGAGGAGGGCCTCTGTTCTTAGAGATGAAATGCTCCCAGAGATGGGTGAAGAGAACTTTTGTTTCTGAACGGCTCAACCTTAAAATGGTGCCCCATTGGCTCAAGATTGTACCCTCGAAAGCAGTTGTGGGAAAAGCTGCAAGTCGTGGGAGGGGGACTCTCACATGATGCGAGCAGAGAACCAACCCGGGCGGCTGTCTCGTTGTGATAATTTCTCCATAGCATGAGCAAGAAGAGACTCCTCTTCCTAAATGAACTGAACAAGGCTATTACGGAAGTGGTAAACAGACTGAACATCTCAAGAGTTGTCTTTTTACATTGTCAGTGGGAGAAGGGAGAAAGGTGGGGGGAGGAGAAGTGTTCTGAAGGTGTGGTATGTTTTTTTTCTCTTTTCTTTTCCCTTATTTTAGGTCTATTAATAAACTTCTTTATATTCTTTCAAGTTTTGTGCCTGCTTTGCTTTTCTCCTAATTCTTATCTCACAGAAGGTAAACAGTAATGAGTATTTTGGACCAAACCACTACACTAAATTGGTGTTTCTGCCCGATTTCAAACCAAACCCGCTACACCATGCTTGAAAGTGTTTTGTAGCATTTTCATAGAGATTGTAGATAGAGACTTAAGAGTATGATACTGTTTTAAAGTTCTTTTATACTGAGGGTATAGCTCTGAACACATCCCAGTACTAAGAGGAAGCAGGACTGAGTAGTTCTAAAGCAGGTGTACATGGACAGTTTTAAGAAAATCATATGTTAAGAAACAGCTAGTTTAATACAACAGTTCCTGCAGCTCCCACATTATCAACACACAGGCACAGACATTTTTCTTTCAACTGAGAAGGCACCACAAATTGGTCTTAAAGCTTTCAGGAAGAAAAATGGTAAAAATAGCTAATTTACCTGATTTATGTGAGCCATTAACCATGTACTGCTATGTTCTGGTTCAACTTGGGTTGTAAATTTCACATGACAAAGAAGACAATTAAGGAAAAAACAGGTAAGAAAAAGAACAAATCGTTATTTTACTAATTTCTGCTTAGCAAAGATTTTACCACCACCTTTTCTTCCAAGGCATCTCAAATTGTTACCTGGATGTGTATATCTACGTATCTCTTTCTTCAGCTGACAGAATCAAGATTGACGGGCACTCAAGGGATTTTAAGTTTCCTTCTTATGAGGCAAAATACCCTTCCCTGGTTTATCTACCTATTTTTGTACCAGATCAGCCTGACTTACATAAAGTCAAGCTAGTTTCTTTTTATAATTTAAAACAAAATGCTCTGTTTTCTTCCCGTTTCTTGATTGCTGGTCCTTCAATAATCAGATGCTATTATGCTGTGTCTTTGGGAAGGCAACATGTATCTTTTGTAGTGCTCTCTAAGAAAGAGTAAGCAAGACTGGGGGAAAAAATACCTGTCATACATTCAGCTTGTGCAATTAAACAGAACAGGCATTTCAGCTCCACAATGTGAGTGGGGTCCTCCAATGACAACGGGGTTTAGGGTACTCAACTGATGCAATGGTGCTGTGCTGTTGCCTTCTGAGACCTCATGAGAAGTGCCAACACCTGCAAGAAGAGCAGATAGACAAGGCCTGCAGCAATTTGTTTATTCTGGATGGGTGAATTCTGGACGTCTAGCTGGATGAAACAGTGGTGAATGCAACAAACATTCACCACAACAACGTTTGGTCTTTCTCTGCCCAATCAACAGGAATGTTTACAAGACTCCAGTTCCAGATGTAGCAGCTCATCCCTGTGGTATGGAAAGCTTTTCTGACTCTTTCCAGACCCCACAAGCACCACGCATGGAGAGGGAACACCAAGCAGGCCTAGTCTGTGTCTACTGTCTGTTCTGTCTCCCTTCTGTCTCCCTCCTCTCCTCCTCCTCCATTTTTTTTTCTGAAAAAGCCAAGACTGGGAGTTTATAAATGCCTGAACTTTGTAAGCATGCCTGGGTCTCAAGTGAGGTTTGACACTTGCCTAAACCCAAAGTTCTATAGCAGAGAATGCTCTCACCTTGCTCCTTTTCTTTCCATCAAAACCAAGTTCATACTTGCGTTTGTCAGTGTGGCTTGCTTGGATCTCTAAATTAGAGTTGTGGTCCAGAAATTTAAATGAGGCAGTAGTGTACCAACTTAATTTTTGGGCAGAAGTATCATTGCTAGTCCTCATTCACTTCTTAGGCAGATAATCCTTAATACCTCACAAGGAAACCTGATTAAGAGCATATTTTTCTTGCTCATTATTCTTACAGACTTTTTATTATGTATTTTATTCTATGAACATTCAGTGAGAGAGCAAATGAGAGATGGTAGCAAACTTTCCAGCAACCCTGATGAGAGAAAGACTTTCACTGTAATAACATGCCTGCAATGGTTACTGAACCCTTCAAGTCAGGCCCAGGAGGAGAGTATACAGAATAGAACCTGGGACAAGAGAATAAAATTATTTCTGAACAAGGTGGACCATCAAGATATATGTTTCTTTTTATATGCTATTTACTTACAATTTTTCCCTTTGTCTTATTCTTCCAGAATTCTGAAAGAAATTTCTCTGCAGGCACCAAGCCTTTTCTCCACAGACCTTCCCTTCAGCTGTGAATTCTTATTGAATCATGGTACATGTGAAGTGATAAGAGAGAACAGAAGGTATGACATTCTTTTCCAAGAGAAGCTTTAAAGGATGATAAATATTTGCCTAAGCAGAGTATTCAAGCCATATGCAAATTTGCATAATGGCACTCCAGGTGATGTGACGCATGGTAATTACTTGCAACCTGATAAAACAGAAATTCAGGAGCATGCTGCTGAATGCAAACATTCATTTGTGAAAAACAACACTACCTTGTCACTCCTTAATAAGGGTATCATGAAGAAAAGACATGTCTTCAGGGAAATGCACAGGGGACATGTCTAGCTGGACATGAAGGACATCTCCTTGCCTCCCTCCAGGAGTGTGATCACTGTATGCTCACTTCCTGAACATACCCATACCTTTCAGCTTTTCAACTTGCATCGATTCCTTAAAAGCTGAAAGGTTCTCATCATCTCCCAGAACTACACATATTGGCCTGACTTTTCCAGCTCCCCCAGTAACATGGTTTGTGCTGTAATCACTCTCAATTAACAGCACTCGCATCATCAAGGCGAAGAAGAACACATCGGACTTACTTGCCTGTGGGCAATTAAATCGAACAAACAGACCCTTGATGCTTGAGGCATGACAGAAGAAGGTCAATAGTTCAGAGCAGATAAATAGTGGATTGTAGCAGTGCATAAACGTATAATTAAATTTCCATTTACCATGTATATAAAGTCCAGAATAGAGCCATGTGTCAGATTGAATGTGATGAGATTTTGCCAATGGCTTTGCCTGGGCCAGAATTTCACTCTGGGACACATTTTTATCTACTGGGAAACTTTTTTTCTTAGTCCATCTGAGTGAAGCAGGGAAGTATTCAAAATGGGTAACACAATTTTCTTCACTTTTAGGTTTCCTTACCAGGGAGAAATACATCAGGATAGCAGTAAAAGGAGTCCTGCAAGTAGTTTTCATGTCCTCAACATGGTGGCTCCATGGTTGTCCACAACGGGCTGTGCCTGAAGGAACAGCTGCATGAGATAGAGAGTCTGCTGAGCACTGAAGGAGAGCTCCTGGCCAGGACAAGCAACCACACTGTGTGCTTCAAAGTGAGCAGGTCCAAGAAGGTCAAGCAAGGCCTGGTCCCTTTTTTTTCCCCTTTTCATCACTTAAAAGCATAAAATACTGCACAAGTTCTCTGTGCTTAAACACTACAGGGCATTGTCTAATGCACTGATGCAGCTACTGGAATTTGGATAAGGGAAGCCATACTATACCTGCATAGGGAAGGTATAGGTAACAGTGTGTTGCTGTCAGAGCCTTAAGTCCCTTTCTCCACAGTGTGCTCTGTGCATCCTCTTTGTAATACGGCTTTTAAGTGGGATTAATGGATTCCTCAGACCTACCACACAATACGAATTTCTGAGCATTCATTTCATATCCGTCAAGGAGGAACACAGCTAGAGCAATATTAACATTGCTAATATGAAAATATTATGTAAAACCACAGATGATGTTACCTGGCCTTAACTGTGGGAAATGAACTAAGGTTTTTGCTGATGTGGACAGCCAGAAGCTGATGGACTGCACAGCTTTTAAAGCTTCAGTGAAAACAGAGAAGGAGCCATCAGAAAAGGAAGTAGCAAAGTGAGTAACTTGGGGGAAATTATCATGCTAGAGAAAATAGCCTGAAATTCAAATAGTTGCTAGGAATGATTATATTGGGTAAAATATGTATGTAAATGATGAGTAATATAAATATTTTTATTACTATCATGTAAGGAGGTCTGACAGTCATTACTTGAATGTACCTAACAATTTCTATTTTAAAAATATCTATAAAAAATTTCATGAGAAGCTTTCATAACCAATTTTTTTTTAAATGAACAGCAGACATAAGACAGAGAATGTGATGGGGGCCAAGGAGGTGCTTTTGTCATTTACTGTTTGAATTTTGGTTGTACAGATCCATTTCCTTTCTTTTTCTCTGCATTATTTTTTTGTCCCAGGGTTAGAAGAACTCCTTCTTGCATTGTTCTAAACACAGTAAGCACAGAACTCCTTTTGAAACTCCCTTAAAAATTAAGTCAAAATTAAATTCATCAAGTCAGAGTTGTAGTTATGTGGGGTTTGGCAGAAGACAACATGTTCTGGGAAGTAGGATCTTGTAGCCATTCTTTGACTTCTTTGAAAATAACAGCATTTTTGGCACACTTAAATTTTGCCTAGGAGACAGCAGGACATTTGATGTCCAGGTATGATACCAGTTTCTCTAGGTATTAGGTTGTGCAACCTGAGTAGCCAGAACCTATCACATCTTCCTTTCCTAGCTTCAACAGCCATCATTTTATTGAAAAGGAATTTGATACTTCTCTCTTAGTGTTGCTTTCTCAAATTTATATTGGTACTCTCTCTGTCTTAGATTTTTCTTCCTTGTTTTGCCTTTATATTGGATGGGAAGAATATATCTGTTCAATAAAGGGCTTCCTAGTATGATGCCCACTGGGAGTTTTATCCATCTAACCACATCAGCTAGTGGATGTCACTAAATCCACTACAGAACTGCACTGTCTTCTGTGTGAGACCAGCAAAGAATTAATCTCAAGCTGTGGTTGAAATACATATTTATTCTTTTCATTCGATAGGAACCTAAACAAATATTTAAGATGGTTAAATTGATTAAAAAATGTCAGAAAGTGTCAGGATAAAACTTAACATCAGCCAGAGATAGCTGCAAAAGGGAAATAATGGGAAATACCATCACTTTGCTATCAGTGACTCACTGTTGTGCTTCGAGAAAAGGTCTACAGATAAGAGCCTGATATTGGAACTGACAGAACAGATCCCCCTGATCTTTCTTCTTCCTGTTTTCATGCAGCTATGTGCTACGTAAATTCTGACTGAGAAGCAGAAATAATTTTTTAAAATTTTTAATAACATGGTCCTCACTAAAATCAGAGATTTTCAAACACAAATTGTTTGATCTCCTTTAAATTTTAACCATATGACTTGCCTACTCCTTTAACTACCTGCCGTGCAATTACCCAGGTGGCTCCTCCTGAGTATGCTATTTCCTGCTGATGCAGTAATTGATGGATAACAGGAAGTGTCTGAAAGTGGATGTTAAATTTTATTCACTGTAGGAATAGATTCCATTGCCACCACTGTTGCTATATTTACTTAAACCAGTAATCATTGTTGCCATTTTATGTGCCCTCAGGAATTGGATGCTGCTGTGCTTTCCCAGCATGTCTCTTTTTCCAAAGACATAACACATGGAAGGGACAATGGATCGAGGCAATTGCACAAAGAGAGGACTTCAAGGTTTGCCCACTGTTCACATAACGTGAGCCATGACTAGACTGGTCAAGCACAAACATGTACACTTTGAAAAGGAAGAAAAGACCAGCAAGCCTTTGAAATGGAATGAATTAGTACTGACCTCTGCTTTCAAACTGAGAGCGCCTCTGGCTGGCAGGATGGCACACTGGTTGCCAAACCTGCCACTGTCTTTTGCTCTCGATGTTGGTTTTACGAGTTTCTTTCTCAAGTCTTACAGTTTTGGCAATTCTGACCAATAGAAACAAAAATTTCTATATCTGGACATTTTGGGTGGGGAGGGGTCAAGGACCTGACCATGGATCTTGGATAAGTCTTTTTGGAAGGGAATGACTGAGCAAGGGAGAAATTAAGGACTATTTTTCCTATCATTCTTACTCAAGTCGCTGTAAATCTCTGCCTTGGAAACCACGTGGGAACTGGGATATGTGTGTGGGGTTGATTTCTCAGTTATGGACAACCTTATCAGTGTGTTAACCACAAGGCTATCAAAAGCATAATTTGCTTCTGCATATGCCAGTGTAAGCTAATCAGAGAAGGATGGCAAGTATAATCAGGGCTTTAAAATAGCATGGCTATAAAAAGAGATAGAATTGACAAGTAGCTTCTAGTTTGGAATAGAGATGACTATTGTAGATATATAAAAATATAAATGGCATAAAAAGAACAAGAAGTGATTGGGATTTGAGTGAAAACATACTCAGGAATGAAAGAAGACTTCCCTCTCCACTGCCTTAAAGCATAAAGGAACAGCAGAAACCTCTTGCTCTGAAAAGTCTCCAAACTGAAGTGGGAGGACACACCAGGGGAAGGATAACTTGTTATTTGTCATGATTTTATATTCCTGTTGTGCCTACTTACTGGCCTTTCACAGGCATGGTGCCAGGCTGGGTAGCCCTCTTGGTATGGCCCTGGCTATGATTTAAGAGACAGTACCTTTTTATAGCATTCTTGCAAGTACAAGTAATGTTAGATATAACTAGGCCAATCTTTCCCATATTCTTTCATGTACTGTTGGGATTTCAAACACAGATGTACACCCACACACAGACACACACACAGATGCACACACTTTTAGAGCGTATTGTGTAGTACTCCTGCCTCATACACTTCATAGGTATCACACTGTACAGCTGCCACAATATTCATGTTTCTGCTCAAACTGATGCCTTAGGTTGTAACTTTTATATTTTTCAAATCCTGTACTGCCTAGTGTGTAACTCTGAAGTTTCTTGTAGCCTGTTAACTTCTGCTCTCTCGTGCTAGGCAGACATAACAAAGCCTCCCCAGGCCTGCTCTCCAAGGACACCCAGACCATCCTAGGCCCAAGAAGTATAAACCAAAAGCCTTTGTGGGGGGGGCAAGCGGAGGGGAATTACATCATTAAACTGAAGCTTTAATTGGAGAATTAACCCTGATATGCAAATGAACCAAACCTATAAAAGTGTGAAGAACTCGTGACCTGTCATCCATCTTGAGGTCCATCTTGGCAGTAGCCTCTGGCTCCCCAGAGTGTACCTTTGAAGGCCTTTCAAATAAATAACTACCTTATTACCTTACTCCTGTCTAGTCTCTGTTTCTGGGAGGCCTCTCAAGGCATGAAAACTCTAATAGGAGTCTGCATTTCAAGGTGAGTGTAACCCCAGTGATACTACTTAAAAGATTTCAGAGCAGGAAATGACATAATTAAAAGCTATTATCCCAGATGTAGGAACAGAATAGAAATATCCTGTATTATTAAATGCTTCTGTTTTGTGAGAATGAATTGTGTTAGGAGTGTTTGTTTGTAAACTGATTAGAGAACTAATGATATAAAAAATATGCATAAAACATAAACAGAGTGTCTCACGGGAGTTTCCCACATGCACAAAGGGTCCATAATCTGTTTATCTCTGGCCTTGGTACTACGTGAAAGGCTTGGAATATAATATTAACCCTGAAATGATCTTTAATTGGGACAGGACTGGATTTCCTCTTTAATAGTGGCACATCATGTGGGTGATTAGTAGTTGTCATGGGAAAATATTCCATATATATTTCTAAAGACGTTTGTTTTCCAAGGCAACACGTTGACGAAAGGTATCATTGCAGACAGATCAGTCTGAGTAGGAAAACAGGCTCTTGCATTCCTGCTAAAATTCTCAGGTGAGACAAGGAAGACTGTATTTTGCTAAGAGTCCAACTCCAAACTATGGAATTTTCAGATCTTTTCATAATTAATAAAGTCAGTTGTCCGCAGTTATTCAACTTGATGGTCTTTAGTTGCTGTATTAATTCACTTCATTATTGTGTAGATTTATATTGATACTTCTTTATAAAACTTCCACAATGACTTTTTGTTTATAATATCACAGGTTGAAATGTCTTATTTGCTTTTTCCATGCTTAATTAAAGCAAAAATAAAGGTAAAGTTAAAAATAAATGTAAAATTAAAAATAAAAATAAGAACATGTTGTTGCCCCACTGTAATCCCATGAGCAAGCTTTGATGACAATGTCAACCCCCATTTGAGAGAACAAAATCTCAATTCATGATACACCTATTTGCTCTGAGTTCTGTTTTATTTTTTTCCAGAGAAATAGAAGATTTGAGGCTCTAAGCAGACAGACACTGTCATGTTGGCCTATTCTCCTTGTATCGCTTGGGATTCAGTTTCTGAAAGCTGCCCGTGCTGCTGTTTGCACCTTTTGCAGTACATCACTAAGCTGCTTTGTCAGCTTGAGGGTTGGCTATTTAATTTTTCAGAAACATGCAGCTACTCTTTTAACACAGCTATTAATTCGCTGCTCTTTGCTGACAAAGGAAAAATAATTTCACAACAGCATTTTAGAATTGTGTCACTGAGAAGATGGACTTGTCCCCAGATGCCTTGCCCCAAATTCCTCCATGGCAAATGACAGCTATAGCCTGTATTTGCACTAGATATTAACTGGCTATATGGTTAAATTAATGAGTGAAAACAAAAGAACGTTTACTGAAACTGGCTTTAAGCTTGCAGTGATGAATATCTCCCACTAGCTCTATTATTTTTGGCATGCACCTTTAGTCAGTGTTACATTTGTTCAGACTCCTCAGCTCAGCGAGAGAGCTCAGATGTGTAACTTGTACAATTGTGGACACAGCAACCAAAGTCACTCTCATGGCTCACTGGTGACCTGTCTCTTTATTGGAATTCATTTTATCAGCTTGAGAAATCTATGATGTGTATACTTACCTGGTGACTTTGAGGTGCCATGGGGTATTTACAATGTACACAGATGCCCATATCCTTTAAGGCTGGCAGTTGCAGGCCAGGTAGAATGTGTTAAGTCACCCCAATGTCACAAGATACCCAGATGCGGGCAATTGGATTAAGCTTCTGAAATCTGGCTAAATGATCTGTGCCTGTGGTGTCTGTGCCTGTGGTGTCTGTGCTGTGGGGATGCAGCTTGGAGGTACAGCTGTTTCTGGGCTGATGGACTCAAAATGTTCACACACAATAAAAGTGTTCAGTGGGAAGAGGGCTTGTTTGCAGTTAAAACAAAGATGAACTGAATACATGAATCTCTGTTTATCTCTTGAAGGCTCTTACATTAACTCTTCTTGCTCCCAGAAGTCTTCTCATGTTAAAATCCTTTCCTGCCCCACCAGCTGTATGTGTAAATTGCCAGTTTAATGGGAATGGCTGACATGGAGCTAATTTTCCCCATGGCAGCCCCCATAGTGCTGTGCTTTGCATAGGTAGCTAGAAAGTTGTGGATAACACAGCAGTGTTGCGGCTGCTGCTGAGCAGTGCTGGCACAGCATCAGTGCTGTCTCTCTAACATTCCCATCAAGGGGCTGGGAATGGGCAAGATCCTGGCAGGGGACACAGCTAGTCCCAAATTAACCAAAGGGGTATTCCATAACATATCATATCAGCTCAGATAGAAAAGCTAAGGAGAGGAGGAGGAAAATGGGATACTTGTTATTTTCAGTGTTTGCATTCAGAGCAGTTGAGACGTGTGCTGAAGCCCTGCATCCAAGGAAATGGTCTGACATTGGTCACCAGTGGGAAGTAGAAAATAAATTTTTTTTTTTGTCTTTGCTTGTGCAGTATCCAGTAACACAGCTACTTAGGGTTTTATTCAGTCACAGAGTCAGAATCTATTAGTATAATTCTTTTGCTAAAAGGCCTGGAAGGTGAGGGGAATTGTATTAAAGCATGTCCCTAGTTTCAGCAGACCTCTGTATGAATTTAACATATTCTGTCTACATACTTGACCTCCCTTTTAATTTCTAAGGTAGCAAAAATCTAGGTAATCATTAATACATGCCATAGTCATGGCTAGTGATGGTTATACTCCAAGAGACTTGCCTGTTTGTATGAAATTGGAGCCAGGAAAAAAATGATTCTGCTCCATTCTTATTGGAATATCTCCTAGACTTTCCTTATCTTTTTTTGCACTTCATTAAATCAGCTACATACTTGCATTAAATCAACCATACCCCAGAGATGTTGTCAGCAAGCGGAACTCTACCTTTTGCTATTAAAGCATATGGACCACAATCTGTTAGTATTATTATATCTGACAAATACAAATTTGTTAAATCAGAGGGCATGAGTTTTTGTCTTTCTAAATAATCTTATAGTCTCTCTCTTGCTCTTGCTACTTTCCATTTCTTCCAACAGCAGTCAAATTATCTTTGCCTTGCAGTAAAGTATGGCATTTATTTGTCTAAAATAATAATCTACTCTCCAAATTACTTTTTATCTGAAGATCATGAAGTGCTTTACTTCATGAAGCTTGCATAATCTCACTGTCAGAGAGAGAGAAAAAAGGAGAACTGGAAAGGACCTTGAGAAGAGAGTATTTGACTTGCCCAAAACCTCCTCTGTTTTGACACAGTACTAAGGAAATGTAGTGAAAACACATCAGTCAATTTTTCTCTGCTTTTATTTTCCTCCTAGTAATATTTTGAAATGCAATAATTAGGCATATATAGTTACATCAGCTTAGACTGAAGTTATTCTTAATCAGCTGATTCGGGTGATAAGATTTCAGCTACATATTTGCCCCTAGGTAGCTGGGGTAGAAAGAATAACAGAAATGCAATTGCAGCTTGATTTTCATTTTGCCTTTTGGAAGAAATCTTTATCCCTTTGACTAAAATTTGCTGTCATTAACACCCCAAGCTTGTTTGCCATAGCCAGTGGGGTCATCTGGAATATTGCTAAAAGCAGAATTTGGTTTGTTACATTCTCAGCAGCTTTTCAAAATATTCGATATGACAAAATGCATAGCTGTTCGTGGTCTTATCCATGGCAATGGCAGAAGACCCTTCAGACAAAAATTTGCTTCAGACTTCCTCTGAAATCCTTCTGCCTGAAATGTGCAGAGCTCTGCCTGTTGCATTTAAGAAGTCAGGACTGAAAAAAAATGTATCTTGGAGCTTTTTACTGCTTATTTGGTTTTGTGCTACAACTGTAAACTCTGTTCTTATTTTATTTGTTGATCTGTTTTATTAAGTGCCTTCTGATGAACAACAAGAAGCCTGTAATAAAAACCATCTGCAGTATGGTGGCAGGTTCCTTCTCTCAGCCACAGACCTTAAACTAGTCCCTGGTGTGCTGCTATACACAACTCTGACTTGTTTCTAATACTTGTTACTGAAATGTTCATCTGGACCTGGCTGGCGTTTTTGGCTGAATTTGGATTGTGCTGCTATTAGAGGACACCCTTCCCTGAGAACATTTTTCTAGTTCATTTGTAATCTCTTTGAAAGCATGTTCCACTGCATAGATCCTCACTGGAGTAAATATCATAGTCAGATAAATGTGTGGAAGAATGAGACAATTTGCATTTGGTAAGAATCTTCCCCTTATCTAATCACAGCAGATGCTGAAGTTCTGATTTTTCTTGCTCAGCACCTGTGTACCACATGCAGTGTTTTATTACACAGTCATGACCCATTTAGTCATAGCCCTCCCCCTTGCTGCAAAATTATTTGCTAATAGTGTACTATGCAGTCAAATTTTAAATTACTTCTGTGAAAACTCCTACCAGGTCTAATCTGAGAGGACCCACTGTGCTGGCTGAGGTGGAACACCAGAAGTTCCTGTTCATCCTTTAGGCAGTGTTGTGCAGATGTCCAGGTGTTAGGGAGTGCCTTCAGCCAGGCTTCCCAAAGACCTGCTGTTCCATGGGATTTGTTCTGCTGGGAAAGGAGTTGTATTTTCATGACACACCATGGGTGAGGTGAAATGTTGTACAGGACTCAGCCACAGCAGTGTTCAGGTTTCTTGAAGATTGCTTTGTCTCTTTGACAGCAGAGCAGGAAATGCCTTCCCTGACACTCCCAGAAAATTCACACTTCTTGCCAGTGCTGAATGTGTCTGCAAAGACACCATTAACATTGATGGACACAATCTCCTACTTGGGGAAGAGAACTGAAGATGCAGGAACCACTTGTAGGAACCTTCACCTGTAGGTGTTAAAGACAGGCAGTGTAATTTAAAAGCCAGACTGTAAGGACTCAGAATTTACAGGGGTTTAAAATTTTGATGAAAACTGATGTAAATGATCCTGGCTGCTGTACACTATCCATTTCCATTACAGCACCTTCACAAGATTGACCTTGCTTTCTGGTTCAAACTCTATTTCAACTAAATATCAGGATAATGAATGAGATTGTGCTCTATTACAGTTCAAAATAATCTTAATTCATATTGCTGGGATATGCAGTTAGCTCTTAGCCTGTATTTTTTGCTTCTTTTTTAGAAACTTTGAGAAGCCCCCAGTGGCTCCAGCAATCTAAATATCAAACGATGACATTTAAAGTTTGGAAGAAAAAGAAATATACTGCTACTTGCCATAAATGCCCATTAATTACCTTCCTCTTTCACATTTAATAGCACTTTATTCACTGTAAGCCACTCCCAGAGGCTGGATCCAGTCTTACCATTATTTAAGTGTGGAATTTGAACCATTATCACATCTTAACATTATCACATTCATAACAAGAAACTATTCCCTGTTTATTTGATCCTAAAAATTTCCCTTTGCATAGTAGTGAAACATAATATTCTGGTTTTGAGCGTCATGTCCTTTTAGTACATTACAGAGCTCTAGTCTATGTTTTGCTGGAAACAACTCCAGAAAGTTAGTGAAAAGTCATCTTGCTTATGTAGCAACTACTGGCAGGAGTAGCCACCTCCTCTTTACTGTGACCCGAAAGCATCCAAAATTATGTAATACAATTACAACTGTTTAGGACTGACTCCTTTTCTCTTAATTTAATGACAGCACTAAATCAAATCAATCTTTTGAACATTTAAGTTTTGCAACATCTGGTTCAGTTTTTATTTCCATATTTGCAGCACTTGTAATTATATTACCTAATTTGCTGTCCTGAAGAGTGAAAAGAGATATGTATGAGAAACTTTCTGTCATTAATAAATATGTTTAACCATAACAGATTCTTTCAACATAAGTCTACTTCAGAATTAGTGGTTTAGGTCTGAGTCAGGTTCTGCTTTTTCTCTTCTGTGAAGAAAAAGAATTTGAGTCTAATGACTTTTACCAGTGTACTTTTGTCCATGTATTTCCAAAAAAATATCAGCTAGTAAGGATGATTTTGTTAGTTCTTGAAAATGCTGCGCATATATAGACCATGCAGACAAAAAATTTTGAGCTCAGGATAGTTGCATTTATCCCTGAAGTGATGGCACATCAAGCAGGGAGAATCAGCAGTGTGGGAGACAGCCCAAGTGCAGGAGTGTGCCTTAACAAGGCCGTAGCAGAGCTAACATGGCTGGGCTTCTTCCAGGCTCAAGCCTCAATCAGCAGTGACTCTCACACCTCTCCTGGTTTGAGCATCCACACGTTGGAGTTCTGAAATCAGAGATCTCCACAGTTTCTTCTCATCTGTGGCCACTAACCAGAGAGGTTGTAGATACTCTTTCACATTCTTTGAGTTCTTAATTCTCTTAGGAACTGTGCAATTTTTTTCCATCTTTCTCACAAATGGAAATGAATGTTCAGAGTTGACTTTATTTTTCTTCTTGCCTTTGTATATGACTTAAGCCTACAAAGCTGATAAAAAGAAAGTTCTTTTGCTTGCTGCTGTCATCTGCTGTCATCTCAGTGAATGTTAGTACGTTTTTACAGAACTGCTGTTTACCAATTCCTCCTTTTCTTTCTCCAAAGTAAAAGAAAATCCACCTACTCTTGTTTTTGAGTATCAACTGTAATTCTGTGATTGTTTCAAAACATCATGAGAACTGTTGCTGCAAGAAAATCAGAGCTGTAAGAAATACCTGTTTATATCTTACATCCAGACCCATGCCTTTTACAAGTTAGGTGCTTAGCAGGCTCCAATGCCCTCTGCTTCCCACCAAACAACTCTTAGGAACTCTCTGGTGTGGATTGTCCTTAGCATTATGGTCACTGCAACCACACATTGCGCATGTCTTCAGGTCCCCTATGCTTCTTTTCAGCTCTACCTGTTTAACCAGGGAATGGAAAGAATTTTGAACATATGATAGTTAATACAAGTCATAAGATGAAAGATATTTCTATATTTTAGAAACTTATTTCACACCACTGGAGTCCTTAAATTCTGCTTATAACTACTGGTATGAACCTGAGGGGTTGTTTTTACAAGCTATGTTCTGAGGTTCGTATGGAAACAGAAAACCTTTCTGGTGTTGATTGGAAGGGACTTCAGTGGCATATTATCCCTCCTCCCAGTGAAACTGTCACCATCAATAGACCAGTAAAGCCTGCAATGAGGATCCCCCACCACTCTGGATAATCTGCTTCATTGCTCAGCTACCCACCAGCGAAAAAGTTGACCTTAAAGCAGAAGTTGAACACCTCAATTCACAATGTGTGAGTGTTACTCCTTGCATATGTATAATATATATCATGACCAAGAATAATTTGGCTGTGTTCCTTTATGATTCCCACAGGCACATTTGCAGACTGCATGTAGACCAGCTCTTTACCAGACTAAACAAGCCAATGCCTCTTAGAATTTTCTCACAGGCCCTGTGCTGGCTTTCCTCGTTATTCCCACAACGGACCTGGAAGCCAGAATCCTGAACTCCTGACTCAAAACTGCTGTGCCTGTGGTTCTATATTAAGAAAGTTTCTAAGTCAGGCATTGAAATGTTGTACGTGTAGGTTCATGGCCTGCCAGTGCGATGCAAGGCACTTAGGTATGTCCCAGACACCCTACACAGTCAGCACAGAGATACAGGCACCCCTGCACATCTCTCGATAATGATCAAAAGTGGAGTATTTACTTGTCTCTGCTGACTGTGCTGGGAGCCTTCATACTTCAGTGGAGCCATTCAGCACTCTCAGATGGAGCAGGGAGCCAGCTAACCTAACCCAGCAGCGAGGTCACGCACAGGACTGCGCCAGAAAAGGCGTCCGGCTCAGAAGTGCACAGCAGCCTCCTGGATCCCCTGGGAGCTGGGATACAAGGCTAGCCCCAGAGAGCACGTGTCTGGCTGGAGAGGATGTGTGTGGCTCAGAACTGTTCACTACAGGGGTCTCAGATATAGCTGAATAAAAAAACCCCCACAATTCTAATTTGGGTTGGTTTGGTTTCCTTTTTTAGTAAAGCTGATAGAATTTCTTAGTAACTGTATGAAGTATAAGCAGCCGAGACTTTGATGCTACCCCCTAATCTCATGGACTCACAAAGCCATATTCTTGCCCTGAGCATTTCTGAGCTAATAGAATAATGAAGATAGCCTCCAAGTTTATGCACTTCTGCTTTGTTCAGTGTTTTGGGGCATGTTTCACAGAGTTGTAGAAAGTACTGATAATATTCAAGCAGTCACATTTTCCTCCTTTTCACCAGGTCAATAATGCACTGTTTAGCAAGTATTGGACACTGGAACCAGTAATTTGAAATTCTCCTGAACAGGTTCAATCTAGACAAAAATGAAATTGCAGCCATCCAAAGATAAATTTATTCAAATAAATCTGTTCTTCTCCAGCTGTACTTAAGCTAGATGATCCTTCAGCTTCTTAAGTGGTAGTGTACCCCTTAGGACAAACTGCTACTTCATGCATCTTTAAAAAGAAAAACATATTTTATTTATTTTTGATAAGCTGCTATAAGCTAAAAAATATTATCTTAATACTTTTGGAGTAACAAATTAAAATATTTTTAAGGTGAAAGACCATTCCCTTTACTCATGCTGAATAGTGAATTGCAATGCAAATAAAGGATTACAGGTATATTAAAAAACAGAGAAAAAAGATGTGGGCTGAAAAGATTGCAGGAAAGGTTGGAATTGAAGCTAATTTAATACATATGCTTCATAAACCACATAATTTTTATTACGAATTTGTAATGTGGACAAAGGATATGAAAGGAGTAAGAAAGTAAGAAACATTTTCAGAAATATATTTGAAGCTTACATTGTTTCATTTCTCATTGACTAAATTAAACCCTGTAACGGAATTTTTCTTTCCGGAATTGGATATATATTTTTTCATCTATCTTTGGCCCATGACAGATCTGCTCTTCTTGGTGCCTTCTGTATTTCTGTAGGTCCCTTAAAGCTAAGAGAAGGATTGTACATGATAATATAGCCTATATCTACTATAAATAATCTGATAAAAATTGAAAGCTCAAAGTAATAACAACTGAAGAGAGGTATTTCAGCATCAAAACTGCAGTGGTAGATTATAATTTACCTGTCTTACCAATATTCACATCTGCACTGTATTTCTTTCTAGGTGTTTAAAACATATTCTGTTGCTTCAAACAAAATTCACATATTTTAATCTTTAGTCAAAATATTGTGGAACCACATGTGATCTTATCTAGACCAGGTAAAGTGAAGCAATTAACGGTGTCTGATTAGAGAAACCTCCAATGTCATCTGAAGCCTGATGTCTCCCTGTTCCTGGGCCATATGGAGATATGGCTGTAGCTACACTGTCATGTACATGGCTTCAGAAGAGCCTCTCTGAAGGTACCTCTTTTTTTCCAATCTTTAACAAGTTCCATATTACTTTGAATGTTTTTTAAACATATCTGTCTCAACCTTAAGAGTAGGCTGATTTTAGTCCTGCAGTGCTCCCATAAAAAGTTCTTTTTTAGATCCTTGCTGCTGTAATGCTTCTCTTTTTTTTCCTTCCTAATTTCAAGCCTAAATTTATTCATAGCCAATTTATACCCATTTGTTCTTGTGTCAGCATGGCCTTTAGCTTAAACAGTTGTTTTCCCTGCCTGATATTTACATCCCTGAAATGCTTACAAAGAATGGGAGAGAAGACAGATGGCTATCGCTTAACCTGTAATTTGTATTAATTATAATAATTAATCAGTGTTTTTTGAGTTCAATATGGTGTGATTCAGCAGAATTTCGTATACTGCTAAAATTTATTAGAAAAGCGGATGGAAGATTTTGAGTTTGCAAAGAAATCATATATTCTAGTAGTAAATGTTTGTTAACAATACTTATTACTGTGCTGAACCACAACAATTCTACCAAGCCAAAACAGTGATAAAGTCGCTTTCTGTAGCGCTTTACAGCCTGTTGTAGGGAAACCCCAGCGGGACACAGAGGCTGCTGGCAAACAGTTACCACTAGGGGTCATTCAGGAAGTCCTTTAAGGCTATACCTGTGTCGCCACATTGGCTTGGATTCTGAAATAAAAATCTCCCGATTGTCCCTGTTATCGGTGTTCTGGCTCCAGGACGGAGCAGTTCCAGAGGGGTGAATTGCAATCCTTGGAGAAAGGAGGGGTGCATGCCTGAGCCACAGCTGGGCAATCGTGTTTTCCATCCACAGCGCCAGATAACAGCCAGTCTAAAGCAAAACCTCCCACCTAGGCCTGTATGGTGGATGTGTGGACCTCAGGACAACACACATTGCTCCACTTCTGTTTTAAATAGGTGGTAACTTAACCACTGCTCTGATTTTTGCATCTGCTGAGTTAGATTTTCATTTTCCTTATTTAACCTTGCACTCTGTCTAACTCCTTGTCTACTACCTTTCGCTGCTAGAGACTCAGCTGGTGTTACAAACATCAGTGTTCCCATGAATGAGGGGCCTTAAACTGCTCCACGCAGAGATAGCCCAGCTCCAGCATGGGCACAGGTACAGCTTTCACAGGCCATGCCAGCCCCTTGCTATGCCACCTCCATGGTATTGAGTTCCTCCTTCTATATCCATGTGGATCTTATTCAAATTCCAAGGGTCTTTATTGTCTCTATTTTATTCTGTATGGAACCAAGTGCAATTTTTTAAGCATGGGAAAAGTATTTTGCACATATTTATACAGCACCAATAACAAGAAAATAAGAGCTACTAAGTCCTTGTCATTCCCAGTACTACAGATGTTCTCCAGAGAGCTGACCCAAGCACTTCTCCTAGTCTTCAGCCACCTGGATAAAAAAGCCAAGGCTGATTGTGTGTTGATTGTCCTTAAAACTTTTATAGCCATTTAGGGTAAATATTTTTACGTCCTAGCTGTGTTGATTTATTCATTACATTACTTCTGCTTTATGTCATCCTTATTTCAGAGACACTGCAAAATGTTTTTAACTTCTGCTCATAAAATGTGCAGAAAGGAGATGGAAGACCATGGGATTATCTGTGCTCCCATCTTCTGCTGTCAGAGGGACATGGAATTTCTCTGTATGCCTTTTACTGTGGTGATATTCTGCTATCTGTCTGGGTAAAATCAAAAAGCTTCAGTGGTTTGGGAGTTTAGTATTAATTTCTACTCTTGTAATGACCTGGGAAATGTTTGATATTGAGAGATTAATCTCAGTGTGACCTTTGAAATTTGTAAAATTTTACTTTTGAGGGAAGGTATGTACCTACAAATTGTACTCTCTGTCGCTGAATGAAAAGCACTACTTCCCTCACCCCATTTCTGTTCTCTTGTTTTGCTAAGCTTTAATCTTATATGCAATTTTCTGTGCAAAGATGCACATAGTGCTGCTGTTTGAGATACTGTAGTAATAGCCTCCCTGTAGATATATTTTTGAGTAGTTGCACAGAAAAGAATTCAGTGCACCACTTCCTCAGGAAGCTTGTGATAAATTATGAATAGCTGCTATTCAGGCAGCACTGTTCATTCCAGGCACTGAGTCAGTTAGGGATGGTGGAGTGGGAACTATAACAATTATGAAATCTGCAGCTCTCTTCTGTTTGAATGCTTGCATGAGGACTGAACTTGGAATTTACATTTGAATGGCTCCCTTTGCCATGCTTTCCTGTTTTGTTTTGGGTTTTTAAATGCAATTACCTTTAAAAAAATGCAAAACAAATCAAACCCAAATCAAACCAAACCCAAACCAAACCAAACCAACCAACCAACCAACTGACCAACCAACCGAAAAAACCTCAAACAACAAAAAACACCGCAAACCAAAAAAACCCAACCAACTAACCAACCAACCAAGGGAAAAAAAAAAAAAAAAAAAAAGAAATTTGCACATGGGACAATGCTGACCCTAAATGAGGTATCAGAAAGCTAAAGGTTATTTTCATTGACTTTGGCAGGTGAAAATAACTGTCTGGGATTTCCTGGTATTTTGGATGTCCACCATGGTGGCACATTAAGCTGTGAAGCTGCTGACAATCTTCCAGCACAAAAGGGAGTGTGGAGATTTGAAAATGAGAAGTTTAATTGCAAGTTTTGCAGTAGTTAAATACTTCTACCATGTTAAGTGGGAGGAAACTGAGTTGCAGAGCAAGTTCAGTTCTACACCAAGTAGACACTAGGACACTCCTATCAGGAAAATATAGTCCCTTCTTTTCTACTCTGTCATTCAGTCCTCCTTTTCTGTGCATCCATTTTCTTCCCTGGATGGTTGTCTCCAAAATTTCTGGACCTTTTTCTGTACAATCTCCTGCCCTTGCAATAACTGTCCTGTTCCTCACTGTCTCTGTCTGCTCTGTGTATTTTTTGCTTAGAATAGAGTTTCTCTATGCTTCCACTTCTAATAAAGATTTTAGTAATTTTCTGATTCTTTGTGCTCATTTACTTCTGTATTCTTAAGGCCTGGAGCTGTCTCAGCAGAGTGCATTGCCGTCACCGAAAGGCCAGCTGGCTTTGGGAGAATGAGGAGTACTCTGCTACTCTACAGCAGTAATGGGTATCCCATAGGTCTTTACAAATATCATGGACTTGGGGTGAAGCTCTTAACCTAGAGTCACTTCGGTGTTCACTAAAATGTTTGCCCTGAGATGCAGGAATTTCCCTTGACTCCAGCTTGAGTGAGAGGAAGAGCAAGAGCACAGCATGTAGCAGGGCAGGATACACTCTGACTCAGCTTAGTTGGCTCAAGTCCTCATCCTTCCTGTCATTAGCAAGGGAACTAATCTGACACAGATCTTCTGGAAACTTCTTTCCTTTATACTGGTCTACTGTGTGAGGTAATGTTATGGGAGCAAACGTACAGCCAGGAGGCTGGGACTTCTTCCCTCCACACAGGGCTTTGCTGGGCCAGGTAAATCATGTGGATCCTTGTGCCTCTTACACAGCTGTGCAATTGATAACATTATTCATGTAGATAAGTTTGGATTTTTCCATTTGAATGATGTAAGGCCTTAGCCCATTAAGGTTGTGTTGACATGCTTTACTCATAAACGAACAGCCTCATTTTTGGTTGATTGATACAACAAAGCCTGAGGCAAATGGTCAGCGTGGTACTCTTGGCAGAATATGGCTTTGCAAACAGAGGGCAAGTAAGGCAATGACTGCTGTATCACATAGGGTTCGTGCAGAAATTGGTCTCTGCACAATTGGTTTCATGGTCCTTCCAAAAGGAGTTGCTTGTTTAAGAGTGATCTTAGTCCAAAAAAAGCGGCAATACTGAGAGCACAAACTGGATAATTGCTTAGAGTAAGATCTTGTTCCTACCTTACTCCCAGCAGTATAAAACCACCAACCTTACTAACTTTTCCAGCAACAAATGATCAACTTTTGGGGGCTTTGTTACTGCTGGATTTTTTTATTTGTTTTGTCTTTTTTTCTTCTGCATATAACAGAGACATCTCAAGAAGTCACATCCTATGTCAATCAAGTTGCCCACTGCTCAAGGTCTGGCTACATGGGACCTTTGCCACCCAGACTGCTAACCTGCATAGTCTGTAGTCCGTTGAAGAATTTGTCTTCATTTACCAATGCCATATTTTCAGTTTGTACAGAACCTGTGTCAAAGAAAGTTTTCAATTTCTTTTTTTTTTCCCAGTAACTCCAACCGCACAGAAGAATGTGACTATGTAGAGAAATGAACTGAAAATAACTTATATTTTCTTATGGAGATAAGTTTCTTGAAATAATGGTGTGGTGGGTTGACTCTGGCTAATTGTCAGGTGCCCACCAAAATGCTCTCTCAGACCCCCTCCTCAAAGGGTCAGGGGGCAAAAATCAGACAAAAAACTCTTGAGTCAGGATAAAGGCAGCTTAATAAGGAAAACCAAAGGCTGTGTTCAGAGGCAAAAGATAACAAAAATAGTTATTCTCTACTTCCCAGCAGCAGGCAGCGTCCAGACACTTCCTGGGAAGCAGGGCCTCGTTATGTATAGTGATTTCTATGGGAGACAAACATCTTCATAATAAATGTCCCCCCTCCTCCTCTTTTGTCTTAGCTTTTATTGCTGAGTGCAACATCATGAGGTGCAGAATATCCTTTTGGTCAGTTCGAGTCAGCTGTTCCAGCCATGTCCATTCCCAATCTCCTGACCTATTCCATCCTACTGACTTTTTGTAGGGTTGGAGAGACAGCCTCGATGCTGTGGGAGTACTGCTCAGCAGGAGCCAAAACACTGGTGCGTTATCAACAGCTTCCAGCTACAAAACACAGTGCTATGAAAGACACTGTGGGGAATGCTAACTCCATCCCAGCCAGACCCAATACAGGTGGATCAACAAATAATTATTTTCCCCAAAATAATGACAGTTTTTCATGGAGATGTCATGGAGTGTAGTGAACATGATGAACACAGCATTTTCATTCTCATGATAAACTGGAGTGATACCTTATGCTTCAGAGAGATTTTATACACCTGAAAATCACAGTACAGAGGAGAGATGTTTGCCTGTTGTTTTCTCTCTGTGCAGAGACCTCTCTTTCCTAAGATGATGGTGTTAGCAGACAATGGAGCAGGATGCCGTTCTCAAGCATGGAAACCCATCTCATGCCATTCAAGAGACTCTAGGGCTTCTGATGCCCCTTTGCAGGCCCGGCAGGTATTCCGTGGCAATAAGGTAGGGCATACAGGCAGTGTTTGGAAGCCACAATGCATTAGGGTGACTCAGATGATGATCAGGCCAATGCTTAGCATTTGAAGCACTCCCCTAGTGGCTTCAGATCCATTTTAAATAAGGGAAATGACTTTTATTTTCCATAAGTGTGGAGAAAATCTTTGAGTCAAATGAAGCTTTTATCTATTTACAATCACTAATTGACGTACAAAGTTACACCTCATTGCGCAGAATGTGTCTTTTTATTATTTTTTGCTATCAATGCCTTGGAAATGCTACAGCTTCCTGTCCCAGTGCATGTGCAGTCTAATACAAACAAGAATGTCTATTGAGCATGACTCCTAAGGAAATCTGTGTTTGTAGTTTTGGGGAAAAAAAGGCACTATGCAAGCCGAAAGGAGTCAATATCCTGAGCAAGGAAACACTGCACCATGAGACTTTGGATTCAGTTCTGAACCGTGCCTCTGGGGACAATGGCAAGGCTTTTTGGAGGAGTGCAGAGCCACCTGCAACCTCTCTTTTCAATGTCTGGTTTCTGGTTTATCTGGTCCCAAGGCTGGCCCTTAACACAGGTGTGTACAGCCTGACTTCACTCCCTCCTCCCTCACCATTACCACCAGCCGCAGTGACACGAGTGCTTTCTGACAGAGGGACAGAGGGTTGCCCTGGCCTTGACTTTCTGTCTCATATTAACAGCCAGAGCACAGTGTGGGAGAGGCTGGGTTGGCCTTGAGCCACACAAGTCCCTCTGCTCTTGGCTGTCCACCAGCAGAGAGCTGTTGTGTTCTCTTGGCACGGTGAGACAGCCCCCATGGCAGTGTACTCTCCCACAGGATGAGTGGAGATATTTTACTGAATTCCTTCTTCTGAATTCATAGATTTCAATGGAACAAAATGTCAGGCATTCCAGTGAGTTAATGTCCTTCCTCATGAAAGTAAAGTACTTGCTTGTTGGTAAACAGAGCCATGTCGTACCAGATGTTATAAAATGATGAGCTGATCAAATTACAATGTTGGTAACTTCTTTGTGTCATGTAACTCACTGTGTAACTTCTTGGGGAACAGTCAAGTCAGTACACTTATTTTCCCCAAAAACATTTCAAGAAATTAAAGGTTTCCACTTGTTGAGGAATTCAGGGATGTTATTTTTTAAAAACAAATATTAAAAACTGTATCCACAGCACTTTTCAATATTGTATAACTTGCAACCATTGCAAAATATCTACAAGAATTAAGGAAATATTCTGCAAAGTGTCTGATTTTCTTCCTGCTTCAGTTTCATGCATTTCAAAAGAAAAGGATAGAAAAGAGAAGAAGAGGATGAATCTGAATTACAGATGAAAAGGAAATTGTCCCAAATGAATGCCGTTACATCAAAAATCTTGATGAGAACTAAGCTTCCTAGAGGGAACCAAGAATCCATCATTAGTTTAACTAAAATCTTTTATGTCTAACTAAAACTTTTCTTGGTTCATTTACAATATTGCTTACATTGTTAACAACACATTTAGGACTGATATATGCAAACGTTCTGGTACCTATCACTTTTCCCTGCTGTTCTGCTTACCCATCCTCTTCCCTCATCTTGCCACAGCCCTCTCAAGAGAACAGTGGAGGTTTTCAAGTGGTCAGTGTCTCAAGTTGTTTGCAGGGAGGAGTGTGACACTGGCATTCCTTGCCTAGGATCTGCTTGAATTATATTTAAATACTATCTAAACTAAAATGTTGCTTCCTTTAACTCTAGAAATTCCCAATTTCATATTTTCTTGCTTTTCTTTTCTGTGTTATTATCCTTTAAAAACATTTAACCAGACACACATGGCTGCACTCCTACAGTGCCAAGTAATTGGCAACTACCATTTGTGTTTGCAGTCCTGGGGTTTTGTTTATGTCTGTTGCTGTACTACATGGCGTCTTTATTCTAGGATCCTATTCTAGGCAGCTCACTCCACCCAGAATAACTACTTGTTATCACTACCTCTTAGTTAGCAGTAGGCATTCATTGCACTGCACCATTGCACACAGCTAAACCAAAGCTAAAACAATTTAGGACATAGCTATGTGACCTCTAGACAATTGCTGTCACAGCTGTGACATGCTAAAATCAGCTCAGGACAACAGATTTGTGGACAAGTTCAGAGAACTTGTGTTACTGGGTTAATACAAAGTCTGTGGCTTCTTCCCAGTAATGGCAAACTCATTTTTTCTCAGCTACAGTGTGCAACTCTTGGTTAGGAGGTTTATGTTGAAGGTGCTCTGAAAGTCAAGGATTTTTCTGACGTGCTACTTATGGAAACATAAAATTAGTCAAATAAGTATACAATAGTTCATGAAAGAAGCCTATAAACCTTGAAATGGTGTAAAATATACAGTGCTTTAATAAATTTATTCCTATAAGGTTTAAATATTAAGAAACACTTATGGGTGGTCTGCTTAAGAAAGGCTTAATCTTGTCTAAGCCTCAGCTGTTAAGCCAGAAGAGAGTATCTCATTACAACTGCTGATTGGAATTTTTATGGTCTAATCGCTGACAGAAAACTTCATTATTACAAGCATAATAAATGAACATATTAATTGTCTGTCTCTTGACAAACTAAATTTAACCTTTACCTAAATTTTAATTTCAGTGGTTGCCTAGACAATCTAATTTTGTGGTTTGTTCTAGATGTATGAGCACCGTTTGCCACATATAAACATTTCCTTTGATTCTGCTTCTTTCAGCATCCTTTTTTTCTCCTTTGAGGATGTGCTAGGACATAATTTTCATGGTTAAACTTAGACAGACTTATAAAAACTGTAAGTGTATTAGCATTTCCACATCATCTTTAGCATGCTTAATATGCATTTTATGTTTTTGGTACTGACAGCCGTCTTTGACTCTCTAGTCAGTAGAATTTGGATTTTTGAGATACTGAATTAGGATTGCAAAGTACTCAGTACTTGTACCCATGAGCATGGAAACCATAAAACAGTAAAAACTCTGTGAGTCCTTGGATATCAAAAATAGTATGCCTTAGCATGAGGAAGTCTGGCCAGTCTGATGCTATTGAGGCCAAAATTAGTCCCCCCCACAGGACCACCTAGCCCAGGACATACAGTTGTGAATGAAGTGCTCACTGAGCTACGCTGAGTAAATAATTCAGCATACAGAGTCCACCTGGCATCTTCAAGATTCTGAAGTGGTGGGTTTGCAGGTGGATTTGTTTCCAAATATGCACTTATAAAAATGTCAGTAGAGACAACACTCTTCTGAGGTCTCAGGAGCCCTCTAGGAAGGTTCTGCATGTAAAGGCAACTCTTTCTTGAAAGGATACTGGGAAATTACATTTTAATGGATCTGTATTGTTCCAGTTCTCTTGTTTCTATGAGACCTTTGGGAACACTCCTTCAGAGTGTAATTGTCCTCAAGCTTTTATGAATTGTTTTAAGAGACCATCAAGTATCCAGCTTCAACCGTTTTACACAACAGAGAAACTTTACTGAGGAAAGTTGCTTTTCCTGATAAATGTGACTCTTGCAAAAACCCTGTTCTGAGACTGGCTGGTTGATCACTTCAGGAACAATTGCTTGACTTCTTTGATGGGGAGGGGGCATGGTTGAAAAGGAGATTCATAGTGTTACTTGATGCCATAATTTTTTTTTTTTTTTCATTTAATGGCTTAGAGCAGATTCTTGAAAGTTTTCAAAAGTGGAGATTTATGGTACAATAAAATCACTCATGGATGAGCTTGTACCAAGCACAGGCAAAATGATTTGTCTCTGATAATGTTTTAAAGTTTTTATGTCAATATCTCTTGTGTTGGTGGGGTGAATTTGAGTGAATAATTAGTATGTCTCCTATTTGATGACCTGCATTGCTATACGTAGTTGGCTTGTACATGTTACTGTTCTGTTTAGGACTATAATGGCTTGCTACAAAATAATGACTGGAAAATTATAAAGATAAAAATGTTTTGCTTTCGCCACCTATATACACAGATGAAGTTCACAGCACTTTATGGATTTGGACAGTAGCCTGTGTGTCTCTCAATTTTCAGTATTAAGTTTCCTGCATAATTACACTACCTGCCTGTAGTGGTCTGGTCCAAAATAATCACCACTATTTACCTTCTGTGAGATAAGAAGTAGGAGAAAAGCAAAGCAGGCACCAAACTTAAAAGAATATAAAGAAGTTTATTAATAGACCTAAAATAAGGAAAAAGAAAAGAGAAAAAAAAATCATACCACACCTTCAGAACTCTTCTCCTCCCCCCACCTTTCTCCCTTCTCCCACTGACAATGTAAAAAGACAACCCTTGAGATGTTCAGTCTGTTTACCACTTCCATAATAACCTTGTTCAGTTCATTTAGGGAGAGGAGTCTCTCTTGCTTATGCTATGGAGACATCTCCACAAGAAGTTCTCTCATGGCTCAGTATCACAGCGAGCCAGCTGCCTGGGTTGGTTCTCTGCTTGCATGTGAGAGTCCCTTTCCCTGACTTACAGCTTTCCCCACAACTGCTTTCGAGGGTCCACTCTTGACCTACTGGGGTACCATTTTAAGGTTGAGCCGTTCAGAAACAAAAGTTCTCTTCACCCATCTCTGGGTTCCCTATCTATTCTGATCTTTGATTTTGATCTTTCCATTACAAGGGGTTTTATTTTTAAGGACATATTAGTTCATGTATAAAAAACAGGTTGCATGAGCTGAACCTGAAAAACGGAGTGCATTTTAAATGGGCTGTAGTCTTTGACTGAGGAGAGCATCCTGGTATTGACCAGTCCAGAATAAAGGAACAGTCTTGATTTTCTTCTTAATACTAAAATCCCTCACAGTAGCACTAGTGAATAAGTTTTTTACCACTTTTAGCTAGCTAAATAAAGAGCTCCACTACATCTTATTCAATAATGATCCAGCATGAAGCACTTGAGGGCATCTCTCAAGGGTGCTTGATCACCTTACACATACAATAGATATAATCATAGAAATACAGAATCATAGAATGGTTTGGGTTGGAAGGGACCTTTAAAGGTCACATAGTTCCAAACTCCCTGCCTTGGGCAGAGACATCTCCAACTAGGTCAGGTTGCTCAGAGCCCTGTCCAACCTGAGCTTGAATGTTTCCAGAGATGGGGCACCCACAACCTCTATGGACAACCTGTTCCAGTGTTTCACCACCCTTATTGCAAAAAATTTCTTCCTTATATATAGTCCAAATCTACCCTCCTTTAGTTTAAAGTCATAACTGTCATGTCCCACTCCTAAGTGGAAGGGAGCACTCAAGATTTATTAATGCCCATGATCGAAAAAGAAAGGCAAAAGCCAGATCCAAAAAAGTTCAGTTTTATTAGTAAACTACGTGCTCAGTATTGAAATTGATATATGTTTTGCTCCTATTTTCTAACAGTAAGAATAATAAAAGAATGAAAGAAAAGAGAGGAGAGAGAGAGGGAGGGAGAGAGATAGACATCAGATTTTGGCACAGTAGAGAATAATAGGAATAATAGGAAAGACTCTCCTATGGGAGGAGTGGGTGCTGGTATTGTGAATTCTTCTGCATGAACAGTCACACATCTTACTGTCTTTTTGATCAGAATAAAGGTGTATATAGGTTTGTCTTCTGATACAGAGATGCACAGGGATATCTTCCTCTTACATCAAACCAGCAGCAGCCTAATCACCAACCAAGCAAAATTACAAATGCTTTTTAGATGAGGAGAATATGAATAGACAATCATATGTAATGATAAAAAAAATTGAAGACATTGAGGATCTGTGGTGATAAATGAGGAAGGAAACTGTTCAAAATGAAATGTAAATATATTGGCATCATAATAATTGAATGATAGCACTATGACAGAAATGTTCTCCCGAATTCTATTAATAAAAACTAACTTTAAAAAAAATGAAATAACAGGGTTTTTTTGTTATTTTTTTTCTGCACCTGATTTCATCTCAACATGCTACCCTGCTTGCCTTCAAGAAAAAAAAAACAAACAAAAAACTGCCTTAGAAATTCAATTTTGCATTACCTGTAAGTGCTTCAACTTGCCTTATGCTTCAGAGGAAGTGCTAAATCCTTCATTTATATGGTAAAAACAATAAATGTCCTTATTTAACATAAGCTGCAGTATATTAGCTTTATCTTCTAGGTGGATAGTAAATCCAGCTAACATAACCAAAGAGTGTCATTCCTACACAGGGCTCTGTAAGAGCCCTAGGAATAAAACATAGAAGAATGGCACTATTTTTCTCAGTTGTAGTTGGAGCATCATGTCAGACCAGGGGAATTCTGTGTTGAAACCTTCCTGCTAACAGATGAGTTAAACACTTCACATTGCTCAAGTATTAAACCACACAGCAGATGTTTGGTCAATTTGTCTGTGTTCTATCCCCCACTTGTTCCTACTTGCCCAACAGTACAATAAGCAATAGTTAGGCTCAGCTATATTTTGACATCAGGTTATCACTCCAGCTTGTAGTTACTCTGAAAAAATATGTTTTGGAATTCTGGAATTTGAGGAAAATCTGTGATTTTTAATGCTATTCTTATAAGGAAAAGTCAAATTTCTAGGAAAATATCAGCATTTTTCCCTTGAAGTTTTCATATGTGTCCTCATTTAATAGGAAAGCAAAACCATCTTCTTATTTAATACAGTTAGCAGGACTACAGCTCTCCAAAATGAAACTTGCAGCTAAAGTACATGAAGGCTTGCACTAAGCTGAGTATTTGTATGTGCTCTTTTTTAATGTAGTATCATAAAAATCTCACTCAATTCAAGAGTGTTCTATTTTTGTAAAGAGCTGGGAAACACCTTAATATTCTAAAGATCTACTGACCCTTTTACAATTTTTTAGCATCATGCTGTTAGTATTATTTTTTTCCAAAAATCAGTGTGATGCTTGCACTATAAAGAGAACTTTGTTTATTTACATATTCTTCCAGTCTGTCTGCTGTAGTGAAAGTATTTAATTCATTTAGAGCTGATAATTTGAAGTAAAAAGACAAAATGATAAATGAAAGTTTACTATTTTTTTTTTCCACCTTGTGAAGGAAACAAGAAGTTAGAAAGGTTATGAAGTTCTCATTATAAAGATTTAAAGGCCATAGGGCCTTGTATTTTCAAAATTGTTTAGACAACTAAGTGACTGCTCAGTATAACTACACAATTGTGTATATGCATATCTAAGCACCTAACTATCTTGAAATTTTGATCAAGGATAGCTTTGGACAAAATTTATTAAATTCTCTTAAATCTGCTGTTGTTCAAGAACAGATACTCATGATAGTTTAAACCTATTTTCACATGCGATGGATATTCCAGGATAAAAAATACATTAATTTTAAGAAAAGCAACAATTCTGTCTTAGTTGTTTCCAGTTCAAATTCAGCTTTCTGACTAATGCAGTCTGAAACAACTCTCACAACGAGTTGTGAACAAGGAATGTGCCATTCTTCAGTCTCTAAAATATTGATAGAAAAATAAAGTTTCTAACAATATATGCCAACATATACAATCTCTAAAGTAAATATATATGAAGAGAATATACCATGTTACTCAGAAAAAATATCAATTATGTCATATAAAGTTGCACTAGACTGCAAAGAATTATTTTTAGAGGCTATGCTGAAAAAGCAAAATTATTAAAATGATGGTTTAGTTCAATTGACCTGAATCAATCTTCCCTGGTGACAGAAAACAGCTTCTTATAATAACCTATAAATATTAAAAATGACCTAACATCTCATACTTCTGTGTCTGAGGAAAAAAGAATAAAAACAACAAAAAAACCTCAACACAAGGCATTTAGTAGCATGTAGGAAAGGGTTATACTGAGTACCTTGGTGCAATTCTCACTTGCACTGAAGATAAAGCTCTGATCACATCTAGGACATGCCTAAATTTTAAATGGCATTTTATGATGGATATCTGGATTTTTGGGGAGGCAGGGATTTTTTTCTGTGATTCTGCAGCAAATCAAGCATTGATAAAGGGGCCTTTTCTCAATGCAATTAGTGTCTCTCATTCTAATTCTAACTCTCATAACTTCAGTGCCTGTAAGAGGAAAGTATTTCTCTCACCCTTATTTCTCCCTCTTCACCTGATGGAAAATGACAATGCCATATGCTCGTAAAATATGCTGAGACACATTTCAATATGTTGAAAAATACATGAGTCTTCAAGACTATTTCCAGATTCCATTAATACATTACAGTTTTATTGCATAGTAATAATGGGCTGAACATTACACATAGAGGCAAAAGTGGTTATTTCTTATAAAATATGAAAAGGTGTGTGGTTTGCTCAATACCCGTGTTCCTTTTTCTGGAGAAAAACTTTGGCTGAAGATCTCCAGCACGGAATTTAACCTGACCTTATTTTAACAACCCTAGAAACCCAACACAAAAGAAACCAATTAGGGTAATTAGTTATTAATTAGAACAAGATTCAACTTTTACTAAGGCAGACCTGTATATAAAGACCATACTTGTTTTTCTCCCTCTTCATGAAGTTTTGGATCCATAGGGGATGAAAATGTGCACATAAAATGCTTGTGCTGTTTTCTTTAAAAGTGCCCCTTAAAGGCTGATGTGCTTCAAAAGTTTCCCCGAAGTATTGAATATTGATGTTCAGTTCAGACCGGGACTTATTATGCTGAACATGAACTTGCCAAATCCTATTATAGTGAAAACCTTGAGATAATGTTTAATGGCATGAACAGAGAATGCTGTAGTGAAGTTAAATGATATGTGCCTGGAGAACATAAGTGATTTAGGAAGAATCTTGAAATTTTTAATCTTACACACAGTTTCTTAGAAGTGTGTTTTTAGAGAATGCTTTGTCTCTTTCAGCAGTGAGAGAAAAAAAAAAAAGCAGTAGCAAAATGAAACTGATATTTTTAGCTTGAGACATTTATTTTCTCCAAAAGTGAAAATGTGCAATGAGTCATTCCTGCAGCTGGTGCTAAAGCTGGGTTAGTCATATGCCTGTGAACTTCTTAACTTGAGTACAAATACCCAAAGGTTTCTGAAGGACCTAGAACCAGAAGTTCAAAAAATATATGGCAGTTGTGAGTAGACATCATCTTTTCACGTCACCTCCACCTTATCATCTTTTATAAGTGTCTATGCTTTTAACCAGTACTTCCTGCATCTGTATCACCAGCCATGCATTTCATCAAGCTGAATTAAGATCGGCTTACAAACAATATCTTTAAGTAGTACTCATGTCTTATCCCATAAACTCTCTGTATCTCTGATCCCAGCAAGCAAGGCAGTGTTCACCTTTTCTGCACATCTTCAAGGTGCAGCAATTCTCTCTGGCATTATACTGCAAGGATATTTTTCTTTTCGAGTTTGGAAATTCAGTTGGTCTTCTAATGAGTTCAGGAAGCCGCAAACATTGTGGATTGCTCCTCAGAAGTGCTTCCAGACTACTCATAAAGCTAAGAGAAGAAGACTGATTGCAAAGAGCAAATAGTTGCTTATTGTGCACAGCTGGCTAAGAAGTCACCTGACAGTGAGTCAAATTGTCATAGAGACACAGACTCATAGGGTGGTTTGGGTTGGAAGGGACCTTAAAGGTCATCTAGTTCCAATCCCCTGCCATGGGCAGGGACACTTTTCAGTAGACCATGTTGATAGAGCTCCATTCAGCCTGGCCTTGAACACTTCCAGGAATGGGGCATCCACAACTTGGCCAACTTGTTCCGGTGCCACATCACTCACAGTAAATAATTTTTTCCTATTATCTAATCTAAATCTAACATCTTTCAGTTTAAAGACATTATCCTTTGTCTTGTCACTACCGGCCTTTGTAAAAAGTTCCTCTCCAACTCTCTTGTAAGATCCCATTGGATACTAAAAGGCCACTATAACATCTCTCCCCAAAACCTTCTCTTCTCCAGGCTAAACAGCTCCAGCTTTCTCAGCCCATCTTAATGGGACATATGCTCCAGCCCTGTGATCGTTTTCGTGGCCTCCTCTGGACTTGCTGCAACAGATCCACACCCTACTTACATTGAGGGGAACCAATGCTGAAGGCAGCACTGCAGGTGGGTTCTCACAAGAGCAGAGTAGAGGGGGATAATCACCTCCCTTGACCTTCTGGGCACTCTGCTTTTGATGCAGCCCAGGATATATCCTTCCAGCCAAATGACTGTAATAAAATACAGTTGTTGGATACTAAGTAAGATTTTTTACCCCACTTCAATAGCTTTGCCAGTACTTCTTGCATGTAACCTATGCTCCATGGCTGGCCAGGAAAGATCATGATTAGTATCCCACTGCCTCAGGTTAAATGATGTGGAGCAGCCTGACCCACAGGAAATAGCCCTGAGTACTCTCACACGTGTTGTGAACTGGCAATGCTGGCATCTAAACACACTGATGGCCAGGTCTCAGTTACATATAATTGCAAGCACAAGAAACTGAACAGTTGGTAATGCTTATTTAAAATGTTGAAATTGTTGTAAATGATGATAAATTGCAGACAGGCAATGATGTGTGATGTCTAAGTGACCCCGTCTCACAGAAAAAAACACCATGAAATCATTGGGGAAACAACTCCAATTCTAGCAATAAGAGGAGTGATTGTTGAAAGGACTGAAAATGGTCAGTTCTGCAAGGGAAAAAATAATAGCCTAATATTCATTATTTGCAGTTGTTTCACCCCTTCAATTCAGTACATTTTGCTGTTTTTATTAGGAAGAGTCCAAAAGAACCTAGTTTGTTACAGCTGTGGAGGAGAATGAAGCAGTAAACCAAATGCATTCATATGTCAATATGAAAGAAAATTTCATCAGTATTTTACTCCGCTAGTCCTGCCTTGTCAATGCTTTATCCTAACCATGTGAAACTTTTAACTTGAAAAGTCTGATTATACTTTTTAGTAAAATCAGTGGAGAGACTTTGTGCATGTATTTATCTTATAACCTTAGTCTACTTGAATTCTGGCTATTGTCATAAATTTCTTCTGAGTGGGTGCAGGTTTCAGCTGACCCAACTTTCCACAAGACCTTAATCTCTTTTTATTTTTTTTTTTTTTTGTTTGGAAACTCACTTGCAAGTATCTAGATGCAGAAGAGTTTGTGAGATGATTACATTCCAATAACAAAGTAAGAATCACTGAAATAATCCTTTACATACATTTCAGACACTATTCATATATTCTCTTTTCTATACAAATTGAGAAAGTTCATTCTACCTCACTACTGGGACAGTGTGCACTTGTTCAGACTTTAGCAGGTATTGGTGAGTGATATGCCACAGTCCGAAACCTTGACTGTCTCTTAGATTTGGCAGTGGCAAAAACAGTGGCTCTGTGTTGGCCAGAAACCTGTCAAGCTTAGGCAAGTTGTTTTATTGCACTGCTTCAAAACTGTTCCCTTTCTCCCACCGTATTTTCCCATTTCCTATACAAACACCACTCCAGTGAGGAAACTTCAATTTATATTATAATGTTGCATTTCTGCATCCCTGAAGGCTTCATTATTTTCAATAACACCTTCCAGGTTTATGTTAAACCACTTGAGTACTTGGGAATGAAGTATTAAGAATGTGTTCATGATTGGCATTGGTTCTACTCTATTTTGGCAATATCATAGAATCATAGAATAGTTTGGGTTAGAATGGACCTTTAAGATCATCTAGTTTCAACCCCCCTGCCCTGGGCAGGGACACATTCCACTAGATCAGATTGCTCAAAGTCCCACGCTAAGATTTCTTATAGTACTGGAAATGGGCAGATGTTTAGTTGTGCAAAAGCATGCCTGCTTTTAATATATGTAACTTGGAAATACAATTCACCTTTGATCTGTGCTACAGACCATCTGTACAGATTAACTGTAGAACAGATATATCAGTGTCCAGGTAATTGTTAGCCTTCGATGTGCAGTCCTGTTAGTTTATCATAACAGTTTTACACTAATACTATTCAGACAAAAGACCACTCCAGAATGTGTGTGAAATCAAGGATGGTGTAACATAGTGTGATCTGTTGAACAATTAATAGTTAATAACAGTTTTCATGCTGGATTCATCTTTTGTCTGCTCTTGAAGTTTGTGCTAATATAAGTTCAAGCAGAATGGGTTCGTGACACTGTAAAGGCTTTGAAATGAGTCATTGCAAGATCAATGCATTCCAGCCAACCTGTAGTCATCAGTGATCAGCTATTGCTCTAACACAGCCTATCAATACAGACCCAGTTTTACCAGCATGCAGGACACCATATTGTGGTGCATTTATCTTGGCCACCAGCTAAGCCCCTACACTGCTGCTTGCTGACTGCCCACCTGCCATGCTGCCTCCATGGAATGGGGGAGACCGTAGGAGGAAAAAAAGTGAGAAAACTTTTAAGACAAGATAAAGACAGTTCAAAAGTGAAGGAAAGAGGAAACCGAAGCAACAAGCAATAACTAATGTGCACACAATCATTCACCACCTCCCAGAAGAAGAACAATGCTCAGCCAGACTCTGAGCAAGAGTTACAGTGGAAGACAACCTCTACACATCTTTTCTTATATATTGCTGACCGTGACATCATCTGGTATGGAATAACCCTTTGGACAATTTGGGTCAGCTGTCCCAACTTTGTCCCCTCTCAAATTCTTGGCCATCCCCAACCTTATTGCCTATGGGGACAAAATGACAAACAGAGAAGGTCTTACTGCTGAGTAAGAATTGATCAGCAACAGCCAAAGCAGTGGTGTATAATCAGCTCTGGTCTAGTCACAGATGCAAGCCATAGAACCATATGGGCCATTATAAAGACAATTAACTCCATCTCAGCAGATCTAGTACAGGTAAACAGTGTGCTCAGTGCCCAGCTTATAGGAAAATAGACTTAAGTCTATAGACTCAAATTCAGTTGAATGGACTGCAGAACTTCATCTTACAAAAGAAAGTGCAGGTCATTTCTTGGATTGACTCCAGTTTGCCACTTTCCTGCTAATTATGTAGACAACAGCTGATCAGAGTGCCCAGTACCTCCTGGCAGACTCCTCTCATGGAGAATAGCATACGTGTCCTGGGGAGTAGGAGAGAACCAGCAGGAGCTGGTTTGTGCTCAAGTCTCCACACGTGGTGAGGTTAGGAAACAGCTGGATTATGCAATTGATTCTGGGAATTAAAAAACTTTTCTGAGTTTTGCGGTAGAGATGTAGTCCAAAAAAACCCCTTATTTCATCTAGGACTGGCAGTGAGTCAGCACAGATCCTGTGTTGGACTCAGATGTGGAGGACAATCTCATCCACAAGCAGAACTTGAGTGGGATGCCTTCATTAACAAGGCATTTAACCACCCAAATACTTTCAGTGACCTAAATTCAGATATTAACACTAGCCTCTAAATGAAGCAAAATGTAGTTCTAAGTTTGTAAACAGGGAAAGGAAAAAGAGATCCACAATCTTGAAGAGTCAGTGTAGTATGCTTAGACCTTGTTAAATACCTTCTCTTATAGCTAGACACAGCCTTATCTTTCATTAGCAGTTCTGCAGGTCTGTATTCCCCTGCACTGACTTTCATTTCAAAGAAGGGTGAGTTGCTCCTGCAGCAGCTGTCATGAATGTGAGGCTGTGCATTCTGCTAACAGAAGAGGAGTTGTCCATTGCTAGAAGTCTTGGAGGAACTCCCTTTCATCCCCGTGCACAATTTCTATGCAGCAGTGAACAGAAAACCATGCCTTGTGTTCATCAAGTCACTGTGTAGTTTCCTGAATTGTTTCTTACGTGCACCATCCGAATGCAAATCACAGCTCTGTTCATTATAGGTACTATAAAATAGCAGAAAGTGTTGAAATTTATAACTGACTGAATCTGCTATAAATTATGTGTGCTTTATTGCCTTTTAATGCACGGTTGCTGCAGTAAAGTTTGCAGTCGTTATTTTATAGCATTTTACTGTGCATATTAGAACAGCATGCTCACAGTGGCCTAGTTAAAAGTTGCAGTTTCCATTACAAACCTGTTTTCAGTCATAAAGATGCGCTGCTCTAACAGTGCATAATTTCAGATCCACATTTTTTCCTTAGAAGCATCCAGATTGGCTAGTTCCAAATAATTTATGCATGAATGACAGGCACTTGGGCATTTTTTGGAACTTGGATTAATTTTTGATCTTGCATTTAAAAATGCAAGTGGCTTTAATCTAAGCGAGGAAAACAGTTTTTAGAGAAGCAGTTCCAGTTTAGTTAAGTGACCTCTTTTTCACTCCGTTTTCACAGAGAATAACAGAGGGCTTATATGACCTAAAGTCATAATGACCTGATGTAGGCCTGCATCAATGAGTCAGTCTGGTAGTTCAGTGATCTTCTGCCTTACTGAAGAGTACAGAACTGGTTTTATAATGACCTGAGGTCCATGTAGACAAATGTTTCCCAAAAATGAGGGTTTTATGAGCTTTTAATGGGGAAGAAATACAGATAATATTTTTTAATAGCCATGTTGCATTCATGTTACATCTTGCCTCTGGAGACTTCATTGCACTAAACAAAGAAGGTGAAGAAAGGATGCATATGGACTGCTGGTTAGTTAGTGGGCAATACTGGATTTCAGGGTAGCCTCTCTGCTTGTGTTGTTTGGTTTTGTTTTACTTTCCTACCGCAACCACTTTGAAAGTAGTTGTGAAAGTCAAAAATGTTGCTGTTGTAGCTCCAGAAGACTTCAGAGATGGGCATCTGTGGCTCATTATTAGTAAAAATCTGTGGAAAATGCGTTGCAAAAAGAAGAGGATGGGGCACGTGTGGACGTCCATGGTCCAAGACATGTTCAAATTCATGATCTCTCTTTGAAAGTTGAAGAGAAGCCCTTACTCTTTCTGGATGTGTAGTGTTTGAAGGTATGGAATATTTTTGGACTAGCTGGAATTCTCATAGAGTGATTTCTGTTGGCAATCTGCTGAAGTTAGAGGTTCACCAGAGGCAGCATCAAAAATGGGACATAATGTTCCACCAAGATGACTACTGAGGGTAAAAATGGAAAATAAGTAACTTAATGTACTTGTCCATGAAGTCACATATTATTGACTGAGTAGAAATTAACATGCTCAGCTGCAACCTCTTCCCAAAATGCTACTGATTCTTAAGGAAGAAAAACCAGGGTCTGGTGCATGTGCCAAAACAATCCTCTGGGCATCTCTCTGTTCACACATATTTATAAATGGTGGAAGGGATATACCTATAAAAATATCTGCTATGTGAGAATATTTCAGGCAAAAATGAGGCACAAGTCACATTCCCTGTGCCTGCTGCTGAGCTGCTGTGTCGCAGCAGACACTTCTACTTTCTTAGCAAAAACCTGGAAAGCAACACTGAGAGGCAACATTTCATTGCCCAAATGGCAGAGGGACATATGGACGCATAAGAATTGCAATAAAAGCACATCAAAGTCATTGTTTTAATGTTTAATTGGCCAAATGTTTCCTGAGCTGAGAGAGGGGTGGCACACCCCTTGCAGATCTTCAGCCTCCTGCGGAGCCTGCATGCTGATCTGCGAGCTGGCCCTTCATGTCCGTCCTCTCCCTGAACCCGTGAGTGCTCATTAGAGGACATACTTTGCTTTACAAGAAAATCCTTTGCGTTGCCTTCTGTGTAAGCCAGCTTCCCTTGGACTTCCCCTTGAGTTACAGCATTTCTGGGAGCTGCTGACAGCCCCTGCGGCAGAGTTAAGCTGAGCTGAGGACAGCTGAAAAATCAGGCAGTTTCCATCTGCGCAGGCTTTTTATTGCATTTAAACTTTGCTCTAAATACTTTTCCCTTTTGAAAGGATGAATTAAGCAATGTTTTGTAGTGACAGGGGCACCTTCAAAGTAAGCATTTGCTGACAACGACAAGTATTTCAGGACCCACGTCACAGGGTGACCCGCAGAAGGAGGTGTGGGTAGTATCAAATTGGGCTGCAACTCATGTCCTGACTTAACCTCTTTACCCAGCATTTCCTATCCACCACTGGAGGAGGTGGATCAAGCAAGCCTGCAGGAAACCCTGCACAGGCAGTACTGGGAGCAGCAGAGCTGAGCAGGAGCCACCAACCGTTCTCCATGCCGTTATCACTGCTCCCCCAGACCCAAACGGTACCAGAAAACCATGCACTCAGGGCACCAAGGGATGTGGCCATGTTCAATTAGGGATCTCACACTGTCAGGATGTGCAGAAAGAGCCATTGTATTTATCACTGGAAATGTTTTGTTCATCTACCCACACACCTGATCTGTTTTTAACGGCATCTTCAGGAATCAAAGGTGGCACATGAGCCATGAGATTAGTACAATTTCTTGTCCTTTCCAGTTGTTCTGCATATAACATAATTAGGAGCAGTGATAGTCTTCATGGTGCTTGTGAGATCCTTGTGGAACTTATTTTCCAGCTACTTCAGCTGTGACCTGACAATGACAATAACGCTGTTGATGTAGCACCAGTGCTATAGCCGTGAAGGTCTAAGGATGTAAACAGTTCAAGGTCTGAGGGGAGTGGTTACATCTTTTATCAGAGCTATTAGATTCAGCTAAAAGTACAGATAAGCTTCCAGGCATGCAAAGCTCAATATCACATACTGACATCTTTTTTCTTCATCTATGGGTAACTCTAATAAAAATAAAAAGGAAGGCTCACTGTGCAACCTTTCTCTTTTCTGTCAGAGGTTAACAGTTCTTAAGGACACAGGAGTTTGGCTGAGACAGATGGTAAGCTAGAGAAAAAAATCTTGAGCATTAATGTGTTTTTCACTGTACACTGTGGGGCAAATCCTCAGTGACTGCTCCTTCCTGTCTGCACAAAAATCATTTAGGCAGGGGATGCTGAACTTCTCTCAGCCCAGCTCAGGTAGAAAGATGTATCTGCTAATACAACCTGGAAAGAGAGGTACTGCCTTTGATACTGATGCTTTGAGATCAGCTTCCGGAGATGTTAATGTACAAATCATGGCTCTGGCTCTCCCACTGCCTACTTCTGGCTGCATCATGGACTGGGATAGCCCATCACAGAGTTCTGTATTCTGCAGCCCAACAGATTCCAGCTTCAAGATATTTCCACAGCTGTGATTTCTGCAGCATTTATTCAGTTTCCATCAGTTCTTCTATGGCTCTTCCACACGACTCTGGTGTGGCCCCATGTGGAAACCCCATGCTTAAATCCTGCTTTTCATGAAAATAAATTAAAGCCAGTTAAAGACCATCATAAATACAAAGTCTTGTGTGCACTTAATGCACTAGAGTAGTATGATTTCATTGTTTACCTTATGATATCTGTTTTAAAAGAAGCAATGTAAAAATGATGCTGTTGTATAAAAGCACTGCTTGGAAGTAAATCCTTCAAAGGTAAAATATCTCTTCTTGAAAGCATGGATGAGTTAAAACTTACCTCTGTACCCAAGATAAATTACTGCAATGATTTAAAACTGCTCAGAAGCCACTTTGCACACGGTGCCACTAAACTATCAATTACAGACAAGTCAGCATGGACTGAAATTTTTTCCAAATTTGGAAAAAGGATGAAAAAATACCAAGGGAGTATTATCACAGTGTCACAGGGAGAAAATTGAGTAAATTAAAAGTAATGAGGGCTATAGAATTTCCAGAGAGGAATGGCTCCATAACACCTGGGTTCTTACAGTATCTGAATTTTAGCCTACCTGAATGTAATCTTGCAATTCTAGTCTGACAGGACATGATTTTCTAAGAACATAAAACGAGAGTAAAAGCTTGAGGAAAAATGTGGTGCTCAATCTGGGAGTAAGCAAAACCTTTAATCAGGGTGGGCAGCAGCACCTGCAGTTATGAGGGCTCTAGGGCAACATAAGACTCAGACATCTGGTTCTTTGGGGTTTTTCTTATTTCACTTTCCTAGGCATCAATGTTATTTTTGTTTGGCTTGGCTTTTAACATATATTTAAATGTGAAATATACACACACACACACACATATATATATATATATATACACATGTATATATATGTATGAATTCAGACATATTTTTGTATTATTTTTTCAGTACTGTTGGCTTAAAATGTGTTCTGTTGGACAATATCCCACAATGAATTTTTCCAAAGAGGAAGGGGTTATTCCCATTTACTTCTGTGCTTGTCTACCACTTTTAGAATGCTAGGTTAGAAGTGACAAAGCAACTGTAGGTGAGAGTTTAATAAATACAGGGACTGACTTTCCTTGCTGAAAACACAGACAAAGTATAAAACTTTACTCTAGCTTTAGAGATAAATGCAAACTAAAATCCTAGATTCTAGCACCCTTCAATTTTGAGAAAATGCAGACCCCAAGCTATATAGTCACATCTAACTTAAGATTTTCTAGGGCAGGGAGAGACATTTGAGGCTGGAAGAGATATTGCTGCAAAGATTGTGGCTTCAGATTTGCACAGCAGCTGAGCCAGAGCCTTTCAGGATTTCCATTTAGGATTTTCCTGAGTGCGTTCCCCCTAACTGCTACTTTAGATGTCTGACAGGTTTTTTTGAGTTTCTGGCCATCAGATATATCTGAAAAACTTATTCAGCCCCTGTTCAGTCAGAAGAATTGCTTAAAAAAAGTTACTAGGAAGAGTAGATTCTTATTTTTTATATAGGTCAGTCATTGAAAAGAAAAATGTAATTTGTGGCAAGTTTGCGGCAGGAGGAAATATACTGTTTCTCAAGTTTGGAATGCTTTTCACATTAAGTAATAATATAATTTAGGTAACATTTTCAATTAGTTATGGGGGTATGTTATAAAGAGACATTTAAAAAAAACCAAGAAAATTTACAAGACTGATTGTCTGGAAAAATATTTCCTAAATGTAAAGTTTATTAAGCTGTGGTAAAATGTCCCATGAGTAGCAGTGGCCTGTTCTTTGGTGAAATAAAAGTAGTCTCAGCAAAGTATTGCAAAATACACTTTAGGGAACAATTTTACAGTGGCCAGAAAAATGGAGTAGGTGAACTAATAGGTCTTTTTCATCTCCATGTTCTAAGAGTGTGGTTGGTTGTAGAAAATTTGTGTATTTAACCTCCATCTCACGAGTCTGAGATGGATGATGCTGTTACAAAATCTATGTAGTCATTAAAATGTATACAAAGGTATAATGGAATCTAAATTTAAATACGAAGGAACCCCCAAAAGACCTAGGTAAAAAATGTATTTGTGTGCAATGTTAAAAGCCCTGGTCATAATATGACTTATATGGTAATTTCAAGAACCTTCTGGCATTTTTTGGGGAAGCCATTTCCAGCAGCCATTTAGAAATCTTTATTAACTAATAGCAATTCTCACTGAAACTGGCCTAAACCAGCACCTTTTTAATGCTCTTCTGTCAGTTTTAATTGGCACATTTAGAGCTATGGACTGAACAGCAGCAAATAGTTTAAATGTCACTCAGGTTTGCATCTTTGTCAGGGCACCTCAGGTTACAAATTGACTGGTGTCTGAGCAAATTAGGTGATTTGTTAGTGTGGGCATGACTGTCTTAATTGTGGTAAGGATAAGAATGCCCTTTGTCCTGCTTTTGTCTGGGTTAAAGTTAATTTTCTTCATTTTCTTCATTTCTTCATCTTTCACCAGGAAGGAGGCTGGGGGTGCATGAGGATTTGGGAGGGGACGCAGCTAGGACGGCTGACCCCAACTGACCCAAGGGATATCCTACACCATAGGTTGTCATGCTCAGCATAGAAAGCTGGGGGAAGCAGAAGGAAGCAGTGGGGACAGTCACAGTGATAGAGTGAGTTTGTCTTCTGAAGTCACCATTTCATGGATGAAGCCCTGGTTTCTGGGAGATGGCTGAAGACCCTCGTGCTCATGGGGAGTGGTGAATTAATTCCTTGGCTTACTTTGCTTCTCTTACCTATTAAATGTCATCATTTCAACCCACGAGTTTTCCTGCTTTTTTCTTTTGGTTCCCTGCCCCACTGGGTGGGAGGGTGTGAACGAGTGGCTGTGTGGGGCTGATTCCCAGCTGGGGTCAAGCCAGAATATCCTGAACCTCCATTAGCCTCTGTTCATAGCTGATGCCTTAAATTGGCTGTGCAAAGGACCCCTGTCTTTATACTGCACGGCAACAGCTGAGCTACAAAGGTTATCAGCGGGGTACACCAGCAAGCCTTACTTACACCTGATACTCTTGTCCAAAAAAATTTGGAAAGGATGTGTTGAAGAGCTTTGAGGCCTCCTTGACTGATTGCTTCACTGCTTTCTGTAATGGAGCATGTGGCTCTGCTGGGCAAGCATTTCATGCAGACAACTGATTCTGGTATCTGCATTTTGCATTGAGTGTCCGTGTTATCATGTCTCAGTTTCACCTTGATCTGTCCTCAGGTTGAGGGAAAAACATGCCTTCCAGTATGAAGACCATGCAGACAGAATTGGGGTTAGGCTCAATCCTTCTTGTGGTGCTTCTGTGGGCACCAAAACTCAGCAGCTCAGGCAATTCCTGCCGCTGTCAGTGTGTCTAACCGGTGCGAGTGTCAGGTTCATCTCCTTTCAGTTATAGGACCCCACAGGACTTCTCTCAGTGATGCATAAGGAGAACCAGGAAGCACAACATACATATTCATAGAGATCTGAGACCTGGAGGGCTCTGGGCGTTGAGAATAGCCAAACACCATTTTTGTGCTGATGTCAGCAGTAGCTATCCAGTAACACAGGGAATTTTTTACAATACAGAGACCAAGGAAAAGTTGAGTTACCTGATAACTCAGTCAGAGGTGTCACACGGTTAAAAACATTGGTCCCCAACTTTCCTGACATAGTTAACATAGGGTAAACAGCTCAGCTTGCCCCTGCTTCACCTTGGTCTGGCATGCCAAAATGACACACATGCCCTGTTCAAGAGCAAAACTCATTACTATGAGTAAGTAAGTAATGTAAGTAAGTCATTCTTACAGGAAGCTTTACCCCATGAAAAGCAGTGTGGTAAGTGGTGTAATTGTGACACCAGTAGTTATAGATAATACAGTTTCCCTCTGGGGAATGAAGCCTTGATGAAGGAAGGTATTGTGCATTGAAAATAGCAGGAATGCAGCAGATCTGTTCTGCAAGACCACCAGCCCTATGTGAGCTACAGTAGCAATTCACTAAGCCTCTCTTTGCCTTTGGCTTCTGTGCTTTGGTTGGAAAAAAATAATGGCTTTTTTACTATTATTCAGACTTCAAGGCATATCAGGCTTGAGTACTTTGTGATCTATGTCCATGATAAACTTATGTATTTACCATAGATATAGGCAAAAAAGGCTGTTTTCCTAACACTTGGGGCTCTTTTTGTTATATAAAACATGCAAGGAAATTCAAAGGGAGTCATTCCTCAACATTTTTGGGTTTAATTCTCAGTGTCAGGCTGGTGCTCATTTTGTGCTTACCTTTCTGTCACACATCAGCAGGGGAAACTGTCCCTCCTTATTGTACCTAAACCAGAAATTCAGTAACACTTCAATTCACAATTCACATAGACTAACTAGTCTTTAGTTTTCAGTTTTTGCCATTTGTACACTTGACCTCTGGCTTGAGGAGTCAGTAGCAGGATGCATCTCCTTTTATGCTGCAGTTCATAATGTCAACCATTTTTGTGTATCTGTTCTATGTATTTGTTCCCGAAAAGACTGTGGTGGGTGTATTTATTTTTAGAAGTAAACAATGACAAATATTCCCATATGGAGAATAATTAAAAATTTGCTTCAGTTGGACCTTAAGTTTGACTCACAAGGAAACAGATTTTTGCCATACTTTGAACTTCTAAAGTGGAAAATTAGAAAGGAATTCAAGATAGTACTGAAGAGGATTTTCAATGGCTGCTGCGTCTGCCAGGCATCTAATTATCTATGACTTTTCTCTGGGAAAACTTTAGGCTTCTGACTGGCCTTTAGCACCTTTAAAAACCTCTTCTTGCCTGATCCTGTGCTGTACATACTGTGTGGAAATAATTCTGATTATCTCAGAGGTGCTTTACTTAGGTCAGCCTGAATGCAGCTGTTTAAAAGGCACCTGGCTCCAAGGAGCACTCCCTGATAGCACATTTCTGTAAAACCTTAAAGGCAGGGATGAATCCCACATGGAAACCCACATAAGACAGAGCACTGCTGTTTGAATAGCAAAACCAGCAAGGTTATTACTACGAGGAAGCAGTGGAAGTTGGCACTGCAGTGTGTCAATGTAAGGTTAAGTGATCTAAAGACTGCAGGCCTATTTAATTAAGTAAATAGATGATCAATCACAAAGAATAACAGTCTTAAATAATAGGTTTATAAGCCTTGCAATCTTGTTCCACGGATTCCAGTGCTGCCCTATTTTTATTACACAGAACTGGTGATTTTCACTTAGGAATCAATTCTCTGCAGGACAGCAGTTACAAGCTCCTGGCAATTTAGGGAAAAACATGGCCAGATGCTCAGAATAGGTTTGACACTTCAAATTAAGAGACAGATACAGTACCACCAGTCTCAAGTGTGCCAGGTTCATGGGTGACTTTGAAATTTCAAGTTCCAGAAGGTACAACATATCCTCAGAACTTTACTTTGTATTCTGAAGTCTGTAACTGCTTTATTTGTATTTTCAGACTTAAAGGTTGAAGTTGGCTTTATATGTTTTTACCCAAAGACTGAGCTTCTGCTATAATTGTGTAGCTCTTGCAGCTCAGTTCAAATTAAAACACTAAACTGCAGAGCCTCTGAGATATGATCATGAGGGCTAGCAAGACAGTGAGCTGCTAATATATTCCAGGGAGGAGACACAACAATAAATTCAAGTTGATTGTTAATGGAGATGCCTGAGATCTGATGCTAAATTCTGAAGTCTTCTACTGATTTATTGTAACTCGTGTACGACTTACAAATGCTTTTCCCCTGTATCTCATAATGATGCCGCTTCTTCCATGGTTATGGTTATGGTTATCCAGAGAGCTGAGAAGGTGACTGGAGCTCCTCCACCTACTGGTGCGTCCCACTGTTCCTTCTTCCTTCCTTCAATATATGTTAAATCACAAAACTTGACAACAATGACATTGCAAAAAATCAGACCTCAGACACACATCTGGTGATCTTAAGATGGCAGAAAATTTGCTCTAGGACCTTTGTTCACAAAAAGAATTAAAAATATGTGTAGGTAATCCCTAGTATGTGGGTTTGTTTTTGTTTGGCTTTTTTATTTTTTTTAATCCAAAGAAGGGAAGTTTCTATAATTTTTTGTTAGCCTTCTCTGCTGTTTATCCAGTCTTAGCCTAGTATTAAAGAAACTTTCTAACTCTAAACTGCTTTGCTAAAGGTTAATCTTCCTAGTCCTGCTCCAAGCAGCATCGGAAAACTACTTCTTGTTTTTCTGTAAGATGCTACCAGACTTGTACTATTGGTGGTTTAGTCAAAGCAGATCTTAAACTTCCCCTCTAGGTCTCTGAATCTCTTTTTTTGCCTTCCTGTGTATGCCACATCTGCACTTCATCTCGATGGTCCTTAAACTGTGGTGTGGGAAAGGGGACACAAACTTTCTCCCTACTGCAAAGTGAGCAGGAAAATTTTCTGACGGCCTGTGTGTCACTCCTATTATTGAATGTAGGGGTGACATTTCAAAATGCATGACACGCTTCCTGGATAATTCTTGACTGGACCACTTATATAAACAGTTGCTGCCTAACATAAGGAATTACAAAAAAGGGTGTTTGTCTTTTCTGAAATTTGCATGGAAAGTCTGATAAAAGTGCATTTAAATCTCAGCTCAGTGGTAGCACAAAGGCTGAAACTGTTTCACAAACTTAAAATTCTTATAAGTAAAGGGTTTTTTGCTATAGTACAAACCTGTTCAAAATCACAGTCTATAAAACACTGGCTAACATAAACTGTAAACTATTCACATTGACTGTACTACAAGTTCACCAGTCTTCTCTGGCATGGCTTGCTTGAAAGCTGTATGGGCTAACCAGCCTGTCCAGGAATACTTCCGGAAAGGTTTCCTGTGTTGGATGGGGGGAAGGGAGGGGGTGTGGAAGAGAAAGGTACTGACTGAAAACTATGCAATTTCAAAGTGTAAGAAATTCACTTCTGTAGAGACAATGAGGGCAGTAGTGGTAGCTTCTGTTTAGTCTAAGTTGACTTTTCTCTGTTGTACAGCACACCTGATCCTGAGAAAAGCTGAACTTTCACCCTCTCCTGTTTCTGGCAGAATTAATGGAATGTATCCTGTTGTATTGTGAGTGACTTTGAGCTTCAGCTCTATTGCTCCAAATTAACTTAATGATCCCTGATATCCCAGAAGGGTTACATTGCTGTGCCTTCTTCATCTACTTTACGTCTTGGACCAAGCCTCCAGTTTCATCTCTCAGTAAATATCTAAACTCCCATATGCTCTGAAATGCAAAACACCAAACATTGATCTACCTAAATCATGACATATTTTTTACAGAATGCACTTTGCTTTTACCCTGATATTACCAATACCTGACTTTGGAAAGTTTATTGCTCAGATCACCAGTCAAGCCTGAGTATCTCCCAAAGCAGGATGCTTGCAGGTAATCAAAAAATTAATTAGAATGCTATTAGTGAAGCATTCGAACTTTAACTTCTTTTCTGAGGTGAGAAATAAAACATAGAACTTTAGAGTTCTTTTTAAAGTATGTAAATGGGGGAAAATATAAAATAAGTGTGTGGAAATAAGAAGACCAAACTTTATCAATATTTAGCATTTTATCAGTTCTTCCTCTGTCTTTCTAGGATCCTGTTTGTCTTTCTGCATTTTGAGTACTTAGTATTCCAGGATAAGCTATTTATGGACTTAAATCTTGGGGAAGAAGGAGGTTGCATTTTTGTCAGCTGATCCAGCTCCATGGACACTGTGCTGTTTCTGAGCTGAATCCTAAACAGGACAGAGCATCAAAACTTGAGACACTGCTAAAATCTGTGCTAATCTCAGTTTTTCTGATCAAATCTCATGGGAATTGATGAAGGGAAGGAGGAAGGGAAAAGAACATCTGCACTAGTTTATACTTAATTAATCATAGTCTAAATGTCTACTCTTCTACAGGGCTCTTTTAGACTATTTCCTATGCCATGGGTTATTCAGAAGTAGACAGCACACAACAAAATTTTAATTCCTAATTTATCCAGTCAGCCACTGAGTTTTCCAATCTCTATTTTTAAAAACCTCCAACACTCTCACTAATTAGGAGTGCCTTCTACCTCCAGCTGTTAATGGGCACAAACATGGCCAATTTGAAATATGTCTAATCAGAGCACTGCCTGATTCTGTCCTCATAAAACAGCTATTACCCTAAGAGACAAATTATGTTTTCAGTTGCACACACTCATCCCATTCAGCAACAACTAGCAAGCTCATCCATTAGAGGGAAAATATGTATTGCAATTAGCTGCATGGGTTACATATTTATTCCTTTTTTCTTAACCTTTATTTATTTTGCATTTATTTATTTATTATGGATTTTTTTGTAGCTTAATCTTTACTCTAGGAATTCTATTTTCTGTAAAATACTCTCCTTTATATTTGTGCCTCAGCCTACAAAGAACGTTGGAGAAACCCACTCTCTTTAAATACCTTTTAAAGAACATACTCACAGGAAACCAAGGTACTCTGTAGTTGCAATTTAGTCTCAAAATAGCTGTGTTTATTGACAGTTAAAGTTCGATAATCTCTCCAGTATAATCATAGGCTGCAGGTCCTCTGTCACAAAATTGTGCACCATCTCTTGTGGACGTGCAGATTAAACTGCACACACATCGTAGGCAGAGAATAGAGATGCCTTGTGGATTATCCTCAGCCCATGGCTCCTGCATGTATTGTGGTTAAAATGGCACTTTGCAGCAGCAGAAGGATGTATTTTGAAGGTAGGAGGAAGAAATAAAAGCATCAGGCCTCAGCTGAGGGAGGAGGTTGGGAAGGAGGGATTGGAGCATTTATGGTCCAAGCAAAGGTGCTGGAGGCGCAAGTTGTTATCCCTAAGTTTAGGGGGTGGAGAGGGAAAGGCAGGATTGGCTCCTGTGTTGGTTTGATCTATACTCATGCAAGAATCTGCATGTCACCTCTTGTCTCAGTGTCTTCTGCTACTCTTTTGCTTGTTTGCTGAAATTTATAGTGCCTTTTCAGTGGAAGGGAATGAGAAAATCAGTGCTTGGAATTTTACTTTCTAGCAAGTCCAAAGCTGACTTCAAAATATCTTGCATTAGTGTGACAAAAGTTGCTGAAAATAAAGGGGAAATTGCCTATCAGTCAACTTAGAGCTATGTTCAGTGAAAACTAGAAAGCCAAATGAAAACTGCTTACCCTAAAGAAGGTGACAAGTGACTTAACACTTCACAGGCATTTAATTGCCATGTTCACTTTTGTCTAGCTTCTGTCCTACTCTTTTCCTAATACTAATTTTCTTTTTGCGCTACCAAATTCAGCTTCCTAGTCAGTGTGTTATGCTCTCTCTTCAGTGCTGGATTCACATGTAATTTGAGGGTCACAGCCAGGTTAAAGACAGTTGCATTTTAGCTTCAAAGGTGTTAGTAGATCAGATGAGGTAGCAGCTTTTATGGAAACACCTGCTTCTAGAGGCATCTGCAACTGGACTCCGCAGGCAATCCCCACAAGATAATGGACAAGCTCTGTGACTGTTACCTAAGTGTATAATGTGTCCTGCAAATTTGGAACAGAGAAACAAAACGTTTTTTAAATTAGGTGGAAGAAAAGGGGAGACATGCATGGTTACTAGGTAACCCTGCTCTGCCTTACAGGAATATTCCAGGATTTCTAGACATTCCTGTCCATAATGATATTTTCAAAAGTAATAACTTTACCTAGAATTTCATAGAAGTCTTGCTGGTACTGTGAAAACTGTTAAAAATATTGGACTTTTGGTGATCTACATGCTACACAAAAGGTTTCTATTATCTGAAATGCATATAAAATTGATTCTGCACCTTCAGCCATCTAAATGCTTTCAAGTCTTTTTAATAAGTAAAACGCAGTCCATCCCAAGATGGCTTGGTATGTAGGCAGAACTGTTGCTACCTGGATGGATCAGTGACAGATTACACACAACCTTGAGTAACTGTTCACAGTCTCTAAATGTGAGAGCAGCTGCTCTCTGCTTCATGTCTGCAGGAAAGAAATAGGTTTGTATTGGTAAATGAGGAAAGATTGTGGTCTGAGCTGGTCTAGCATCTCAACTCAAAGTTTGGAAGAGCTTTTTAAAGATGCCTTATGGGGGATCATAGCCTTTACTATCAGTGTTGTTTGTCAGGGAAAGTTCCCTCCATCCTGACTGTGAAGGAAGAACAGGCAGGCAAGCAGCAACAGCATTAAAATGCAAAGTGTATTTAGCATAAGCTGTCAGATAGTGAAATACTGCTCTGTTGTTGCTCCTGACTGCAATTCCACTTGCCATGAATTTTCATTCTAGCTTGCAAATTAATCTATTAGTTACATTCTGCCAACACAAGAACACAGTTAATGCAGCTTGCATATACTATAGTTCTCTTTGCTCCTTAGGAATTACAGATTTTTTGGCAATTTCAACCAACTAATATTTGATCTTTTTTCCCTCCATGACTTCAATAGGTGACCCTAATCCTTCATAAACCAGTATGTAAGTATGTTAATATTTGCAGATAGAAAAAGCTCTGCTTAGGATTTTTGGTAAAGAAAACATTTTCTTAATAGGAAAGAAATAATGTAAGTTACTTTTTTTCCCAAGGAAGCTGCCTCTGAACAGAGCTCTTTATAGAATATCAAGAATAATTTGGCTAATAATCAATTTTCATTTGCTTGCAAGTAAAGCAGCCCAGAGGAAACTGCCTGAACTTTTGTCCTAATCCAAAGTTTAAAGAAACATCTAGGTGATCTTTTATTCTCTTTTGCAGTTTCTGCTGGCTACAGATGGGCAGCGAGGTTTGCGGTTGGTGGCTCATTACAGAACCTGTTAAACCCATGGAAACCATGAGAAACCTCTTGTTCCAGCCAAGGGAACTCAGCAATTGCAGCGGGTACCAGCTCACACTGAGAGTCCTGTGAATGTTTAGATTTATCATGATCCAAACCAGCCATGGAGAAAAATGTTTTCTTCCCTCCTTGTTGATGGCCCTAGGCTTTTCTGCCATGTGGAAAAGTCTCCAGTGTAAAGTTTGCACCATATGCATGCTTAAAGTCTTCTTAATCATCTCTTTAGCTCAAGAATCAGATATTTCTGCTTTCAGTCAGTTCTCGGTTCCCATTGAACCGGTATCTTGAGATCTCTCATGCTGCTTGGTTAAGCATCTTAAGATTCTTAAGAAATCTTAAGATTTTTCTTGCTGCTACAAGGCTTTTAAAGTGCCTTGAACTTTCATTGTGATATATAATTGAGCAGAAATAGGAATTTCGTTTCAGAATTTAAAATTATTATGATCTGGGGTTGAAACTAGAAATATTTAAAGCTTATGAGACAGATAGTTCTTCTAAGATTTCAAGTTAACTTCCATGAAAAAAGCTTAAAAATTGTAGGGAATTATCTGTATTAGGCAAGGACTCCACCTCACCCAGTTTCTGTATAAAAGCTAAATGCCTAGTCTGAACTCATTATGGGCCTCCCTTGACAGCTAATGGAGACAATGACACCCTCCTGCTAGAACAGACACCTTTGCCTAAATGAGATATGTTTCGCAGTATAAGATAAAATGTTATATAAAGGTCTTTATTTCTCTCTGCTGATATAAGTTAGATGGTAACTCCAGTTAGACATTTAACTCTTAGTCCACGTAAATTGACTGTGATGAATACACTCATGAATATTTGCATGTTCTGTGTTTTGTTTTTAAATTGAAGTAGTAAACAAGGTGATTTGATATTGATTCTTGCTTATTCAAACATGATTTCTTTATCTGAGGATATAACTTTTCATTTTTGGCATGTGAGTATGGAGGCTTTGAAGCAAAACAAAGGAAAGTGAAAAATTGCCTAGATGCATGTTTTGTTTTCTTGCTTTGGTCATTATTACAATTTTGAATGAAAAAAACCCACAAAAATCTGTCATTTTTATGGGTTTAATAGCTAAATATTAAAAAATCACAGTCTATCAAAATCAGATTCAAATTATAAAAGTGTAATTAAACTAAATAAATTTGAGTATTTTATTCCTACAGATAAAGATAACTGAAGCCTAATCAATGAATTGATGAATTAACCTTACTATGTAATTAAGTCAACAATTATTCACCAGTGTTGGACAACAGTTAAGACTCACTTAATGAACATCTTCTACATATAAGTGATTCTTACAAATTATCAATTACAGAAATAAAAATGGTGTAACCTGCTTCTCTTACCATCTTCTGTGTGGGAAGAAGGAGCCTCAAGGCTCCTGTTCAATATGGAATGTACACAGTTAACTCTTGTTTGTTGTGTCAATATAGAACAATGTTTACCTTTATTTTAAGGGTTGTGTGGCAGATTTCTTTTTTCCATGATTACTGTATTAAGTTAGACTGATATGTGGCATTGTGAAATGGTGTTTGCCAAAACCAAGGATCTTCTGGTGCATTTGCTGAATATGCAAAGGCAGACAGTTGCATCTCTACAGATACTTTGGAGAATATCAGAACAGTATTTATAGGCAGAGGTAATATGTTCACTAAACAATCTTACTGGAGAATGTGACAGGCTTTCAGATGGACAAATCTCTCTCCAGATCTGAAGTAGAAATAAGGAATTTAAAAACCAATGCTCAGAGGAATGCATTAGATAAGACGTATTCAAATGAGACCAGCTGGTATTTGTGGAGATGGAATGAGCAGAGAATGGGAGTAGAAAGACATTTATTGCCTGCAGTAAAGAGATGTCCATAACTCAGGATCCTGCAATTGTCTGTATCCTCAAACCATGCTTGGTGACTATTTTCCCTGCACTCCTCACTCTTGTGTCTTTTTATTGTCTCAGAATGTCTTCAAAAAATCACTTTAACAGAAACTAAAAGATTCCTGTTTATTTGGATCAGATAAAGGTTTGTCTTTCATGATAAACAGATTTTACAGGAACAATATTTCACAAAATTCAAAGTACTTTCAAAAGAAAATTTAAAACTCATATGTACTACTTCTATACCAACCTATACCCTCTGTCCCCAAATTTAAAAATATTGAGTATGCCCTTAAGAAACCTGTTTAAGACAATAAAAAAGTTATAATTAATTTAAATAAGAATGAGAGAGAAGATTATTCAATGAAATAGAATGTATTTTACAGGTATCCATATGATACATTCCTTCACAGCCATTTGAACACTATGGAAAGGACACTACCAACTGGAAAAAAAATCATTAAAAATAATGTCTAATTATTTATCATGTATTTAAAGACAGGAAATCTGTGAATAACATGTAAAAATTATGGATAATAATTCTCGTACAGTCATTGTCCTGTGTACTTAGTTTATAGCTTTACTTGATTTTTGAAAGTGAAAGCTTATTCATCTTCTAATGCCAATGAAATAATTATTCAGGTTTACATCCAGCAGAATTTATTCCCTGAATAACCCTACTAGAATTAGGTATGGAATGAATTTCACTGATTACTTTTTGTAAAGAATCATTTTAATTTGCATTTACACACTGCTTGGTATCAAAGGATCTCAAAGCATATGACTATTAATTAAATTTCATGACTGGTCCCTGTGGAAGATGTGCCTAGCATTATCATTTAAACTTTTATTGTATTATTAAAATCTTGGCACTCCTTCTCACCACTGTCTTCCCATGGAAAATGCTGAACTGAATTTGGTGTGATGTTTGTTTTTGTCAGTTCTACCTCAGTAATGACAATCAATAAAGACTGATAGACTTTTTAGATGTGGTGGTCCATGGACTGGAATGTTAATTTTAGATTTAGGGAGTATTTTAGGACTCATTATAAACTTCTTGAACATCAAACAACCTAAAATAATTCCAGGAAATACCAAGGCAAAGAATGATTATTGAGATCTTATTTCTTAGCCCCTTGTTTAAAGATGCAGGACATATTCCCTTCATGGGGGCTGCACAGTTCTAAGTCCTAGAAAATAGGTCTGCACCTCCATTTGAGGCATACTTTAAATGCAGGCCCTGTAGAGGAAGATAATGCTGCCCTTCTTTCCGCTGTTATTTGTCTTGCAACAGTAAGCTTGATTTTGGATTTAGGCATCTAAATTTCACCCTCATCTGATTTATAGTATTACTAGCCTTTTTTTGCAACTGACTTTTTGAGACTAAGCAAATGTAACACATCAAATATTCCCCTTTTAGGAAATACGAAAAAAGTGTATGAAGAGTCTAGCTCAACACCACAACAAATTACCCAGGGAGATCACACAATTTCTGTCTTTGGAAATTTTCAGGAGCAGATTAGACATATCCATGATACATGATCTCATGCTGGAAACTGACACCCTCCAAGTAAGACAGTGGTCTAGGTGGCCCCATGATTTTCCTTACAACTGAGATGATTATGCTTCTGTGAAATCTTGCCATGTGGATATCCGGTGTGAGTATTCTGGCAGAAACCAGCAATGCATTGGCAGTGGTTTTGCTGACTATGATTGCACTATGTCAACCCAGCAACACATCTATCAACAACCAGCTTGATTTTTGGGCATAATTATTGCTCAGATTCATTTGGGCTTACCTTGTATTCAACTTTTTTATAGTTTTGTCTGCTTCTTCTGGGCTCTACCTTCTTGTTTAACTACAACAAGAGAGGCTAAGTCAGGAAGTGATGATTCATGAGAGATGCATTGGCACAGTTGTAAATACAAACCAGAAAACTCAACTCTCCATCCTCATGATGTTGTCTGCACTGAACATCAGCTTTTCCAAAAAGACCTTTTCTGGACTGCACAAGCAGAATGGAGCAGAGCACAGTTATGGGAATTAAAGCTCTGCTTCTTGGCTGAAGTTTGTGTAAAATCACAACGTTTCTGTGCAATGGTCAATGTCCAGTAGTCAGTGCTAGTCGCAGTCCCCACTCACAAGTGATAGGGTAGTTGTTTCTTCTAAGCATTTAAGAGGGAGCAAAATCATATAAAATGCTTCCACCTTGGCCGGAGCTGTACAGCAAATGTCCATATGGAACTCTTTTGTCTAAAGTTTTGCAATTCACTCCCTACAGAAGGCTATAGTAGGCTTGCAAGACTTTTCAGGGTCTGATGGTGATCAATCATTTGTCTGCCATCCACAGTCTACTACCCTGGTTGAAAATTAACAGAGGACATGGGTTTTCTGGTGGTGATGTAACTGCTCAGTCACTGGCAATTCAAAACGATATGAAGATGAATGGAGAGTATATGTGCATATATATGTATATGCAAACATAGCAAACATATTTCTATTATAATCAAAACCATGAGACAGGGTGAATTTGGTTCTATTGCTTTCTTACATTGATTTTTAATTTAAATTTACTGGGTAACCACAGGTTGGTATTAATCTCAACTAACTACAGGCAACTAATTTAAAACTCTTTTTCTCCTCTGAGTAATGAGAAGAAACTGGGCAATATAAAACAGTGTTTTATAAGATAAAACACTAAGATATATGCATGGATACAGGAGATGAATCCTAACCAGAACCTTGCCACTTCAGCTCAGTTGCCATCAATGTCATTACTTCCGTAAGAAATTCTTCCAGAAAGTGAGTATTCCAGCTTCCAAAAATTTGGAAATTTAAAAAAGTGGTGGGATGACTTCTGCTTTCTTCTGTATGGTAACTTACATGATCTTAATGAATTCTGTCTCTTGTTATAAGACTTATGTAAGGTGTCCCTGCCAATGGCGGGGGGGTGGAACTAGATGGTCATTAGGGTACCTTCCATCCCAAACCATTCTATGATTCTATGATCTCCCTTCTTCAAGGATCTACCATGAATAGTTATTTCTATTTAATTTTTCTTTTTTTTTTCTCTCTTGTTTTTTTTTTGGACTCCTCATTTGAGTGCAGATATCAAGTAAGAATCAGAAGCTAATCCACATTGCCAGAAATCAATAAATATTAGCTAAGATATTAAATATTGATGAATTCAAAATCAATGAAATATCAAGGAAAAATACGTTTTGCTGTGCATCAAAATAAGAAATAAACACAGTATTTTTGCCCTGGTATATATGCAGATATTGCTAAATTCACTACAACTGTGGGCATTTGAAGATAAAAACTGATGAGTTATGCTTTGCTACATATATTGACCACCATAATCATATTTCTGTGTTGATGCATCTAATTTGAACTTCCTATTTAAATTAATGAAAATTCTAAAGAAGGTGTGAAATTAAAACTGCTGAAAAAGGAAAAATGACCCTCCTCTTCTGTAAAAGCAGCATTAAATTTGATAAAGTTCATTGTTATGAATTAGGTATGAGTGAAGGATCATGACTAGAGAAATGTATTTCCAGGACCTGTTATCAACCATTACTTATGAGCTGAAAGAACAGTAATAGTTTCAGCTGGCTTCAGCCAGTCAAGAAATATGCTTCCTCTGTGTAATAATACTAAGAATTTCACAATATTTTTTCTTTATATGTCATGTTTACCATTATTTTTAAATTTATTTTCTTTATTAATTTCTCTGTAGCCATACTTCCTGGGGCTTTGCTTATGGAAAAGATTCAATAATTGTGAATGAAATACTGGTCTGGGAAATATGATGCATGGGAAAATACGTTTAGGAAAATAAGCATGAACAGAAACATAGTAGAAGATGAATTTGGCAAAGCTAAAGCAAAATTTGAGCAAAGCTAAATTCTAACCATTCTGTTCAAATCTGTCCCGATTCATCCAAGATAAGGAGTTGCAGACTCGGGGAAAAAGGCTTAAGTCCTTTTATATTTAGAACTTCACCCATATCTTGGAATTAGCCTCCTTGTTTTGGAGAAATTTGTCAGGAACAGCATTTATGCCAGAGATGTGTAGCCATAGGAAGCCCAGAGGAGAGACCAAGCCAACCACTACATAATATTGATGTGGCAATTTTGTCTATATCCTGCTTACAGGAGAGTCTGAATACGGACTCCCTCCTCAGAGACTCTTTCCTCTATCATGATCATCAGGAAAAGAGTCAGACACTCTAGGAGATCGGTTTGGCTGAACGGGGATTCCTGTTGGAGATCAAATTCATAAAGGAATCTCAGATGGAAGCTTTGCCAGGAAGTAGAAATGAGGCCAGGCTACCAAGAAAGAACTGTTTGCAGTGATTCTTTAAGTGATGAATACCAGTCTATACTGGGATCCTTTCACAACAACAAAGTTTGAGAGAAAATACCTATTAGATACGGTTTTGCTCTCTATTTTGTGTATGGTTTGGGACCCAGCGACATGTTCAGGAATCCAGACCACAAGATGTATGAAAAGAAGGAACTGGCTTTTTTCAGATGGAGAAGAGACTAGAAAGGGGATCTGACTGTTCTCTTCACTTACCTGAAGAGAATTATAGAAAAGGTGGAACCAGATTCTGTCAGTGGTGCATGCTGAAAAGACAAGAAGCAACAACTGCAAGTCATAATATAGGAAATTCCCACTAGGCACAGGGGAATAACTTTACATACTGAATGTGACAGAACCCACAGAGGCTGTGAAATCTCCATCTCCGGAAATGTTGCAAACTGGTTTGGAGAAGCCACTGAGCAGCTTAATCCAACTCTGAAGTTCACCATGCCTTGAACAGGAATTTGGACCACATAGTCTCCACAGATCCCTCCCAACTTAATATTCTCATTCTATGCCATCTGGCTTTGGATCAAGATACCAATTCCTATCCATTTTTCACTCCTAAAAGTGTACAATTGCTGTCTTCCAGTTAGTGTTGGGGTGGTCGAAAAAAATAATTCATCAGTCTCAAAAGGAGCAAGAACACAAGCCAGGTTGGGAGAGAATAAAAGGAATACTGCAGTGCAAGAAACCTCACACTTCACCAATGGATGGAAACCTTATGCATGACGTTTAAACTGTGGATCATATAATTGGGATGACTTTCTGTTAACTCTATGGATTTAAAAATGCTGCATCAGAGAGGGCATGACTGGTACAGACACATAATCAAAGAAGCCCCATGGCTCTAAGGTTTTGCTGGAGGATAAGTCAATAGTGGCACAAGGATCTGGGGCCAAAAAGGCGAAAACGGTACCATTTTCACTGTATAAATTGTGGATACTCTAGTTGGGAAAAGAACAGGTAGGCAAGGTCTGTGCATGTATGAAGATTTCTAAACATCAGTGGGAATGGAGAAACTGTGAAAAGAGCTAGCAGTATCTGTAACTGGCTGGGGAGAGTCATGCTGAGGATAGGCAGCCTGAAAAGTGAAATGTGATACAGCCTTGCCAAGGAAGGAGATGGGAACAAGAATGGGAAAGAAATTTAAATAAAATTGTCCATCTTCATGGCAAGGCTCTGTTTATCACTCTGTGAGAAATGAAGTGCAGATCTGGTGAATATAGCAATCCTTCACCATCAACAGAATTGCATGAAACATACTTGGAAGCATTTTTTACATCCCTTTCTTAAGTCTTTGTTACAGGTTGTATTTAAATTAAATTATACCTGTGTTCAGCTCTGGAGCCCTGTAACAGAAGTACATGGACTGCTTGGACCGAGTCCAGAGGAGGGCCACAAAGATGATCAGAGGGATGGAGCACTTCTTGTTTGAGGAAAGGCTGAGAGATTTGGGGTTGTTCAGCCTGGAGAGGAAAAAGCTCCAGGGAGACCTTATAGCACTTTCCTATATTTACAAGGAACTACAAGAAACCTAGAGAGGGACTTCTAACAAGGGCATGCAGTGATGGGACAAGGGCTAGTGGCATTTAACTGAAAGAGAATATATTTAGATTAGCATTAGGAAGAAATTCTTTACTCTGAGAGTGGTGAGACAGTGGCACAAGTTGCCCAGGGAAGTTGTGTATGCCCCATTCTTTTTTCAGTTTTCCAATTCTGATTCTCAGGTCATACCCAGCTGCAAAGCAGTTGGCAGGAGAGAGCCACCTGTGGCAATACTAATGGTGATGCCTTGTTTATTAGATGTTGAAATGCCTTTTCCATCCTGTGAGAGTTTGTTTTTACATTTGAAACATATGGAAGTTTATGTCCTCTCATAATTTTTACACTGTACTAGTGTAATTCAGAGATTTTTTTGTTTTTAATTCATCCTTTTATTTAAATAAAAAATAATCTCATTAAAGTTTTGATATTGGTAAATTTGTGTGGCTGTTCCCAAGGTTATGTGGATGCCACAGAAGCACTGTTGTGTTCTAGAACTTCTGCATCTGTCACTTTTCTATGTGGGTTTTTCTGTGAATATTCTCAGGATGCTAGAAAAAAGTGTCAAGGGAGAGACATTTTCTGTGCAGTTGCTTTTTAGTCTTGGGCCTTGCACTCTCCCGTTCACAATGCATGGATGTAAAAGGGTAAATTCTTCACAAACATAAAACTGTCACGAAATGTTCCTTGTTTTGGAATATGGAAAGGACCCACAGGCTACCTTTGTTTTATCAGTGTTTCCTCCTTTTTTAAAGTTGAATTTCAAAAAAAGACCTGAAACTGTGAAATCACTTCTTTGGTTTGTTTCCTAGCTTCCTCTGTCTGAATAAACATGTCAATCAGTCTCAGATCCTCTATCTTTCATAGGCCTGGGAAAAGAACAAATAAAAGAAGTTTCTCTCCTCTCTCATCAACTTCCTCTGTTTTCCTGAGTTCTTGTCTGCAGGGTCTGTTTGGAAAGAAATTAAGAGTCTTGACATCAGCCTTTTAAAGATCTGAACCTTTTTAAACTAACTGTTCCCCAGGCTTCATGCAGAAAACATTTTACCTTAGCAGAAAACTGAGATCAGTGCTTGGCATCATAATGATAGAATCATAGAATTCTTTGGATAGGAAGGAACCTTACAGATCATCCACTTTCTCTGCCATGAGCAGGGGCACCTTCCACTAGACCAGGCTGCTCAAAGCACCATCCAACCTGGCCTTGAATAATTCCAGGGATGGGGCAGCCACAACTTCTCTGGGCAACCTGTCCCGGTGTCTCACCATTGTCATAGTGAAGAAATAATAGTTTATTTTATTAAGTGATACTTAAATTAGCTCCATCAGTGTCAATATTTTTTTTCTCATGAGTCCGAAAGAGAGTTTAAAAAAAAAGAGAAAATGAGAGGTAAATCAGATAGGTAGACATTTGTGGTCTGGCTTGCTTGGTGATTGATTTCTCTATGCATTTTCCAGGTTGAAATAGAGTTTTCTGGTCAATGTCATTCTTTCATGCAGCAGCACATTTTTTAGTGAATTATGTATTTGCAGAAAGTACCTATGAGTCATGAATGGTGAGCTTAGTAGTCAGGTGCTTCTTTTTCCTATAAACTGGATAATATGTAAATGAAACAAAGACTGTAAAATTTCATCATCAATCTGTTTGGCTGTAGTTTATGGCTCCTCTACTATTCATGTGTATTTATTCTTTGCTGGTTTTTTGCTCATCTTTTTGCGTGCAGGTTTTATCATATCAAGTTCCCTTTCCAGGTCCTTATGCAGCATTATTAAGCTTTCAGTTCAGAACTGTTTGCATAGGCAAAACTTGACTTCACATAGAGATTTTCTTCAGTGAGACACACTCCTAGTACTTCATTTTCCCCTGCAAGAAGTTAGAGGGGGAATGGAAGAGTTTAATTTCTTTTAAGAGAAGTGACTCTAAGACAATATGATTAACAACTGCTTACAGAACACACTTAACACAGTAATAGAATATTTTTACACCAAAAGATATCTGTGTGTATTAACAAATACTAGCTGACTTGTTTGCCGTCCAGATCTGTATGCTGACTTTGTACTACTGTTAATTTTGTTTCCACTGTAAATCTAAAATATAGGTCGCATTGTACAAGCTTTAATTAGCATTTGATGTTGCGACTACAGGCCTTTTTTGTTTCCTTTAATCTCTTTGAGCTTTCACTGTAATTTCAGGTTAGTATGTGCCTTGTTTGCTTCTGTCTGTAAAACTCACTTCAAGTCAAATGATACATATATTAGAAACTGAAAGAAACAGCTTACTACCTGAAAGAAGAAAATTTGAAGCCAACATGGGATAACAGCAGACAAAGAGGATCTTTTTTTCATTTTGATGCCTGTAACCTGAGGAACTGCAAGGAAGTTACAAATCCACATTTCCAAGTCCATGTTTGCATATTCAGTAAGTTCAGTACTGACAGTGGACTGGAAATAGCCGGTGTTCCAGGGTTGTGTCTAAAAAATCTTTAGCAGAGGGATATAAGACAAATAGCATAAAGGATGGGGTCTTGTTCTAGCATCTCAAGTGTGGAAAGACATGTGTCCCACAATGTTTTGAAAACTCAGTGGTCTCCATAAGTGGCTGATTCTAAGCTTTAGAAACCCCTTATAGAAATGGATTTCATAAATATATATTTTATGACAAACAGAACTAACCTGTTTTACCAGCTTTGTGTTTCCCTCTCTGTAATACAAGCTGCATTGTTCTATAAGACAAGGCTGAAGAAGCAACTGAAGCTCCTTTGGTATTCTGTGTTTGGTATTCCATGCAGAAATAAACAGTTTTGGTGAAAAGATGCAGGAGTTGCTAACTTTAAAATGAAAGATTCACCCAAAGTGACTTCCCCTATTACTAAATTATATCCAAAACAAATTTTGTTTTGATGTGTTATGTTTACATATTTTTCTTTTCAACTTATTTAGCCTGCTGATGGACCTGAATCAGACTATTAAACTAAATTTCCTTGTGATTCAGTGGGCACAGGTGGCATTGTGCATGACTTGCAAGTCATCCTGCCAGAGGAGATGTGTACCCTGAAGCTTTTGTGTTGCAGGTGGACAGCAGCACTTTCTTCTCCTTCCCAGCGAAGCAGAACAGCATTGCCTCCCCTTGCCCAAAGAACAAACAAATGTTCTTTTGCACATTCTATTCTTCTTTGTGCTTGAATTAAAAATCAATGGAAGTTGCATGACTGGCAGCTTAAAGGCAAGAGCATCTTGCTGGCTATAAAACAGCATGTGGAGCACTGTTGGAAATCCCTCCACCCCACTGTGAGACTTTCTGAGAAGCTCCTCTACTGGTTCCCTACAATGACTGCCAATTATTTTTCCAGTAAAGGCTAGTTTTAGTGTTACCTTCTGTCAAGGAAAGCCACGAGACTCCTTTCAATGAGCCATTGAGCAGGTTTTATGCACCTTTTCATTTCTGTCACTGTCAATAGGAGCTGACTCCAGTAATGACCTAACTTGCTGTCATTCAGATATTACTGGCTGTGTCCCAGGCACTCCTTGTGGTTACTGAGGTGTTGTTCAGTTCCAAGGGAACCTAAGGCTCATCTATCACTTTAATATTGCTCTGCTATTATAATTGCACAGATGACTCATCGTGGACTATAACAAAGTCTTCCAAGACAGTTAATGGGAACAATAAGGACTAAAAGACATTGGCTGCTGCGCACTCAGTGGATAAGTTCCACTTTGTTGTTATGCAGGGTACGACACTGGGTTCTGGCTGCCCCCTATTCTAGATGTGAAAGCCTCGGTATTCAACCAGGATAGACCAATGCACTGAGATTGGGATGGATCTCAGTTCTTGAAATCCAGAACTTGCTTCCAACAAGACTTTGCCCATGACACACTTGCTAAATCTTTTCCTTTGAAGCTACTTCCTAAGCCTTCTTATCACTATACATTTAGATACAGGCATCCATCTTGAGTCTTACCTACTCCCACCTATGTTTAGAAAACAGTGGGGGCCATTAAACCAATTAAACACACTGTGCAATTGATTAATAAAGGAATAATTTTTTGGGTACTGGACCCTATATGAAGAGTCACCCGTCAATTAGTCCTAAAAAATAGGGAAATTCAGATACATTCCTGTTGAAGAATTTCCTATTGTATAGTATGTGTCTTCTGCTGACTACCTGAGTATAGCAGATTACTTTTCTGAGGTATTCTGTTCATAAAAACAGTGGCCTTTGGGTTTCCCATTGGTGCCAACCATATAAAGTATTTGTACTACGATATCCAACTTAAAGGTAAGTAAAACCATCCTGAGGCTTGTTCTGAAGTCTACTTCTTTTCCCAAATCAAGTGAGCCAATAAGGCAATAAGAAAATATAGTGCATAGAACTGTGCTTGAATCTTTATCACTTCTGAGATCCTAAACAAATATAGCAGTTAGGCTAATGAAGAGCTTATCACTGAGACAATGTATCACTTTGTCTTCCATTGATATGTTGACTTTTACTTCAGCCTGATGGTCAGGAAGCCTGAAGAGATGATACTGTGATAGCAGCTTGGCTCTGTCTTCAGTGGGTCCTTCATGGTGGCTGAATAGAGGCTTGTCACAACGAAAATGAAACTTTTTTTTCAAGAGTTCTTGTTAGTAGAAAATTTGTGGATAAAATTAAACCTGAGACTGAAAAAAAACCCCCTCTTAACTAACTGGAGCTGCACCAACTTAATTTTTCTCCATACTGCATGTTGAAAAGTGCCCAAAGAGTTAATGTATCTTTTTCAAGGCAAGTATTATAGGCAAAGTTTTAACACTTTTTCCTTATTCTGTCTCCTAAAATATTCACCTGAAAACTCATTCTTCCAGCTAGTTCTAGCTCCCTGCCTTATAATTTGTTCAGTACATTTTTTTCCTGCTAATTTTGTATTGTCCCTCTTTGCTGAAATATGAAAGAGACCTACCAGCAGAAACAATTATTGTAGCTTTTCCCTCCAACTTCACAACATAATTGTTATTCTTTTGTTTTGTTTGGGTGCTATGGAAACTCTTAATTGACTTTTAATTAATAACCAAGCCAGATACAGTTGAATACTGTTTAACTGGCATATATACCTTTAGGATTTCCAAACCACCACTAACCCACTTCAAACTGTACTTGAGCATGCTAAAGATTATGCAAAGTTATTCAGAGAAAGGAAAGCTAAGAAGGGCAAAAGCTGCAGCCATATGCTTCCTGGGAACTTATCAAACAGAAACAAAGTCTATTAAAAAAAGTCAAGGTTATTCCTTTGCCCGGACTAATCTGTTGTGCTCTGACAGATCAAAACTTGAAGGCACAAACACAATTTTGGAATAGAGAACTGCTGTAAGCCATGAATTTGCAAAAGTGGAGCTGGCAAAGAGGGGAAGGTGAGGAGGCTGGGCTTAGCTTTGTGTGTGTTTTTAGACTACCTTCCTCACCTTCAGTTTCTTCTTTAAAGTTGTATCTGTAGCTGTGGAATTTTTGCATAAAGGACATTGCTTCAAAGCTTTGCATAATTTACGTTCCTCTCCCTCTGATCTTCTGTTGGCTGCTTACAAAAAAATCCACAATAAATTATCACTGGACTAACCAGGAAAATGCAAGGATGCCAATGCTAAATTTTGACATTTACAGTATCTCCTATGCTTATATTCAGCAATCTCAGATAATTTCAAGCATTTTCATATAGACCACCTACAAAAGTGTACCCACAAAGCAATTATGGAAATACTTATCCATTCAGAAGCTGTCAACTTCTGTTCGGTGTACTGGATCCAGACTTCCAGAAAAATTTATCTCCATAAGCCTGTTCCCTCCTGCCTTTTTATTTCAGAAGCCATCAGACATAGGTAAAAGGGTAAAGCGAGGGCTCTCAAGTTTTGGCCATGTGACAAGCACTCAACCTGTTATGTGATGTGCTTGAGTAGAGGTGTTCTGAATAGTGCTTGTCACAGGTAAATGCCCTCTGTTTGTACAGTTATTTAGCCAGAGAAAACTGAATTTGCAAGAGAAATTTATGAGTTCTACTCCCATTTAAAAAATCTGAGTGGATGACTAGAAACTCTTTGCCCTTGGGAACCTCTCCCTCTAAGTTGTGCACGACCATATGGTGGCTCAGCAGCACGATGCAGGACCAAGTTCACACACTTCCTGTGTCCTCTTTTCTTCAACCATATAGCTTCCCTATCACCTTTAACTCTAGTCCAGTATCTCAAACTTGTTTTGGTTCATAGAACTCTTAGGAACTTAAAAGAGTCTGGGCAGTATTTGTGAAGTCTGATGTAGTACACAAAAAGCCAGAGGGTTTGGTCATGCCTTAGAAAATCATTCTGATGACTGTAGAAATTTCTTTTTGAACCTTCACGGAAAGGGAAATAAGGTGTATTAACTTTTATGAAATGATCAGTTTCTTTGATAGTAACACTTCAGAAGTGTTGTTATCAAAGAATTGGAATAACCAGTTGATATCTTGTACTTTCTACACTATTTTAAATGCTTTCATTACATAGGTTAATCTGCCAGTGAATGATTATCAATATAAATTGATGTCATTTTTTGGGTGTGAATTTTGATTTCATGGCATGCTAATTTCCCTGGAATTACTCGCAATTTAAACTGGTGAAAAAGGAAACCAGAATGAGTCAAAAGTTTTTATGAATCAAAGAGATTTTCTTTGATTTTGATGGGTCATGCTTATATATTCATAGCAGAATTGGTTGTGCAGCAATCATCCAGAATTTTGCAGCTCTCACACTACCTGAATACAGAAAATGAGAAAGAAGTTTCTGTAACTCAAATAGGTCTCATTACTAAGTGATGCATGAACACTCTTGTGTGCACAGCCTGCAGCACCTAGGAGATATGAAAAATTAAGAATGGCATAAAATTAACACAGAGCTTGCTGTTCCTGTATCTCTTAGGATGTAATTTAATGATTAATTCTCCTGCGAATAGACTGTGTCAACTGATCAATGCAAATGAAAGCTGTCGAGTGGCTAATACCTGCAGTGATGGTTTGGAAAGTGGATGGAGCTAGAAAGTCTTAAGCACCAGAAGTAAAACTTGTATTGCATTAAGAGACACAAAGGAAGTCTAGTGTGCCCATGGAAAACCAGGAACACACTTATTGCAAACAGATATCCTGTGTAAACAAGGTTAAGTCGAAAGGGTGTGATGGGACACCAAACCATGTTGAGTATGTCCCTATGTCTTCTGTAAACTGTCTTATCCATTTTTTCCTGTGAAAATATAATTTTCTGTACCTGTCCCTGTATATCTTCTGTCTACCTTGTTTCTGAGAGCCTGGAATTGTCAGTTTGAACTTAAAGCAGGATATCATAAGGATCTTGATAGCTAAATATCTTTCACTGAGATACATTGAGAGACACACAGCAAGTAACTCAAGTTACTTGTCTAAAAATATCTGCATGTTGTTTTGTGTTTGTACTGCACAGTGCTGTTTAAAGAATTTCTTTTTCAGTAAACTTTCATATACAACGTCATCATGATGCATATTGACTTGAAATCCTAAAAAATTAGCATAGTGGTGGCCATCATTTAATAAAAAAACCCCAAACAACCAAAGCCCAACAAAATAAGGGGAGGTTCAAATATGACATTAGGAAACATTTCTTTACTGAGAGGGTGGACACACAGTGGAACAGGCTTCCTGGAGAGGTGATAGATCCCCAAGCCTGTCAGGCATCAAGATGCATTTGAACAATGGCAATAATAATGTGCTTTTATTTTTTGTCAGCCCTGAAGAGGTCCAGGAGTTGCATCGGATGACTGTTGTAGGTCTCACAACTGGAACTATTCTATCCCATGTTGATCTTAAGTTGATCTGAGAGCACTTGGTGAATCTTCATTAGGAAATTTTCTTGACTGATATTGCATTATTGGTCATTGTTGCTCTTGTCCTTTATTAGCTTGTCTCTGTCAGTTGATGTGACTCTGAATCTGCAGCTGCCTATGTCTCATTCCACTGTTTTCTATTTTTCTTCTGTGATCTTTATAGTTTTAAATTTCACTGATTCACATTTCACAATTTTCCATTTATTTCCCTACATTTTTTTCATGGACTATTGCTAGCATAAGTTTTAAATGACTCTATGGACAAACATCTTTCTTAGATGAAGATTGGCAGTAAACCATATTCATTCAGAAAGTCTTATCAGATATTATCAACTTATTACACCCCTTTTTTTCTGAAAAAGCCTTCCTTGCTTTTAGACCGTTAATGAAAAACTGCATTCCTTATTTTTTTATGCTTAGGAGAATGAGGGTGAATTTAAAATTAACTATAAAGACGAAATAGAATTAAGAGCAGAAAATGTACAAGACCTTTTCACTGAGATTATGTACTCACAAGAGCAAAAAGTAGAGGACAATATGGTGTGATAGAGTGTGGTGTGATATATAATTATCTTATGAAAAATCTGCTGAGAAATGGCATCCTGTTGATTTTAGCTTTGTCATAAATACTGAGATTTCTCCTAAATTGGGCAACCTACTGAGAAAGCAGAAAAGATTGCCTGATGCAGATTTCATTCGTGCTACAAGAACATTGTGCAACCATTATAAGCATTTAGATGTCATTTACGGTGGAATTCTTAGAGCAAATCAAAATATACTACCTTGAGCTCAGTGACCTCTTCAGTTGGAAGCTGAAAGCTTGTTTGACTTTTACATGTGGCTACACATATAAACCGAGATAAAACTCCCTGACCTCATGGGATGGACAGCACCACAGCAGCGCTATATGGTCCTCTGTGAGTTTGGTTATTTTTTTAAACAGATGAAGACCAGAAAGGGATTTTAAACACATCTAAGCTTTTTTCAAAGCTACCTTAGCAATATAATCTATGTTGGAATAACCACTGGCACTTGTGATTATTGCTGTTGGATGGGTCACTGAAGCACTTAACACAAATCTGCATCCAAAAAATCAACCCAATAGTGCCTAACAGCTGCAAAGCAAATGGCGAGACTAGTTTTGGCAAAAAATTACAGGACAGGAAATCATAAAGAGCTGGTTTGATGCTCACAGCTGTTGCACTGCTCCTGAAACTCTTTCCAAGAATTATTGTATTAGGAAGAACAGAAAAATTTATATTACTTTTTCTTCTTGCTCCAATCAAATTCCTAGTTTAAATTATACAAAAGTTTTTTCAGTTTAACAATTACTTAAATAAGAACTATAGATTGTGTTAGGTATTGTAGACTCAATCAGCAACAAGATGGCTCTTGTGAAAGTTTATTGTTGAAACATAATCTGGTTACTTTGTATGAAAAACCCATAGTTTTGTGTCAAGGCTGATGAATCGAATGCATAGCCTGACAAGAACCATATATGCACAGGTGGAGGCAGTTTCTGGAAAAGCTCTGGTTGTAGGGAACTAGCCAAGACCACAGATCAAAGGTTGTGAAGACATATGTCAGTTCTTAAATATACATGCTGGGTGTTTTGGTGTTGCTGTGACTGCCAAAAAGTGCATGAATTTGAGGAGTCTGTTGCCATTTTGAACAAGCTAGGACAAACGGGGTTCAGCATCCTTGTGATAACCTGGAACGATGCCTAGAGATTTGATCCAGGCAGCAGTCTCCCAACTACATGACTTCATTAACTTCTCTATGTGATTGATGTTGATGAATGTTGTGGGTTTGGACTTTATACACTTTAAGTCACATCAAAGACTTTAAGGAAGAGGGGAACCTGACAGTAGCTGGCTTGGTCTTCTCTTAGATGCCCTAGTGGTGCTCTTGTGGAAAAAAAGACTCCTGAAATTGCAGTGTCACTCTGGATAAAGCACAAAAAAACAAGCACCATTTTTTGGAAGTGTATCCAAGGCAATATCTAAAGATCTGAGCATTTGTAACAGATTTGTTGACATTTGGCACAGTGGCCCAATAAGCCAGCCTGTATTACAGAGCATCATGCTAAGACTGTACTAGACAAAAAACTTTTGTTCAGTTTTGAGACCGAGAGTTCTGTGCTAGTAGAACAGACCTTTCCAGTAAAATAATAGCCAACAGTAATTAAAATGAAAATTCAGTTTCTTATGTGAAGATTCAGAAATTATTGTGGATTGTTTTCTAGTACCAAAATCAGCTTGAGAGTGTTAAAATCCTTTCTGTATTCTTTTGTTTTTCACTAAAACTGTTTTGAGTCCATGTTGTCTCTCACACAATGAAGCTCCAGCTCAGCAGATATTTCTGATTATTTCAGCAAGCCATATCAGCCACCTCAAGTAATGCTTATCAACCACACTCAGCTATGAAATTCTTTTACTTCCCTTGTTTCAGTCACTACCAGTCAGTAAAAACCACGTATGTGAGAAATTTTTTCAAGGAGGGCCTACCTAAATATGGATAGTTTACGGTTTTGGGAACGAGTCATGTAAGTTTCATACACACTACTGGAAATCATATACCCAAACATTCCCTCCAGCATAAATTTTGGCAAGATCCTACCAGTTCATTATATCAGAAAAGTTGAATTTGCATGTACAGGTTTACATTATGTTTACTTACATCATATTGCTAAATATCATATGATCCTGCTACAGCCATAAGAAGATAAAGGCCAGTTTTTGAGATGTCTTCAATGGAATTTTCCCATATTGTCATTGGTCGTTTCTTTGTTTGCTAAGTTTCCCTCAGCTTCAAAATAAACAAAAAAAGTTCTCGATTGTGCAGAGAAGTTGTGGCCACTGAAAAATAATGTTTATACGAATATAGTGAAAATGCTCATGCTAAAAACTTCTTTCAGACTTCCTGCTTTAGCTGCTCATACAATGTTGGATGTGTTATATTCGTGATCTTATGGCACTGAAAAGCATGTTCAATGCTTTCCAAAATGCTTCAGTTCACGGTCACTCTGACTCCAAGACAAAAAAAAAAGGCTCAGATATTTACACCTGAGGATTTGAAATAATTCTGTATTGCTGTATAAGGACCCAGTTGGTAGAGTCAAGTAATTGCATATAAATGTATTGGTCTTACATAAAAATTTTCTTAGATTTTACTATTACAAAGATATAAACTCAAGAGCCAAATGTAGATTGAAAAATATAAGAGAAATATTTGTTTCTTCAAGGAGTTCTCTCCGAATATGTAGGCTTAAGTGATGTTTTTTTAAACACTGGGGTGTTTGAGATTATTAAGAAAGGATCATACAAAATATTTAGCCTGACTTGCATTTTCCCAACTATTTAATGGGTGTTAACCCATTTTTGCCCTGTGTATTTTGTGATCAAAGGTGATGTTATTGAGGAAGAGGCAGATTATTCAGTCAAATGCATCGGTGTGATCATAAATATTTTCCAACAAAATTTGCAGTAATACCTAAAATGTGCACTAATTATTGTCCTCTTATTCTGCAATGCTCCAGCATATTCTTGTATATATTTATAACATTGCTATACACTGAGTCTTCTTCCTTCTTTTATCTGAATATTCATTGTTATCTATTAAAAGGCATAAGATCAAAGGAGCTCCCTCTTGCAGGGCTTCAATTCATTGTGGGAGAGCTGCCTGGCCTGTTTGATGTCATTCATCAGAAGCACAGGAGGGATTCATCCTAACTAGCTGTAGACATCCCTACTAATAGCTATAGCTGAGTTTGTGTCTCTAGTGTGTTCATAATGACTGGAGGGAAATGGTAATCTGTGGTGTGCATCAGCTGGTCCATTCTAGACATCTACTCAGGATAAAATCCATCAGAGAAACACTAGGCACCCTAATTTCTTCACTGATTATGAGAAGAGTCTGAGGCCTCTACATGTCTGAATTCAACATATTGGCATTCACTCAGATGACTTATTAGTCCCTTGGTGCATGTTGTCAGCCGATAATTTGTTCTGCTGCTTAGGGTAGAGCAAAGTGATACTCAGGATGAACATCTTCAGCAGACAGGCAAATGTCCCACACAGCATAAAACACTGGTCTCTCAGAGCCATAGATGGATTGGATTTGATTGACAAGGAAGGCTGAGAGAAGGGTTTTGTTTGGAGAAGTGTTAAAGCAAAAGATGCAAATGTCATTTCTTGCTATATGTGTGAGCAAACTGTCAGCTAGCCATACTTTTTTCTTGGTTTTGGATATTCTTCAGTAACCCAAAATAAGGATAACCATAATTTTCAGAGTGCTGTGAATTTCCATTACCTTGTCTGACATACCTAGTTAGCATTTAGGTAAAAGCAGCCTGACATTTTGATATATGCCAAGCACCTAAACCTTCTTCACATTTTAATGGTTCTTGTTAGCCAGAGTCTCTAATAGCCAGGCAAAGAAGAGATTTAAAGACTAACTTTAGGCACTGAAGACAGAGCCTGGGCCATGAGAATCTGTAGCATTTCTAAACTAATATAGCTATCTAGGATGAGAGACATTAAGTGACCCTAGCCAGAACTGATGCAGTAATCCAGGGCTTTCAGAGGGACTTGGCCAGCTTTCTGGCCTTTGGACAATGGAAACTCTTATTCACATATTTCAGCATCAATGTCTCTAAGACCAGAACTAAGAATCTGTAAGAACTGTAACCATGGAACCCTAAAGGCCAACACACCAGTAATATCCTATGGTAACATACTTTAAAAAAAAATAATAAAATATAACATTAACCTGAGGTTGGAAAAAAAAGAATTCAAGCACTTTCCCGGACTAATACAAAACTTAAAAAATGCAAATGATTTACAGCGGAATTTTGCAGACCCCTTGTCTTCCACAGAATCTAGAATACAATCTTGCACATGTCTAGAACGCAGGTTTACTTAAGAGTTTACATGTGTCTCAATGCATCCTTCATAAGCATTGATGTAATAAAGATTAAGTAATAAATATGCATTTTATGAGGGGTTTGTATGAGCTGATAAGAGAATTTTTTAATCCCGTCTTACCAGTGTCCTAGTCACAGTGAGTACAATGTGCTTTAACATGGCCTCAGGGAGGTGTCCATTTGTGGTTCATTAATAAGGGCTGTTTTCCAAAGAGCTATCTGTTATATAATTACAAAGAACTCTGAAAAATGACCTCCCAATTTCTGTGGTGGGGTTGTTCAATGTTTCCTGATGGCATGAGTACAGATGAAAACCTCTGTGCAGTCCTAGCTTCTTGCCTAATTAGGCAGCTCTTGTATATTTGCTTTTTCTTAAACCATGCAAACACATTTTGCAATTTCATTATCTCATTTATAGTCTGTTGGGTGTAGGGATGAGATGTAAATTCCTGTAGTTAACCCTTTTTGTTTCTGCAGACAGGTAGTAATTCTCCTTTTACGTGCCTGTAAGTGATATGCTGGGTGTTTTCTGTGGGACCTCAGGAGGTAACCGTGCCTGATATATCATTAAGGGGAATAATATGCATCAGGACCAGCAACTGAGAGACAAAAGTTCTTTCTTTTGACATTTGCATCACATCTGAGAAAAGAAGGAGGCATGCCCTTAGGCTGGGCAGGAGCTTGCTCAGTAGATTCAGTGAGCAGGGTGCATCCTACTGATCTTCACTGGCATAAAGCACTCCATTGTCTGTGTGACTCTAAACAAGGTGGTGGATTCCTTCACCACTGTGTGAAATATTAATGCCAATATATAAACACCCTGCCTGCTGTGAAAGGGTAATTATGTTTGTAATGGGCTTTGAGCTTCTGGAACACAAGGTGCCCCAGCAAACAAAATATATGATGGCTCTGAGGTTGAATTATATTTCAGGCTGGGTAAGTGAAAGAATCCCGCTGTAGAATGCATAGTGCTTCCAAATACTCATTTCTCTGTGGGTTTTCCAGGAGAATTTATTGTTTTAAAATTCCTTGGACAGATGTAAGAAACAATGAGGTGACCAGGTCTTGTGTTGTTTGTGCTAGTAGGTGATTGGATTATCCAAAAAGGAGAAAGCCCATCTTCTTCCTCCTAGCTTTCCTCCAGATTCACAGTGTAGTTCTCAGTAATGGAAAATCAACACAAATACCACCACATCGTGTTGTCTTTTTCAGCTCTGTAAAACAAATCCTTAGACTCTTCAGATCATCTCATAACATGTACTGCACTGCTCCATAGTAAACATTATTAAATAGTATTGCAGGCTGTGTTCTGAATCATTACTGCATGAGAAGGAAAGGAGGCATTTTTTAAACCTTCATATATAAATTTCTGTATAGGGGTTTAATAGATGGTTAATAGATATTTCAACAAATAATGAATTATTACAGAGTTTATCAGGTCATTATTTTGCCAATTTCATGTATTTATGTACATGTTGCATTTATAACCATTTGGTACATGTGCAGCATAGACCTGTTGCATGCTCTTCACATCTATTAATTATTATAAATAATTTTAAATTTTAATATTTTAATGATGTGTGGGTTTTAGCATATGAAAAATAGCCATTGCAAGTTTCTTAAAAGGAAAGAATCATTTAGTTATTGGTTGTGTGTTCAATATGTTCAGCATCTAATTTAAATTTTTGCTTCTCTTGGTTTATGACAACATGATCTTTTCCTGACAGCTTTCCTTTGACAGTGCCAATACTTGCAGTTGCTTGTTCATATGTGAATACTATTTGATAAGTCTCTATATTCATATGCTGTCATTATTCTGCAGTAAAATGAACCACCATGCTTTTCAGACATGGGTAGAATTGGATCAGAGCTTTTCTTTTCACATGATGATAAAGTGAAATGCTGAACGACAGTATTGCTGTGTTTTGGGAGCCTTGTGAACTGAGCTGATGAGGAAGCAATTAAAGACAGGAAAAAACAGTCCCACTGAATCCATCTCATACAAATTACAGGAATCAGAATATCTTTCTCTATGTTGGAGCCTGATTTAAAAGCTCTGAGCCGTGAGGAGTGAAAAAACTGTATTTGTGAGCAATGCACAAAATGCACTAGTGTAAACAGGCATTAGCTCCTGGAGCTTGGAAACTGTGATTCACCTCTACTGTGTACTAAGTGTTTTGGCGAGCTAGATGTCCAAGTCCTTCCAGGTTTGTTCACAGAATCTGAACAATAAAGAAGAATTCTATTATGATTGCAAAATATTAAATATTTCTTACTTACATTTCCTTCAGGGTCTAAAGGCCAGCTCTGCACCCTTCCTGACTGAGACAGAAGGCACAGGTTTAAAAAGAAAGCTTAATTCCTTGCACACTGGGAGCAAGTAGGAAGGGATAGATCTTCATATTAAGGACTACAGATAATACTTCAATCTGGCATTTAGGGACTCACATGTGATTTGCTGTGAGCCAAAGTCAGGCAGCTGCCTCTGAAGGTACTTATTGCCCAACCTGTTCCCAGGCTCAGGCAGACTCACACCACCAGAACTGCTGCTGCTGAGGATGTCACATATCTTATACAAAGGTTTGCAGGGCCCTCCACAGCCACACAGTGAGGCTAATGCAGTGCTGGCCAGCACACTGGGTAGGATTTTACTCAGAAGACTGAAAGATGGAGCAGGGGGTGATAGAAATGGTATTTTAGCAATTTTCTGTGTAGCTAAGCCATGTGTAGGAGTCCATTTTGCCTTAAACAGCTTCCACAGGGTTGTAAATTCTTGCAGCTTCCAGGGTAAGGATAAAGGAACCTCCAGTGTAATGGAATATTACAAAAATATAGTAGATGCTTCTCTTCCCTTCCTCCACCACAGATGACTGTGGATTAAACAGTGGTGAAAAGATGTTCGTGGGCACAGGAGCTAATCTGACCTGTTAGTAGCGTTTCCTACACGCTTTTCATTCTTGCCAGTACCCTCACCCACACTATTCCAGGATATGACACAAGGGGCTGCCTGGATACAGCCACCCAATGCTGGAAGCTCTGCGAGGTAACTCTGTGGGCACAAGCTCGTTCAGCCCTGTGGTTCTCAGGGCCAAAGAAAGACCCTGGGCACATTTAATTTACTCATACATGTGCACACTCTGTGCTTAAGTGGTACCTTAGTGAGTCAGGTCCCTCTGTAACCTCTCAGGATGGGAAAGATGGAACTCAAGATGGGGAGGACTGTTACCCTGGCTCTCCCAGCCCCAGGTGGCTTTGGCAATGGGGGTGCTATGCACGGCAGCGTAAGTGGGATCCTCACCTGTTGTTCTTGTCAGTCCCACTGTCAAGACATGATTGTGTAAGAGTAATGAAAGCAGAGAATAAAGCTCCTGATCATCACCAAATTAGCACAAATCAATGAAAAGGTGATCAGCAAAATGTTTTGTGAAAGATGATATTGAGTGCATTAATCTTGTTAAAGGGTAAATTATACACAAACTGTTGGAAAGCAGTGCAAAACCAGGCATACAAGAAGTAAATCCTGGAAAAAGATGGGGGAAGTCAAGGGGCAAAATGCCACACTGTGATACACAGAAAGGAATGCCACTGTGGCATTGATGGGGCACTGCATGATAGCACAGGGTTGCACCAGACGAGGAGGATGGAGGTGGAGAATGCTGCAGCTACTGCTGTCCCCTCCAGCAGAAGCACAATATGGGTAGAAGAGGCAGCTCCCCATGACAGGACCAGATTGCTTCAGTTCATGATTTCGTCAGGGCCTTGGTGCATGGACAGACTCCTAGGCATCTCCAGTTTCAAGATTTGTAAAAGCACAAAAATATGGAGTAAATTGATGTCTAGAGGTGAACAGCACTAAGTATTCTTACAGTGTTTAGTGTGAGGATCTCGATACCATGGAAACTCGTCACCATCCAGAAAAGCAAGGTTTTTTTTATGCCCAGATTTTTTCTTGAACAGATAAATGGCGAAATCTAAAGACTGATCAGATAGCAAAATCTAAAACACAGTAACTCAGTACACCATCACAAATGAGCACCTATTTACAATCCTAGTCCAACAAGTCATTTTTCAGCTTGTTTTAAAGTTTTCTTTCTTCTTATACACATGATATTGGCAAATAAACTTGATAGGATAATATGAAATCAAGCCTATTTAATACAGGATACCATATACATGCTAAATACTCTTAATTGCAAACTATCTCTACTTTACAAGATTACTTACAACCATAATTTTCCATTGCAATTTGTTCATTTGGCCTGCCTATGGGATCGCTTATCTGGGACTGATCTGGTGATCTTGCATTCCTGTGGCAAGACCAATTAAGTAAGTGAAGATCAAGCCCAGCATTGTTTCATTTAAAGGATGAAGTTCTCTCTATCTCTTACAGGAGTCCTAGGTAGTTAGCGTACATTAGATTCTGAATTTACAGATATCTAGACTCATCTGTACTTCCTCCCATTCTGCTTGCTTGGTTTTTCAAATGCATCCTCCTAATGATTCCCCATTCCTTCAAGATGAGTTTCACTCTCTCAGTTGAAACAGCTTAGCCAGCATCTGGATGTTTCTGACATCTGGAAATTGGCAAAAAAGTAGAGATTTAAAAAAATTACATGCAGTTCTCTCTTATAAGTATTTGCCAGCTCTGAAGGCCTTTTTTCAAGATAATCAGTGATGAAGGAATTTATACGGCATGTAATTAACTGGGTTTGTTTTATGGAACTAAGGATAGGCACCTGAAAAAAAGTGCATTAGCAGCGATTCTGCTTCCACAGAAATGGGCCCATTTAGTGCACAGAATTTAGTTTACCTGGGAAAAGCACCGGTGTGTAGAAGGACTTGAAATGACACTGATGTAAAATATGGAGAAAAGAGTTCTGAGTTCAGTTAAGGGGTAATGTAATAGTAAAAAAAATCAGGCAAACAGAATACTTTGTGCACACAAAATATATTGCTTCAAATTAATAGCATAGCGCAGACATAGATGACAATGAGCACAGCCAAGTATTTGTCTTTGTCATAATTGAGTATTGAATCCTAAATTAACTCAAAACCCAAAACAAGTCAGGGACATAGAAAGCTTGTGCCTAAGTCATCAGTACAGGAGTGCTGCTGTAGAGCCTGAGTAATATAGTTAGAACCAGGGACAGTGGTTAAATCAATTGCCCTGAGATGCTGTAGTTCTCATAAAGAAAATAATTTATTACTCTTCTGTGGGTCTCTGAGTAAAGACAGAGAAATGCAGTGGAGTTGTAAGCTAACAAGCTTGGATGCAGCAAAACTGTAGCCTGATCCTTCATAATTAATTATAAAAGAATTATAAACTCTCCCAAATATTGAAAGATAATGAAAGAAACAGTACCTGATTCCCCTATTTGTCTTTCCTGTTCAGTTTTGGTCATATTCATGTTTACTTTACATATAAACAATGATAACATCAAGATCGTAAAAATGGAGGTAAGGCAGGCCATAGACAGACCTGCCTCACCTCCATTTGTGTAAACAGAATGTGGACCTCTGACAGCATCAAGGAAGAAATTGTCTGGGGGAAATGATAAAACACAAAGAAGACTGATTTTCCCAGGGTGGAACCAGACTTCATCTGAGAAGAGCTGCTTGACACAGTATGGTCAGCTGCTTTTGTCTGTGGTTTAATCTCCCTAGAAGTCAGGAGATAGAGGTCAGGATTCAAAATGCTAATAGTGAAGGAAATTAATTTCCTCCCTCATCCTCCAGAAATTAATTGGAATGTCTTCAAAAACCTGACCAGAGTGGTGGGATCCTGCCTGGTTCAAGAGCAGTAAGCAAACTTCAGCATGGGTGGTTGTGGAGGAAAGAGCCAAGCATGGTACAGGAACCAAGTGCCCTTCTGCTGTTTGGAAACATTTGAAGTTTTCAGGGTTGGTGTTGAAAAAGCAAAATAAGCTGGGAAATGTAAAGTGCTCTCTCAGCCTAGATGTTGCAACAAACAAAGAATTGTGAAGACATGAACAAACTGTGTTGGCAGTCATCTAGGGGGGCGGAATCAGCTCCCTTAACTCCAGGTGTCCAAAGTGTCTTATTTCTGGTAATCTCAGTTTCCTTTGGGATGACTATAGGGACAGAGGACTGTTAAATAATACCACAAATTGCTCTCTGGATGCACTTTTCTTTTTCATTGACTAAAGGAACTCAGACAACCAGCTTGGGCCGGACACTCAACTGAAGATGCATGGAATTAGGTAAATCCTACCTTTAGTAACCCAAAGCACACCAGAAGCTTGCCAGTCAAAGAGGTTGACAGAGACATGGGCCACAGCAGGCTTGCAGCTATCATCAGGAGCTCCAGTATTTCTGTGTAAGAGTGGATTTGGGACAAAACCAGCTCTCCATGTCAGCCTATAGTGAGACAGTTCTACCAGTTCAAAAGCAGGTTTGCACAGCTGCGTGAAACCTGGTCAGCCCAGGCTCCTACAACATGGCTGGTACTCAAAATTAGTGAGTCAGCGCTGTTTTGAGTGAGGATGGTAAAGCCATTCTGCTAAGAGTTTACCAGAGCTGGTAGAAATTTTTAACTTCTGGAAAAGGAGATTTGAAAAAGGGGTTTCAAATATAAAATCTGTTTTCACATGAACAACTTTTCCACAAGGCCCCACAATACATTCTCTTCACATCCCCTGCACATCACAGAGTATTCTATCCATTGGATTCTTCATTTTAAATTGTGATCTTCTGATACAGACTTTGTAGTATACTTTAAGCTCCATGGACAAAAGATCCAGGGATGGTTATCCTCACTATTATTCCTTAATCCCCCGAGAAGTTTGCTGAAATGACTATTGATTACTTTTGGATGGTTTTGACTTAATATTCCTGTGTGCACATGTGAAGAGACAGGTACCACATCTTGACTACAATATCTGTATGATCAAAATTAGTAAACATTGTGCAATATTTGTTTCATCAGCACTTTGAACGTATAACTCAGAAGCTGACTGTTGAGCACTGGCTGCCATGAATCTTGGCAGCGTGAAGAAGAAACCTAGCAAATATTTAATTATGAGTCCAACACCTCACTAAATGAGGGACTGGAAAGAGGTAGAATGAAACAGCTATGAGGCTGAAAATAAAGAAAATGTTTCACAAGTTTGTCCATACTCCAGGGAATAGGTCTAGTTCAAAACGCAAAAAGGATGCTTTGACTTACAAGCATATGGCATGCTTGTTCAACTCACAGTCATTAAATCTGCAAAAATGAAGTAAATATTCTGGCAGTTTTATTAGGCATTCTTCCTTCTCTAGAAAATCATACCCCGGACTGGATTCAGTTCAGAGAGAGGTTCTCAGGCTTTACCAAAGGCACAAAATGCAGCAATTATATCACCCAATGGCTGGAGCTGCCATCCCTTCCCTTGGGAGGCTTTTCACAGTCTGGTGGACCTCACTACAAGGAAAATCACACTAAAATGTCAGGTTGAGATCCAATCTATTTTTTTTCCTTTTTAAATTTTTTTTTTAATATATCTTCCTCTCCCTTCAATTAATGCCAAATATTGTTACAGTCATCAGCACTGAGGCATAAACCCTTCAACTTCTGACACTTAGTTATCTTTTTCTTGATTTGTGAGAATTTTGGGTTAAGTTATAATAGTTTCTAGTGTATTTCCTTTGACAGAATCAATCAGGACCTTAGCTGCTGTAGTGACCAGCTATTACTGCCAGCCAGGAAAACTCTCTACCTTCAGGGCAGCCTGTGGACTTCTCTGTGCAATGCAAGGAGACATATAGGCATGTAAGCAGGGCATTTTCAGAGAATACAGTGAACTAATTATGATGTGTCTCGCAGGAGTGGACCCCTCATGAATCCTATTTAAAAGTAGTGTATATCCACCAGCACTTGGCATTCCCAGTCAATGTATACAGGTCAACCCTTTGCCATGAAGGACCTCAAAGTCTCTTGCCAATGTGTTCCACAGCTGAGGTCTGTGTCCTCTCTTCTTTCCCATCTTTTCTGTGGAGTGTATTTGGATAACTCATAGCTCAATCTCTGTCCTGCTCCTGTGTTTTCTTCCAGACAGAAGGAATTGTCACATCCCTGAGCTCTTGGATTTAACCTGCTCCAAGAAATGTATTTCTCTGTCTTTTGTGAGGACAGAAAGGGCAATGACAATGTTTAACCTCAGGTGGGGTCAGTAGCAGAGGCTGTGATGGGAGCTCTGAGCAGTTCAGCACGGACACACAGTTGGTGGGCTGGAATGACCATGCAGACATGAACATAAGCACCTAATGGGCATTACTGTCTGTTTAGGCTCTCAGATACTGTAAAATTAGTCTGTAGTTGGGCAGAGGGCTTGAGAAGTGAAATGGTACTCAGACAGTCAGTCCATGATGTCTCTGGAGAGACCTGAAACCTGTATCTGCCATGGTGTGGGTGTTCAGTTTCCTGGAACTGAGAAATTGTTCCTTGAGCAGAAAGGAAACACACCTTTTGAGGGAAAAGGGGGATTAAAAATGATGCAAGAACTTTAAATTATTTTTTTTTCCCCAAAAGGATTGAAACAATAGCTGAGTAGGCTTTGACAGAGGTGAGAAGCCTGTGTGACTGTGGTACAGATTTATTCTTGGAGCTGAAGTGGGTTTTGCAGCAAAACAGCACTGTCTGTGGTGACACCTGGCCTCTGTGAAGTCAGTGGGAAAACTCCAATGACCCCAGAAGATGAGAAGCCCTGAATGTGGGAACCAGTGAGCAGGATTAGATCTGCTGTCTGTCCTGTCTGTTTCTGAATCTCTGACAGATGGGTCCTCAGTTACAAGTACTTTGGAAGAATACGATAAGTATAAAATACTCAACTCCTAGGCCAGTATCTTGTAGCCAAGATATTGTCATGGCTTTTTGTCTTTAACCATGGTTTTAGATTATTTAGATATGTTTATCTCATTGCATGAGATATTACATGGATTCTTTGGACATGGAAAAGCCACAGCCTCAGCCTTGGAGACAAAACAATTTCACATTTCAACTCCTTTTTCACTGGGATTCAAGTGACAATTTGGGCTCTCTCTGGCAGAATGCATTTTTTCATGGTCCAGACTACAGTTTTGTCCTACGCCTTCTGAACCAAACAGCTTTTCCCTTCCAAATCCCAAGGACTCATCATCCAAACCCACAAGATACCCAGAGCACTATGAAGTTTGCTTCTTTCCATTTAACATTTAACATGAGTTGGACAGGGAAATAGAGAGTATGCAGAGCCCCAAGACAGCCTGGCACAGTTGCTGAGACATGTCAAGTGCAGTAGTGCATGTCAGCCCGTGCCAGGTTCTGCACTGGTTGGGAAGTAACGCAGCTGCAGTCCTAATCACCACTGCCCTCCCAGGGGAATTCCGTGCATGTTTGTGAAACTTTTCCTAGGGGATGTCGATGGCTGGGAGGGTGTGAGAATAGAGCAATGGACACAGCTGTTTTCCTCATTCCGTGTGCCAAATGTTTTCCCTTCTTGTTTACAGTGCTATAAATTATTTTTTAGTTGAACCTTTGTTCTGGGCGCAGCTTAGCCTTGAGCTGGGCTTGCTTGTTTGTTTCCATTCCTGCTTAATTTCCTCTGCCTGCCTCCCAGCATGACTAACACTGTCTGTGCTGCTTCCCTTGTCTCCACAGCTTCCCCCCCAGTTCTCTGTCCTGGACACGGGCAAATGCCATGCTGGTACTCTGTGTGCTGCCAAAGAGCGACCTGCTCAGCGTCGAGCAGCAGGAAGTCTGCTAACAGCGGCAAAGAGGCAATGACTTCACAGAATCACAGAATTGTTTAGGTTGGGAAAGACCTCTGAGATTGCTGAGTCCAGTAATTGACCCAGCGCTGCCAAATCCCCCACTTAAGCATGTCCCTAAGTGCTACATCCACACATCTTCTAAATACCTCCAGGGATAGTGACTCCACCATTTCCCTGGGCAACAGACCTTTGTTTCTTGTTAAGAAAATGAAAACTTTGCTAGTTTGCAAATGAAAACTTGCACTACGTGAGCAAAGCAAGATGGATGTGTGACAAAGAGAAAGAAGTCCTGTGTTCCCCGACGTTGCAGCCTAACCCCCACCAGCAACTAATCCCCACGCAGCCACTTGCTCACTGCCTCCAGAGGAATGGGGGAGAGAATCAGAAGGGTAAGAGTGAGAAAACTCCTGGGTTGAGATTAAAGACAGTTTAAGAGGTAAAGCAAAAGCTGTGCATGCAAACAAAGCAAAACAAGGAATTAATTCATCCCTTCCTATGGTCAGGCAGGTGTTCAGCCATTCCCAAGAAAGCAGGGCTCCATCACACGTAACAGGTTTTTTTTTGGAAGACGAACTCCATCACTCTGAATGTGTTCCCCTTGCTTCTTCTCCCCCAACTCTGAGCATAATTCCACAGGGTCTGGAATGTCCCTTGGATCAACTGGGGTCAGCTGTCCCAGCTGTGTCCCCTCCCAACCCCTTGTGCACCCCCAGCCTCCACGCTGGTGGGGTGGGGTGAGGAGCAGAAAGCCTTGGCTCTGTGTAAGCTCTGCTCAGCAGTAATGAAAACATCCCTGTGTCATCAACAGTTTCCAGAACAAACCCAAAATACAGCCCCATAGTAGGTACTAGGAAGAGCATTAACTCTGCCCCAGCTAAAACCAATACCTGATGTACTTTTTGATGGATTAATAGGAGTCTGGGAGATGAAAAGCGGCACCTGCCTTCATTTGATCATTCATATTCATTTGAACAGATATGTATTTTTCTTCTTTCTCATTGTCTTATATTTTGCTGGTCTGGGACAAGCTTTTTTGCTCTCCTATAATCGATATGATACATCTTCATAGATGACAACTCACTTTATCATTTCAAGCCTGTTAAGCCTCCCTGCAGACCACCACAGTCCTTCAGACTTTGCAGTGCCTTTGCTGCCTCTGCAACTGCTGGCAGCCTCTGAGCTAACTTCTGGTTCATGGGTTCTCAATGCTTCTCAGAAAGTGCAGACACCCCCTTAGCACAGGAAAGGCTTCATGCAATCATGGGTGACCATGCACTGCAAGCATGGACCTGGTGAGCTGAATGGCTTGAGCAAAAAGGGTTGAACTGTCTTCCTTATTTATTACTCCTTTCATACCTTTTGCGAGTTTAAGTGAAAGTGAACTTGAACCAAATCCCACTGTGGTTGGTGAAAAAATTCCTGCCTATTCCTGAAACGTACAGCTCCTCAGGGTACCTATCTTGACCAGCTTTGTACCTCAAGTTATCCCACTGACTTCAGGCAAGTATTTAAAAGCTTTGCTGAATCCATTGGGAGCTCACAAAGACCATGCCTCAAAGCTTGTGTGGCAATGGAGCGATGACAGCTCAAAATGCAGCAAAGTAATGGGAAAAGCAAGAGTTCTATTCCTTAACAGGAATGATTCAACAGAAGCAAAATGAGTCAGTGTAATTTGCGGGTGGATTTAATGAAAGTTTTGCCAAACCTAGCACATTTTGCAATGTAGAGATTTTTCCAAAAGAGAATGTTTTATCTCTGTTCTATTTATTTCTCTGATACAAATTAAGATGTTGATGGCAGTATTTTTTACTCTGGACTGTTACCTGTGTCCTCTCAAGACTGAAAAACATTTCTGTGGAGTGATTGTATCCAGGGCCTGGGACGCCTGTTGGGACTCAAAGGATCTGGATCATTCTACAGCTCCATCATGGACATCGTAGATGGTCTGTGTCAGCTACTGCATCTCATTTCCTTGTTTATAAAATGTGGATTGCAGCGCCTCTCTGTTTAAGAGAATGCTGTCAGGATAATGCCTTCTAATGATTATGATACACCTGATAGTGATTGAAAGCACATATGCAGATAGATGAAACCTGCTGAGACAGACTGACAAAAATAAATGGGGATAATCTGAATCCAGAGAATTGTTTTCTGCTGAACTACACTGTAGCCAATCTGTTATAACACACACCACCCCAACACAAAAATACATACATCGTATACATCCTGTATAGAAATCCTTCTGAATGTGTATACAAGGTCCCAACAAACAAGGGAAAGTATTTTAGGATATTCTCTGTGCACAATCTTAGTCATTACTCATTGGCAGGAAGCAAGCCAGCTAAGCATTTCCCCAGCTTGTCAGCTTTCTGGGAAGCTGAAGCCAGGCCCTATTGCTGGGCAGGACTGCCAGCTGCAGGCTTGTCTTTCTTGTATTGAGGAGCCCAGCACTGGACACAGCACTCCAGATGTGCCTCACCAGGGCTGAGTAGAGGGGCAGGATCACCTCTCTCGACCTGCTGACAAAGCTCTTCAATGCACCCCAGGAACCCTCTGGCCTTTTTGGCTACAAGGACGCTGCTGGCTCAGGGAGAGCTTGTGGTCTACCAGGACCCCCAGATCCTTCTCTGCAGAGCTGCTTTCCAGCAGGTCAGACCCCAGCCCATGCTGGTGCCTGGGATTATTCCTCCCCAGGTGCAGGACCCTGTATTTGCCTTTGGGTATCAGTCCCTCCTCACAGTTCTGTACCATCAGCAAACTTGTTGGGGGTACACTCTGCCCCCACATCCAGGTCACTGATGAATAAGTTGAACAGCTTGTTCAGTTTAGGCAAGGCTGTGCAGCCTGCTGACCATATATAATGTATTTCTGATTGCACATTTCATTTCTGGGTAAGTCTGTTAAAATGCTCTAGCATGGAGGCACAGGAGCTTAAATAAGTAGTAGAACGGTGTGCAAAAACTACTGGTATTTTAAACAATAAGTTCACCACGCTGTAGGGCTCTTTTATGTATCATTCAACAAAAGGGACAAGGAACATTTATCCTTATCAATTTAAAATGAACTACAATTTAAAATTAAAAAATAAAATTTAAAATAATATTAAAATTTAAGTAGCAATGGCTGTTACCCTTCCTGGCCTAAGCCCAATATTTTGCATGAAGTCCAGTTGCCAATTATAAATTGTGTAGTGCAATGCAAGTTCCGGGTACTGGAACATTGCATTGCCAAAGTGTTTTATTCAGAGTGTCAAACAACATGTTAATAACTTATTTAAATGCCAGTGCATCCAGTAATTTTATGATATTAGGATTTAATTTATTCCCTAATTAAACTGAGAAAACTAAGGCAGGAGAAGAAAATAAAAAGGCAGAGAAGGTGAGATGAGATTTGAATGTAAATGGAACTCCAGCAATGATTTGGGGCTGGAAAGAAAGTGTGCATCCCATAATCCATATTCTTTTTAAGAAAAATAAGCATAAAAATATGGTTTACCTAAAAAAGGTACCAGCAGGACAACTCATTATATAGACAACATGGAGTGAGACAAAAACTCTGGCTTGCTTGAAGGAACTTGTTCAGGAAAATAAGTTTCTGAGGTCCCAAAGAGAACAGAACAAAGCCAAATAACTTGGAATTAAAAAAAAAAAAAAAAAGAAAATTTATAAAAATGGCACCATGTACACCCCAAGACAGGACAACTATCCAACCTCTCCTGAAGAAAAGGAGGAAGACATGTCTGCTCCCAGCCCTTCTCTGTGCAAAGACTCCAGGATGCTGACACCCCAAAGAGTGACTGTCAGCATTAGCGCCCAGGACAGCACTGACAGGGTGAGCATAACACCAAAGAAAAGGAGGACATACTAAGAAGGCTTTTCTATATAAAATATTTTAAAGATATTGCAGTTTTTCTGTATTAATTTGGGTTAGTGTATAGTGTGGAGAGATGGATTTGATGGGTAGATTGTGAGATGGATAGGAAAGTGGTTGGATGTCACATCCAGAGGGTGGTGATCAATGACTCAGAGTCCCAATGGATGTCAGTGACGAGTGGTGTCCCCCAGGGGTCCATACTGGGACCAGTGTTATTTAATATCTTCATTAATGACACAGATGAAGGGATTGAGCACATCTTTAGCAGGTTTTCAGAGGATACCAGGCTGAGTGGTGCTGTTGCCACACCTGAAGGATGGGATGCCATGCAGAGGGACCTGGGCAAGCTCGAGAAGTAGGTTCATGGGAATCTCTTGAGGTTTTACTAAACCAAGTGCAAGGTGCTGCACCTGGGTCAGGGCATCCCCCAGTATCAGCAGAGGCTGAGGATGAGCAGATGGAGAGCAGCCCTGCTGAAAAGGACTTGGGGATGCTGGTGGATGAGAGGCTGGACATGAGCTGTCAGTACACACTGACAGCCCAGAAAGCCAGAGGTGTCCCGGGCTGCATCCAAAGCAGCGTGGGCAGCAGGGCCAGAGAGGGGATTCTGCCCCTCTGCTCTGCTCTGGTGAGACCCCACCTGCAGGGCTGCATCCAGCTCTGGGGTCCCAGCACAGGGAGGACATGGAGCTGTTGGAGCGAGTACAGATGAAGCCACAAAGATCATCAGAGGGATGGACCTCTTATATGAGGAAAGGCTGAGAGAATTAGGATTGTTCAGCCTGGAAAAGAGAAGGCTTTGGGGTGACCTAAGTGCAGCCTTTCAGTACCTGAAGGGAGCTTACAAAAAAGACAGACACGCTATTTACAAGGGCATGTAGTGACAGGACAAGGGGGAATGGATTCAAGCTGGAAGAGTAGGTTTAGATTACATGTGAGAAAAAGACTTTTCATAATTATTCTTTACATTGTAAATGATGTATCTGAGTTTCTGAAAATAGCTTAGCTGTTCAGCAAAGCAACTAAAGTTCCTCAGACCATGGGGAGCCTATCCCTTTCTATATGACTGATTCACACATTGTAATCATTCTTCTTCGCAAGGCTATGATGTGTTTTCTTTCTCACTGGTAGGATTATATACTATGATATAATCTTTGGAGTACAGCATTTCAGTTTAAGTAAAACTTTTTTCTCTGAATCATTTGCAACAAAGCTTTTTTCAGTGACTAAATTACAATTCTGTTAGTAGCTTCCTGTTCTATTTTATTTTTATAAAAAGAAAATAAATGAGCTTTAAATAATAAAAAAATAGGGTTTACTTAGGAGTCCAGCTGCATCAGAATGGATTCATTTTTGACAACTTGTTCCTGAACAATTAGTTTGGCTGTTTAGAGGGTTCACGCAGAGGTGAGGTTTTCAGGTACTTCATATTAGTCCTGTAGGTAGAAACATGATACCACAGGAAATACATGTACTCTGTAGCAGCATTTTTATGAAGAAACCCACTTAAGCCCGAGAGCAGGTTTTAGGAAATGAGGACCTAAGTGACTTTCTCCAGATGAGTATTTTCAAACCTAGTTTTTTTTTTTTCATCAAAATTTTGGTGACTGAAAATAGGGCTAAGTTTTTAAAAGGACTTAAACACTCCAAAGATTTAAAGTGAAGTATGACCCACTGTAATTGCACAGCCTTTAGGAAATCAAGTAATAGTTTTTGTGCTAGGGTTTGTAGCATGAAGCTGGTCCCCACACATAGAGAAGCCCTCAGAATCGGTGTGGGGAACCCCAATTACATCCCAAGTGGCTGCTCTTTGGGCATTGAAGGAACTCCCCAAAGGCTTGTTCCCTACCATGAAGGACCCTAAGGCACAGAGACATGTAGACTCCCAGTGTCCCCATCACTGACATGAGGCCCAATTCACTCCTCTGGGCTGTCCTGGGGAGCCTCAGGCCCTGGGCTGGAGCACCCCATCACCACAAACCAAAGGGAGAATTGCCATCACCCCACAGACAAAGAGGTCACTGCCAGGGATGTGAGGATCACCACTTGGGGGGGGCCCCCCCCAGAGAAGGGGTATTCTAGGATTGCACAGGACTTAATGGGATGTTCTGTGAAGGATGGGAAAAAGGGGGACCAAGGTGTTTTGGAGAAAGATGAGTGGGAAAACAGTAGGATACAGGAATGCAATATAAAAGTATGGGCTGGTCAGTGCACCTGCCTGGCTGTGCCCCGTGTGTGACCAGTGTAGTCCACCCTGGACTCTGACTGAACCCCACTTCTAGCCATTTGTCCAGGCAAACAGCCCTGATCTCTGTGCAGAAGGTCTCAGTGGCAGCCCATGGATTGAGACCAGGGGCTGGAGGCCCCTGCATCTCTGGTGTAAAAGACACTGGTGTCTGGAGAGACCAAGTTGGCTGCTTGAGGGACCAGAGTGTAATGCTATGGAGCAGTGAGGAGTCCCCACGTGGGTGCAAAGAAGGAACTTTATTTACAAAAACCTGGCCTTTTTATGCCATTCATTGATTGTTAGTTTACACAGTTCTAAGGCACAGCAAACCCAATTTAACCAACCACCATACACCACGGTGCGGGCACGAGGCATTCCCGCAGCAAGCCTCACTTCCTCTATTCTACATGAGTCCCTCTCCCACAGCCCATTTCTACTTAGGCTAAGTAACAGGTCAGAGCCATGATTTTACCAGGCCTTCCCTTTACAAAGCTTTACCTACTGGTCACACCACAGTGTCCAGATCAGAGAGACTCTGGGATTTGGATGTCAACTGAGACCCATCTCTGTGTGTGTGTGTCGTTTTGCATATCAGAGAGTTGTCCATAGCAGCAGCTGCAGGGTTGCAGCCTCAGAGGCTCGTATGTCCAAGTGCCAGCAGCTGGGGAGACTGGGAGCCCAGGGCAACTACTGAGACAGCTGAGTGTCTGAGCCCAGCTGCTGTAGGAATTCACCTTGCAGGATCACATTTCCCAGCAAGGAACATTCTGCCTGAGCTAACAGACAGAGGACAGGATGAGGCCACCGGTGCATTTCGTGTCTTTTGGAGTGCCATATTCTCTGTCGATCTGTGTGGCCAGCTAAGTATGTATGCACATGTACATATGTGTTGTATATGTGTGCTCCAGGCACATGTGCCTTCTGGGGACACCAGTGCACCCTCACTGATGGCTGGAGCTGGGGCTATGGAGGTGTGGCAGCCTTACCTCTGTCAGGCCACAGGATTTAGCAATCCCCTAACATCACACGTGGCTTCACCTGTAAGTGTCAGTAGCAAGGCAGTCCTCCATCCTCTCACATACAATCAAAGTTCGAATTAAAGAAGTTTTCCTTAAACAATTTTTTACTTAGAGCAAAAATCTGGTGTTTAAAAGACTCAAAACAATCTATGATTCTGTGATTGTGCGGTCTCTGAGCTGAGCTGAGCTATGAGGCCAGGCAGTTCAGGTGAATAGGGAAATTACCTGGTTTCCAGGAATGGGAGTACAGAGCCAATCTCAATGAAATCACTTGGAAACTCAGGTAGAGACTAAACCATGAGGAAGTTATGGCTATTGGAGTCCAGTCTTTTTTATGCAAATTGAAAACCTAAGTTGTGTTAATTTCCTTATCTGTGTTGTGATTTTGTTTCATGAGTCAGTGCAAATAGTTGTCTTGAGAGTTACAGTAATTGCTGGGAAACAAAGCTGAAATCTTAGACGGTGACTCTTGGGTCAATGCAGCCTTGACATTTATCAAAGATTTTTTTTCGGTCCTGTACCTAAGCTGTACAGATGTGACAGCTTCTTCTGCACCAGACAATGGGGCATGATTCCTGGGACTGAAAACACCAGACTTAGACAATGACCAATTTTCAGTTTCTTTTTTTCCTTGACATAAGAGGGTCATTTTCTATTTCGTATTTCTACCCATGTCTTGCTGCCGAATGGCAAAAACATTACTGACATGAGAGACAGATTGCTGTGATGGATTGCTTGAGCAACAGAGCCAATGTGGGGAGAATACCAACAACATACAAAGAGAGAGAAAACAAATAGAGAAGGAACCAGCAGATGGCTGGGATACACATCTATAAAAAATCTTTGTCAAACACCAAACAGAAGCTCTAGAGGGTCATTTTATAGGCACATTTTATGCATTGTTTGGTGCTAGTTTGAAGACTCACCACATCTCTTTCCCAGTAAAGCCAGGTTGCTGAATAACATACCATGCAGTTATATGTGAGATTTGGCCCATGGATTCTGGTTTAATTTGTACTTGGTGTCTAATGGGCAGTGGAAATTCAGTGATGTAATAATAAGTATTAAAATTAAAGGACAAGGATTTCCTGTTTCTCAGGGTCTCACAATGCTGTGGGGTGTATCGCCCTATCTTTGCAATCCACATTTCTGGATAATTTCTGTCCCCCATAACGAGAAAATCCTGACCCTACGGCATCACTTTGACATTCCATATTCTTAATTACTTCTCTGTATCTCTCACAAGCACTACTTTTCAAACTTGTAACAATGTGCGTAGACATGCCATTTGATTACTCTGTTGTGGTTTTCTTATTTAATTACAGAGCCCAGAGAAATCCAAACCCATGAAACCTTTGTTCTTCATTCTAAACTATGGACTGAAGAAAGGTGAAGGGGCTGGTTGATAGACCCTTTTGAAGACAAATGGAGCAAGGGTCAAGTAAGCAATATATTCAGCTTATTGCTAAGTAGGATGCTGTTTGTGGGAAAGGCACTTGGACTTCCCATGCAGTTCATGCCACATGCTGCTTGGACAAGCCAAAAAATAGAAAAGGTGTGGCAGCTATGGGCCTTTTATGCACCCAGTGGTGAATTTACTGTATAGTGGTGCAATACTGCAGTGCTCAGTTATAAGCATAGGCAAGGGAATGAACAGGAGCCAAGGACCCTCATGTAGACAACACACTTTATAAAATGTACTTTAACATTTAAAACTTAAAGCAATTTCTTACAACCCTGCAGGTTTTTGATGCAATATCTTTAAGAAAAATGCTTTGCCGCAGAGCACAGCCATGCTTGCCTATCCTTGTCCTGACTTCCCAGAATCTGTACATTCCATGAGAGAAGGTCACCAAAGCTTTCTCTTCTCTGGTATTAGCTACTCAAACCTAAAAACAATATACAGGTTGCAGCACCTAAAGGCCTTGGGTACCACAATTCACACAGAGCTGTGTTACAGGATAGATTTGGGTCCAAAATGTCATTCACAGAAAAAAAAAAAAGATTGAATACATCAGTCTCAGAGTCTGTTTTTTGGGTTTTTTTCTCAAAGGGGAACATGAGCTGAATTTCAGCAGTGTTTTTCCTCATGATGACTCCTCATGACTGCCAGAGCTTTGAGTTTAGAAGGTTAAAATGGGTTAGTAAAAGTGGCACAAGGTTAATCTACCAATCCCCATCCTGCAGTAGAGTGATTGGACTAACTGTGCTGAGTATTGCTGACTGCTGCAACTTGTGTGGGTCCATGCTCATGGCTGCGTTTTTTTTTGCATGCATGTGCACTTCAACAAGGGCACAATGATACGTTAATTCTGCAGCTTTTTCAGTTTGGGGAGTTTCCATGATGTTCTCAGTATTTCAGGTGAGGAGGGTTGCCCTTTGTGCACACCACCAGTCTCTCCAGCCCCCACTGTGCTGCCCCCAGCCCCACGGTTTGGCCACCATAGACAGCAGCAGGGGCAGTGGGCACTGCTGGCACCAACAAGGCCTCTGCAGTTGAGCTTGCACTGCCACAGCTGAACTTGCATCTGGTTTAGAGCAGGGCAAGCTGTGAAAATGCAGACTGTGATATTCTTGGGTTTAGATCACCTTTTATAGAGAGGCAGGGACTGCTTTGCACTGGTAGCTGTTGGGGATGAAGCTTATGTAGTCACAAAATCTTAGCTCACGGTATTGGCATTGCCACGATGGGCACCCTCAGATTCGTTATTAGATGAAGGTATATGACCCTTAGAGACAGAGAGACTATACAGTGACAGTGATTTAGTGCCTGGGTGTCCAGATGCATAGAGCTCACTGAAATCAATACCTGTTAGTTATCTGACCAGCTCTGAAGATCCGGGCCAATAGACTCTAAAGCTTCATCAGCTCAGAAAGCACAGCTTTTGGTCTGAAAAACAAGGACAGAGGCTCCTGCTGAGTGTCTAATAATGCCTCATTATGCCTGCTGATTTTACATAAAAGGTGCTCAGACCATCTGCAGATGGACAGCAGCACAAATCTTTCCAGAGCTGCCTAGAAAACTCAGTGTTGGTGTTCGGCCCATTGGATGCTGCTGTTTCACATCGATGCTGCTTTCGCTTCTTCTTATTACAGCAGTGATAAACTGTCAGGCTTATCAGCAAGTTCTTGCCAAAGGTGTGACTTGCATGTGCATTCAGAAGTCTCTTTTTTCAGTTCTACTCCAGAGTTATCTATCAGTATAAATTTTAATCATTGTTATCTCAAGAGGAAATGCTATACTGCAATTAATGGCTCAAATAATTGTGCTCAGTATGTGATTTGGCTGACAGTCACAGCTCCTGTTAACTATATGATCGCTGTTTCGGCGGGTACTGGAAAATCATGTTATTATCATTCCAAGATAATCAGCATTAACTCTGTGAATTCAGAGGCTGAGCAGGGCAGAGTGGCAGAGACCAGAGTTACTCTGTGTGACATACTGCATTGCAGCAAGGCAGCTAATAACAGTGCAGCAAAGCACATTAGCTGTCAAGCAATACACTACGCTGTGGAGAACAGACTGACACCGTGTCATATTTTGTAATCATGCATCCACTGGGGGATTTTTTAGGAGCTGAGGCGTATTTCTAACAGGGATGCTAATATAATGAACACTCAAATGCATTTCTTTCACTTCTGTTATTTGCAAAATATTATCACTCTGCTCTTTGTCGATGTTGGTGAGATAATTCTTATCTGTTAGAGTGCACTGTTTGTCTGATGGCACATCCCACTGGGGACAGAGAATGATGTGATGAGCCTGTTGTAGGAGTTATACCCTGGTTTAAAGCAAAATCCAACAGCAAGAGTTATAAAGCCACAATATTTTAGGATGATAATACCTTTTCTGTGAGGATTTTTTCAGTCATACAAACCAGAGCTGGACATTTGTTTTCCATTAAGTATCAGTTGTTCCTCTAGAACAAGTGGAAATTTCACTGGATAGTAGTAACTGCTGTGATGGTTGTCACTGTTCTGCCCCATAATTGAGGATGCTTGCAGCAGAGAAAATATGAGAACTAGACCTACTCCTGTGAGTAAAAAACTACAGACCACACTACACTTTCCCATGTCTTTGCAGGTGATTTGGGAACCCCCTGTTAACTCAGCTGTCCTAGACTTTCCCACTGGCCAGTGCATTAAGGGTGGTGGTGGGAAGAAATATAGGCCAAGTCTGACGGGTGCTCAAGCACCCATGCACCTCTAAGCACAGTAATCACACTTTGCAGCACCTTTAAGACTGTGAGGTGACCTGCACCTGCAATTTTTGCTTTGCAGCATTTCCTTACAGAAAAATGTGTGCCAGTCCCAAGAACTGGAGGTTTTTCCTCCCTAGGGCATGTCACTGTAGCCTATTAGTAGTTACAGGTGCAAAAGGAGAGGCTAATAAATTGCTCTCAGACAAAATATCCCTTAGCCTGTCCTTTAAAATCTGTCCTGAGAAACTATCCTTCCACTTTTTACACATCCAAATCACCTAGAAATGCACTGGTAGATAAGATTAAGTAAAGGCTGACCATTGCTTTACTGCATAGTTGTACACTAGCACATATTTAGTGTTACTTGGAGAAAAATCTTCTAGTTTTCCATGCATACCCGGAGGAAAATGTTCAAAATACCTTCAGAAACATTAACAGAGGATGCTATTTAAGAAATGGAACATGAAATAGGTGACAGAAGTTTGCAGATTTGATTTCATTATGACAAATAAATAAAACAACTTTCAGAACTTGTGCTGAAATACTGAAACTGCTTTTAAAGAGCTCACATAACCTACATAGAGATCCAAAGAAATAATCAGAAAATTTTACTAGAAACACTGCAGCCAAGTTTAGTAAATTCATGAGGACATATATAACAAAAACACCCTCATTTATTGGACAGAAGAATAGTTAAGAAGAAAACTGAAGAAAGGAAAGCATCTGTCTGTATTATATATGCCAATATATGGTTGCATCATATATATACAAATTAGGTATACCAAATTCTAGTGCAAAAATAAAGACAACAGAGAAAAGAAAGAGACAGCTGCTGCCTGGCTGGCTTCTAAATTTCTGATGAATCAGAAGTGTGTTATTGTGGAGAGGAATTAAACTGGTCTGTAGTCTATATGGTCTTTTAAACTTTGTCATGAAACAAATCGAGAATCATGCCTAGAAATGTTGATCTCTTTAAAAGTGCTTTATATGAATGGAATATTTTAATAATATTTTAATAATAAAACAAAACTAGTAGCAACTGCTGTTTAATGACCTTGAAGTGATTTAGCTCAAACTCTCTCCAAATGCCCCCCTATGTCAGAGATAAATACAGGAAGCTCCAGGTTCATAGACAGCTTTTTGAGAAAAAATGAGGAGTGCACGATAATTGTTTCCCCAGATTCATAACCTCAAATACAGTGGCTTTTTTCAAGAAATTTGGACTATTTTTATTTTGAAAATACAGATTTGCCTTTGCATCTTCGCATTCATAACTTCTATTAATATAATTATATTTTTATTAAGGTGATTCCTGAAGTTGATTAGTCTTTATCAAACACATTTTAGGTTATGGGTAATTTTTGAGTGTTTCTCTGCACTATTTCTTCAAGTGGGTGACAGTTTTAAGCCATCATGATGCTTGTTTCACTACTGATGAAGACAGAAGGTGAAATTAGTTGGGTGCAAGGAATCCATGCACATTATTTATCCCTGCCATGAATAAATTGATCCTGATTTCGCCAGCAGTGTATCTTGAAGTATGATCAAGGAGACTGGCTTTTTATGCTACTGCTGCCATTTGTGTCTTTGCAATGGGCTTCTGTAGCATCTATGAATATTTTGTCTCTAATTATTTTGTTAACAAGGCAACCTGCTAATCAAAGTGTATTCTGCTCCATGTTCAGGGAGTTAATCTTTCGGGATCCCTCTTGCTGACCAGTTAAAAAATCTCCTGTAAAGTATATGTGAGAGGAAATAATAAGTTAGCTAAAAAATATGGAGATGAACAAACCACCCTTTATTTAACAGTATTGATTTCCTGAAGTGTTGAGTTGTAGAGCTCTGTGCTTCTTATTTTAGCCTCAGAGTGAGGTTTTTTATTATCATTTTAACAATTCTTTAGGATTTGGTTCAGAGAAGAAACAATACAGCTCAGCTAGGAAACACCCCTTTCCCACCAGTAGCCTTGAATATTTTATCACCAAGTAGCTAACAAAATGAAAAATACTGAGACAATATTCTCTTTCTTTAAAGTCATTTGGGCAAAAGAATGGCCTCAAAGAACTATTTTCTGCAGAGGATAACAGGCTTCTGGGCTGGCTAGTTGCTAGCAGAGCTTTTTGTGCTGTTTTGGGGTCCATTTTGGCTCAGATTTAACAAGCTAATGTCCATCTGGACCGGAAAATGAAAAACCATCATGGTCTGAGAATACTCTGGGCTCCATCTTCTCTGTAATATTCCATCAGATAACTGTAGATGACATCACCTGTTTTCCAGTCTCTTTTCAGGGTGAACAGTGCCAGCTCACTCAGCTTCTCCCAGTATGACAGATACTCCAAAACAGCTTTATTTCCCCTCACTTTCAAGAGCTGCACTCCGCAAAGCTTAGTCAGAACTACCACACCAATGGATCTAAGCATTGGCTGAAGAAATGAAGGATTTGTGTGTTCAGCATTGATCTCCACTGTCATAGGCCTGAAAAGTAATAATTTTAACAAATTCAAAATGATTAGCATCTCTGTTTGAAAAAAAAATATAATGCAACTAATTTTGAAAATGGTCTTGACTCTCTTTTGGTCATAGACAAAGCAAGTGTGGCTTTGATTCACTTAGCCATTCTTGTGACTTATGAATTTCTTGTGTTCTTGTTTACACAGAGGCCTGTTAAGGTTCATTTTCCACCTGCTCTGATTGGAAACAGGTGCTGAATAGTTACCTACAACAGAGACAATGTCCCCTATGTACTTCTGCAAGTTGCTTTCCTGGGCACAGGTAAGATGAAGCATCCACAGATTAATTTGTTCCGTGCTCAATGAAAGAGTGTTAATCATTATGAACTAATGTGATTTTAATGGGAATGTCATAAGTACCCCAATGCAAATTCTATTTTAATGTAGCCATTAATTGTACTGTAATTTCATCAAATGAGATAGCTTGCAACGCAGCATTTTGGCTGGTGCACTGAAATGATGCAGACCTGTGTTACTGACAGGATCTTCCTACATAAGCCTCGAAAACAGAGTGGGGGTCAGGTGGCTGGAAGGGGGTATGTACAGACCAAATTTGATTCTCTACTCTTGTTTCTTACATAGTAATTAATCCAACTGAAAGAATCAAGAGTAGGCTACTAGAGGATGACTGGCCAATATCTGTGATGGAGAAACTTAGTTTATAAATAATTTAAAACAAGAATTCCTAATTCCCACAAAGAAAAGGACCTCTGTCTCCACTGACCAGCGTGACTTATTCCTTTGCACTTACCTCTACTGGCACTTTTCCCATTATTGTAATATTTCCAAGAGGCATAGACAAAAGAATAGACCTTCCCATTTCACAAAGAAATATAAAAATTCCCTCTGTAGTGCTGCTGAAAGAAACGGCCGCCTTCCCAGTGAGCTAGGCCAGTAACAAGGTTACATAGCCCTCAGTATCTGCATCAACAGCTGAGAAATAGGTGTTTGGAGAGGTATTTGGAGGCTGACATACTCTGTCCCACACTTCTATGACCACCTTATACTAAAGTGTTCGTCTCACACCTCCCCAGCTCGGGGGATATCAGTCATAGAACTACAGTGACCTTCAAAGAGAAGAGAGAGAGGCGTGTTAACTCTTCACAGCTACTGTTAGAGACAGGTGGTTGTCCTGACTTTGAGCAACAGTCTTCCTTATCAGTGGGTAAGGGAAAGGCTGATGTTCAGGTCACTGGATACAAGCAGGAGTCAGGCTCTCTCCCAGACATATTCTGTTCTGTCAGGAGGAATTTTACTTGCCTTCTTGTGTAATACCCCCAGTTCTGTCAGTGCTGTGGCTTTTTTTTTGTGAACTTTGGGCACATTCTGGGAAGGGAATGGAACCAAGAGCTAGGAATTCAAACCTTCAAAGCCTGAGAAGGAGAAAAATCTCAAACTTCTTTTCCCTAGGCAGCAATCTGGTTGATAAGTAGTCTTCCAAAGCAGACCTCTTTGGAGGAGATTTTGAATGGTCAAAGGTGCTACTGTGTACGAAAAGGGTTTAAAGGTAGGCTGCAAATTAATTGATGCTGGCTCATTGTAAAAACATGGGTAATATTTCTGCAAATTGGTTAAAAGTCACTTGAAGTCTAGGATTTCTCTGGCAGAAAAATTAATTGGTATAAATCAGTTATAAATAAAAATAGGTTAGAATTTACAAGAAATTTCCTAAACTTCCAAAGACTGAATCTTTGGTAGACTTTTCCAAAGCTCTTCCTACTGGGGAAAGAAAGTCAACACTCTTTAAGGCAGAGTTTGTTAAAGATAATTAGGAGAATCTTATAACTTGGCTGAATGTAACATCAAGAGACTGGACTGAGTGAATCAGGAAGACTTTTTGGTTTATATTCTTATAGCTATCATCTTAGCAAGTGCCTTTGGGGTAAGACTAGGCAGCCTACATGAGAAGATTATGAGGGAATTGCTATTTTTCATCCAGTCACTTTTGCCTCTTGTTTCTGCCATTTCATTTCCACTTTTCATCCAAAGTGATACCAGTGATCAGGTTTTGTTGTTCTTGTTTTCAATCAGGATGAACAGAGGCAATAAACACCTGAGATAATCCCACAGCTGTTAGCAATTGGATTTCTTTTTCTTTTTTTCTTTGGGAAAGCCTTACAGCTACTGAATTGGAATCAGAAATGAATTTGGAAGTCAAACAGTTTCCTGACTGATGCACATTCCTGTTTCTAGATGAGACTCCCGCCCCCCAGAGCAATGAGAACTACACGCAACTCATACAAAACTTGAGCCTTCGCTTGTGGCTGTTTCCTGCAAAATGTTTTCAGAGTAAATTCATTCTGCAGCATATATCTCAATTACACTTTTATTCCAATTGTTAGATGCATTGTCAGGAGGATAATAACGATACTGGGGACAGGGAAGATTTATCTGGCTAGGAAAAATCACATTGTGTTCAGACTCCCTGTAAAGCTTTTATTGACTCTGCTGCCAGCACAGGTTAGTGCAATGCAAAAATGTTAAATACGAAACCAGCATTTCCCATTTAAATGGTTCAAATAATTAGCAGTTCTGAGCCTTTCCACTTACATCTTTTTTAACAGCTGGCAGACTTCATTTTCAAAAATATATCTATGTGGATTTCTCTGCCCCCTTAACATTTCTGAATTCAAAGTCTTTTACTGGGCAGTCAATAACTTTGGATAAACATCTTGCCCAGTGCAACATCTTCAGAAGAATAATAAAGGCCTTAAGTCACTGCCTCTTCACAAAATTAAAGAAGCCACATTTCATATGTAAATTAATTTATTCATTTATATCAGTCATATAACTCCTGTACCTACAGGGTTTTACATTTTGTGGTAGCATGAATACAATAAATTGCTTTCTGATTCTCTTTCAATGAAATTTCTTTCCACTGACAATAGAGAGACCCTGAAGGTATTCAGTCCTATCTTGACTTCAGTATCTAATATTTTATAGAAAGGTCTCAATGTTTGCTCTCAGGTGTGAGGCAATGCACCCTTTCAGACAGCCTGGTATTTAGCACAGGGTGGGAAGGAAGTGAAGGAAAGATGAGGCTAACTCTCCAAAGTGTATTACAGTGTATTGAGTTTTCATGGACAGGTTTTGGGATTGGGAGGGACTACAGGTGTGACTTCTGTGAGAAGCTCCCAGAAGCTTTACCCATGTCTGAGAGAGCCAATGACAGCTGGCTCCAAGATGGACATATAGCCACTGGCCAAGGCCAAGCCAATCAGCAATAGTGGTAGTGCCTTTGGAATAATAGATTTGAGAAGGAAAAAAGAGTTATTGCACAGATGTAATTGTTGCCAGAAGAGAGAGGAGTGAGATTATGTGAGAGAAACAGCCTTGCAGACCCCAAGGTCAGTGGAGAAAAAGGGAAGGAGCTGCTCCAGGCACCAGAGCTGAGATTCCCTTGCAGCCCCTGGTGCAGAATATGGTCAGGCAGCTGTGGCCGTTTCCCCATGGAAATATATGATGGAGCAGCCCCTGGAGGAGCCCCACACTGGAGCAGGTGGATGCCAAAAAGAAGGCTATGACCCTGTGGGAAGCCCACACTGGGGAAGGCCCCTGGCAGGACCTGTGGCCCCATAGAAAGAGGAGCCCACACTGGAGGAGATTTTCTGGCAGGACTCATGATCCTGTGATGGACCCACGTTGGAGCACCCTGTTCCTGGAGGACTGTGCCCTGTGGAAGGGATGCATGCAGGAACATTTCATGAAAAACCGTAGCCTGTGGGAAGGAGTCACGTTGGAGAAGTTCACAGTGGACTTTCTCCTGAGGGAGTGATCCCACACTGGAGCAGGGGAAAGAATCCTCCCTTGAGGAGGAAGCAGCAGCAGAAACAACATGGTATGAATTGACCATTAACCCCGCTCTCATCTCCCTGCACCACTGGAGGGAAGGAGATAGAGAAATGGGAATTAAGTGAAGTCGAGGAAGGAGGAAGGGGTGGTAGAAAGGTGTTTATAAAATTTGTTTTACTTCTCATTATTCAATTCTGATTTTGATTAGTAATAAATTCAAGTAATTTCCCTAAGTCAAGTCTGTTTAGCCTGTGACAGTAACTGGTGAGTGATCTCTCCCTGTTCTTATTTTAACCCATGAGAATTTCATTATAATTTTTTCTCTCCTGTCCAGTTTCAGAAGTGAGTGATAGAGAAGTTTTGGTGGGCAGCTGGTGTCCAGTCAGGGTCAACTCCCCACATTCAGCAATCTTGTTCTCAGCTCTATCTCAGATCCAAAGGGTTTAACTTCAAGACAAGGATGGTACAGAAGTAAATTGTGTGCTCTTGGGTGTTTCATTATATTGTGTATGAGCAGCACTTTCTCTGCATTGGGCACTTTCTCTGCATTGGTTTGTGCAGTGCCATATAAAATTTTCCTTCTGCTGCCTTCTTCTTGTCTGGCTGAATGATACTCAAGGTTCACAGTAGAAGAGGCTCAGCATTTCAAAGATATGTGGAGAAAACAGTGATGGAGAGGAGGTGCTGTGTATAAATTGTCTACCTAAGAGCAAGTATTGCTTCAGAGAAGGTGGGACCCTGAGAAAAAAAATGAGAAATGAGACTCTGAAATATTCTTAAAAAAGAAGATACCAATGTGACCCTGCCAGAAGCCTATCCACCACACAGGCCAACTTCCTTTTCTTCTTTGCATAAGCTCACTTTCCCCAAAAAGCAACAGCAGAAGGACTAAAGAGAACAGCATATACTTTGGCTATAGCATGCGACAACTGCAGATCCAGCACTAAGTGTGGTGGTAATTTTTTATTAGTTTTGATTTATGCATTGTCTTGTGCCAGACTCTTTTGAGTCTGATACTTGACTTTAGAGAATTGTCCCCATGAATTTGCAGGGACCACTTTGCTTAATCTGTTTTGAAATTGCAGGTGACATCAGGGTGTAAAATGGGAGACATTAATTGGTCATAGTAATCACCACATGGCTGAAGTCCAACCCTGTAAAAGTTGCTGCCGTTCAAATCCTCTGACCTTGGTATCATTGTGTGCTCCCAGGCAAAAGGTCTTTACGCTGGTAGCTGTGGAAAATCGATCTCAATTCCCTAAAGATGGAAGCACTGCTGCTAAATGTCACTGAGAGTTGGCAGCCGCTTTTCACTGGCTGTAGTTTTGAAGAGAGGTATTAAAAAGCAAACACTGGTTTGGGGATTGTATACAGGTTCAAGTGTTTATGTTGATGTTTCAACTGTGATTTTTAATTTTTGGCATCCCTATCTGAAGAGATTTCACCTCAGTGTACACTGTTGTCTTTTCCTCTCCTAAGTTTTTAGTGTCTTTCGGGAGTCATCCATAGAGCTGTGCGTGTTGTAGGTTCTCATTCCAGGCAATGAAACTGAGTGGCCTGACATTCACGTAATTTTGGTCCAATAAATTCTCCATGAATACTTGGTAAAACAAAAGACCTGAGTTCATGAGAATATCTTCTTCTATTTAATTTAACCAAATCAACTCAGAACCAAAACAGCCTGGGAAAAAGACCCCAGAAAGACAAATTAGCACGACTGACAACTAGAACTTGCAAATGTACACCAGTGTATCTGCATTTGTGCTTCCTGCTGGGTATAACATGCAGTGGCTGAGTTAAATTTTTATGTCTTTCTTTGTTTCTGGATGACTAATATTTTAGATAAATAAATAAATAAATAAATAAATAAAACAAAACCCGAATATGACCAAAGGAAGAAAAACAGTACAGGTGTTTAAACATGGAATTAATAAAGAAAAGTTACAGAAGTCCCTAGACTCAGCTAAATCCCTATATTTCCTCAGTTTCTTTGGCAACTCTTGAATCCTTTTTCTCTGTGGAGCATGGGCATAATAAGAGCTATTTGTCTAATTCATTGTGAATTTGAGGCTTTCATAATAAATATTTTTTTATGTCTTAACTGTTGTTACTCCTGTTTTTTTAACGCTCAAAACTGCTGAAGCAGCCTGTCAACACAATATCTTGAAAACAAATAGCTATGCTTGTCTTCTGTTTTTCTGTGGATATTTCATTTCTCCTTCAAATTCTGAGTTGCACACCAGTAAATTATAACCCTGTCCAGATAATTCTGTATCTTTCTTTTCTTCCCAAATTTGTAGTATTATAGTTACTAATTTGGATGACTGTTATTTATAATTACTGGTGTTAATCTTGAATACACAGATTGCAGGGTTAAAGGAAAATAGTGGTTAAAATGTAGTGCTCTCCAGGATATTCACAAATCCTTTTCAGTGTGTTTGATGACAAATACTTGAAGGAAATACCCTAAGACCCTGAATTTTTTTTTAAAGGAGATATTGCAATTTTATGTTTTAATATGCAATATCAAATTATTGCTAGCATTAACTATCTGCCACAACTGACACATTTAAAGAAAAAAGCTTCACTGAAATGCTGGTCTAGCCATGCTGCCACTGTGCTTTCTCAGAATTACAATAAATTATTTCACTAATAGGGTGGGATGCAGTCTTCTAAATACAGGTTTCAATCTGCCTTTCCAGAAGGGCTTGGGACTCTGTAGACCCTGTTTCATATCTTCTGGTCCCAGCTGGGTGTGTCAGATACCACAGAGATCTGAAAAATGTGGTTCTGAGTATCAGCATTGAGGCAGCTGATCTCCTCTCACCATGTGTCTTACCTAGCAGTTGATCTCCCCTGGGGGAAGGAAGGTAGAAAAAGAGGAAGAGGATAGAATTTAGTTTCTATTTCCAAAAGTGGTACAATTTTAAAAAAACCTTGAAATTATTTAACTAATTTCTGAAAATTAAGTTCTCAGTCATTTCTACTTTTGCTATGCATCAGGACTATGTGGAAGTCTTGGAGAGTCACTTAAATGGTTGGGAGGAAGTCCTGGAGTCTTCTTGTCCAACCTCTTGTTCAAACCAGGATTGTTGCTGACACTAGATGATGGCTCTGTGGCTTTAGTGAGATGAGCCTTGAAAGCCTCCAAGGATGGAGGTTTGAAATACTCTCTGGGCAGCCTGTGCCAGGGCAGCACTGCTGCAAAAAAACCCCTTTTCCTCATGTCCATGCAGAATGTCTCATCCCAGGAACTGTGACTGTTGGTCCTTCTTCCACCATCTGATGCCAAAATGAGTTTCACACTGCTGCTTCTCTAAGGCTCCTTCAAGCAGCCACTGACAACTATTAGCTTTTCCTTCACTCTCCTCTTCACCAGATCAAACAAGATCATCTTCCTCAGCCTTTCCCTATGGGCCATGAGCTCAAGGTTTCTTCACCATCTCGTGTTTTCTCCAGCCTTTCAATGCTTTTCTTGCACTAGGGGGACTAAATCTAGACATGGGATTCCTGATGTTGCCTCATCAGTGGTAAACATGGGGGAACACCACCTTCTCTTCAGCTGATGGCAGTAACCCTAATGTATCTCAGGATGCAGTTTGCACTATTTGCACTGAGAGCACACAGCTGGCTGATGTTCAGCCTGGTGCCAACAGTAATTGTCCTTTGATCACGGCTGCTACTCAGCCAGTCATCTCCCAGGTTGTACTGGTGGACGGAGTTAGTCCACCTGGGCACAGAGATTTGCACTTCTCACTGCTGAAATCCACATGATTTCTGCTGGCTCAGTTCTCAGGGTCCTTTTGGACTGAGACTTTATAATGCACTGTCTTCACAGTGCCTTCCTTTTTTTCGACTCCTATGTGTTGTCATTTAAAGATATGCTAAAGTTTTTACTTCTCCACATACAGGACAATGATGAAGACACTAAACAAGACTGCCTTCGTACGTACTGGCCTTTGGGTATCATGTTTACAGTCTTGCAGAGAATTCACAACTGTTATCTTGTTTACATTTTATCCCAGTCAATACTTTGCTGTTTGTTCACATGTATCAGATTTCACTGGCACTGCATATTCTTAAACTCAATAGACCTCTTAAAACCAGACAGTTAAGGTCTAAGTGCTGGGAACATATGCTTCCTGCAGAAAACAAAGACAGCTGGGTGAACTCAGCAACTTTGAAAGAGTAGAGAAAACACTAGTTTAAATATGGACTTAGGTACTAAATTTTTTGCAATTAAATGTCATATTATTCATGAAATTTATGGCTTGTACAGTCTCCAGATAATGCACTAATTTCCACAGTCAGATACTTAGCAGATGTCTAAGGCAGAAGCTGCATTGCATTGCTAAATTCAGTAAAGGAAGATAGGAAAACAGGAACAGAGAACCACGCCTCCAGCCACACACAACTTTGTCCAGCGGGTACTTCGTCCCACCTCAAAGGCACCTTTGAGTCCAACAGTGGGATCCATCTCACCTGTTGTTAGAGTTCTACAGTGCAGATACTGAGCGTGCTGTTAAAATTGCCATAGGGAAATAAGCATTTTCGAGGTATTATTCTTCCAGCTATCTCAGTTATACATGGGGTGTTCTTATTGTTGATTTACTTGTGGAGGCTTACTTGTGGATCTACACCTGGTCAACTGAATCTCACCCTTGTCGACTACAGAAGGATCTTGTGGTTTACACAAATTCCAAACTTCCATGCCTAAATGTAATTTGAATAAATATGTTCCTTCTTTATGTTCTGCAATGAAATGAAAGCTGTCTCTTACTGATTTCCTTGACCTCAGATAAAGTAAATTTCATCTGTTGCTGTCAAATATCTCATCTAAATGCTTTGTAGCAACTTAGAAGATCCATCTTTGCTGTACTCATTTCTGTTCTACATTTTGGTCATTGTAAGAATGGGAGTACCTCCAAATACCAGTTATCCTTCCTCCTGTACAGCCCTGATGAGAGGACACCTCTGGAGATTATCAATATGCAACCTAGAAAGACATGTGGTTTATCCAAACTATCAAATAAAGAGTGAGCTAATAGTAGTTGAAACTGCAGGTGATGAAAAGAAAAATCTTTTACAGAATCAGAAAGGAAAGCAGTCAGGAGGAACCTCTAGAGGGATGACAGAACTCAATAAAATTCAGTATCTAAATAGAAAATGAAATGAACCTTGCTTTTACTCAGTTAGGCAAGACTGGCTCCATCACAATGAATAAGCCAGTTACATAGCTGTCATTTTAGTATTAGAACACATGAAAAATATTTTAATTTCTTGTAACTGTACACAAATGAATAGAGACCTTGAATCACTGATATTAACAGGATTGAAGAAGATACCTGCTGGTATTGCCATGTGGGAAGAACAATAGGCTGTCTCTAGAAACAATACAGTGCAATACCATTAGTAGCATTAAGTAATGACTGGTATCAAAGAATCACAAAATCATAGAATATCCTAAGTTGGAAGGGACTCATCAGGATCATTGAGTCCAACTCCCGGCCCTGCACAGGACACTCCAAGAGTCACACCATGTGCCCAAGAGTATTGTCCAAATGCTTCTAGAACTCTGTCAGGCTGGTGCAGTGACCACTCCCCTGGGGACCCTGTTTCAGTGCCCAACCACCCTCTGGGTGAGAAACCTGTTCCTGGTATCCAACCTAAACCTCCCCCAACTCAGCTTCATGCTGTTTCCTTGAGTCCTTACTTTTTCTCAGCTATTTCCTGTTACTTTGGATCTGCTACCCAAAAAAACTTGCTTTTGCTTGATGTGGAACTTCTTTTGCAATCCTCAGCAATGTTCTAGTATAGAAGAGCCCTGACACAATCCTGAGAGCACTCGGAGGCCTTTTTGTGTTATGGAACCACAACTTTGGACTTCAGTGGGGAAACAGGATCTTTCACAAGGCAACGCCAGACACTAGCTAGAAATCATAATTTGTTTGAAGTAAAACTATTTTCTACTGTTTCATATTCTGTTTATTACATAGAATTCCTAGTCTGGGAATTGGACAGTTGCCCAATTGATCTTAGTGGGATTTTTTTCAGTGAAAAAAGAGATAGTTTATGTAGTGTTGCATATGATGAACTTCCTTAATGAAATCATGCTTTTATTGGCAATAAAGCACACCACTCCTGGTGTAGTAAAATTCTGTAGGTTCTATGGAAGGCTCTGGTGTGTACTGCTCAGATAGTACTTCTTCTCTGGCAAGCTGTTGAATTCTGCCTCAAAATCTAAAGTGGTAATTTATGTTTTTGGCAACTAATAAGGTGGTTAAAGTTACTACCTCTTTGAAAGACTGTGTAAAATTTACAGCATATTTGTTCTGACTGCAGAGTTTTAAGAATCATTTGCTGACTGCAAAGCATTACTCAAAAAAAAATTGTTGAGAAATTGGCACTATTTACTGTGCAGTCAGCAGGGGTGGCAGGTAACACTTAATTACATATTTAAATGCCTGCATGTTCTGCTGTGAAAATTTAAACAAGAAAAAATACCACACTTTATTAATAACACTAATTCCTGGCCTGGCTATTGTTCCTCATGGCAGGTGGTTGCTCAAATCACAAATCTGTAATCAAAAGGGTATTAAAGCAAGATTGATCATTTTCAGAACACTTTTTTCAACTTGCAGGATTTTTACAGTTTTTCAGAAGTGTCTCACTTTGTACCATTGCAACTCCATGCAATGCATAATTTCCTGCAATTGCAGCTCTTTCCTTAGGCATTGGATTTTAATTTTTTTTATTTACGTGTTTCCCTCTCCTTCTAAGCAACCAACCTTCCTTCCTTCCTTCCTTCCTTCCTTCCTTCCTTCCTTCCTTCCTTCCTTCCTTCC